>NC_053391.1:451006774-451316774 GCF_905171765.1 Bufo bufo
GCATTAGTTTTTGTCTGGCTGAAACCCGGCACTCATGCCCGAAAGTGGCCGGATCCATTATAGTCAATGTAGTCTGGCAGTTAATGGCAGAATCTGGCTGGCTTCGGCAGGTTGTCTTCTGCCGGATCAGTTAAAAACAGAGGTGTGAACCTACCCAAAGATTCCATCAAAAATGTGGAACAAAAAAGCGCCCCATATTGCACTATTTTGTACAATGTAATGCCGGGTGGCATGAATTAAACCCAAAGGACTCCATTCTAATCATTAGTTCTATTGGGCTGTGAGGGATTTTTCAATTGAGTTGTACAGTTTATAGGTCACATTAAAAGGTGGAAAAAGTCCTGAAATGATTCATCTTTGTCTCATTTTTTTACATCACAGAAACCTGACATTTTAACAGGGGTGTGTAGACTTTTTATATCCACTGTAACTCTACAAGCACACAGTGAGAATGAAAATTTTATCTTGTCAAAAATCATCTGCTTTCACGGTTATTGTATATCTGTCACACAGTGGTTTCCAAGCCTAAAACAAAATGGTAATATTAGAGACCCTGGGTAAATATGGCAGTGTTCATTTAGGACTGAATTTAAGTATCAAAAACTATTAGAAACTTATCCAAACACCCATCACCCGTGTAAAATAGCTGGAACCAAATTATTATTTTTTTTTTATAATTTTAGATTGGATTTTTAACACTATATATTGAATAGTAGAGATCAGGTTGTATGGAGCTGTAATATGGCATCCATACGCTCCGATTTCATATGGAGGTTTTGGTCTGTCTGGAAAGGGGTATAAAATATAATTTAAAGGGGTGTCTCACTTTAGCCAATGGCATTTATCAAGTAGAGAAAGTTAATACAAGGCCAGGAGTGCTGCTCTGCAATGGAAGGGGATGAGTGCACTGGGTCCCGTTCATTTTCAGGATTGGTTAAAGTACTAGACTCCCATTAATTATAAAGTAACAAGATTTCTTAGCGAGGTACCATTACTTTAAAAAAACGTGAATAACCAGTTTAAAAAGGAATTTTCCAGGCCAGATAATCAATATCTGATCGTGGGGGGGTAAGAGCTCCGGCCCCCTCACTGATCAGCTTTTTGAGAAGGTTGCTCTGCTCAGGGGAGCACTGTGGCCACTTCCTAAGCCCGAGACATCACGTCCATCCATCATGTGGCCCTTGTGCACCATTCAGGTGACTAGGACTGAACTGCAATATCAGGCACAGCTGCTGTACATTAGATGGCACTTTGCTTGGTATAGTATGAAGAGGCCCAGTGTTTGTCTGAGAGCTGCTGCCCCTTCAATCAGCTGATCGTGGGAATTGGACCCTCATTGATCAGATATTGAGGACAGAAGACCAACAGAAACGAGACCTGACCAGCCAGCCAATTACAAACCTAAGGTATATGGCGTATAAGTCTTAAGGACTCTGCCCAATCTAGGTTTGCTTTGTCTTGCCTGGAATATGCCTTTAACCTATAAAATCTATAACAAGCCTGATGCTTACTAGCAGATATTATGACTTCAACCATGGGATTACTATTGTTTCAAGACCCTGAAGGAAGGGAGTGATCCCCAATTGACAGACAGAGGAAACCTGAGTTCTACAAGGGAGTGTCCTGCCGTGGTAGACATCACATTTCCTTTGGAGAAGCCTGTATTCCAGGAGGGTTTTCAGAGTTTATATGGAGACTGAAGAATTACAAGGGAAGGATCAGCATTCCCATGGGGCCATTTTATTTTAGACTGTGCACCAGAAGGCATCCGACTCTCCGGATTAAAATAGAAAATGGAGACAGACCCAATAACGACATGATAAATACATCTGTCCACATGCTCAAGGCTCGATTCAGATTTTGGGAGTCCTACAAAAAGATGCGGCTCATTCAGGTGTAAAATGCCGGCAGCAGAAATATCTCTATGGAGCTAAAGCCCATGCTTTCAGAAGAGGTCTGCCAGGCCTAGTGCATGCTGAAGATGTGAGCAACACATTCCACATGCAGTTATGGGTGCGGTAGCAAAATACTTGCTGTACAGAAACGGCATTGAGGTCCTGCTCACAATGCAAGTCCTGTTTAATAATTCAGTACACTCCAATTGACTGGAATGTATCTAGGTGGGTCACAGCAGAACCTGGTGTTTTGACAACCAAGTCCTCTGCCCCGACTTGTTCTTTCCGTAATCATTAAAAAGTACTATCTAGAAATAAACGAAGGCAAACGGGGACATTTTAACAGTACAGAGCTTGTAAAACAATGTGAACTCACTTTTTCCACCAGCATTACAGCGTGCTGAAACAGAAATCTGGATTTCAGGGATATTACATAAATCTAAAAAAAAAAAAAAAAAAAAAAAAAAAGGAAAAGTCCAAAAATAAACTTACTGCTACTTTCCAGGCTAAGCCGAATCACATGACCAGCCAGCCATCGATCCTGTACCGCTGCCTCCATACTACACACAGCACTCGTATGAATACAAATTCTGCCTTCTCTCAGAGACGTCTCGCTGTCTGAGGTTCTGTGCAAGATAGTGTACACGACCTAATAGGACTAATTTTGTTTTTTACTTTACCACAGCTCCTGCCAAGTTCCAATGGGAAAGGTTTATAAAAAAAAGAAGAGTTATTTTCTAGGATACTTTTCAAAGGATGCCATTTGGCTACTATGCCCAACTTGCCCCAAACTTATTAAAGGGAATTAAAATTCACAAATACATGTTTCGCCACCTACACTGGCTTCATCAGGGGTATCGGGCAGTGTAGCTGGCGACATGTTGGGGGCAGTGATTAGATTTTAGATGATAATTCAGTCAGTGAAGAGATATAGGGATTATACAGGTTGTGCACATGTTATCCCTAGCTGCATCGTCAATAAATACGCATCTAGGCTTGCTATATTTAATCTTTCATGCACTTTCATTATTACTACTTTCTAATAAATTACATAATAAAGGATCAATTTTAATTCACTTTAACATGTTTGAAGCAAGTTGGGCATAGTGGCCAAATGGCATCCTTTGAAAAGCATCTCTTGAGTCGCGCCCTCCCCATTCAGGCTCTTTTTTATTTTGTTTGGCTATTTTCTAGGATGGTAGAATGTTCTTATGCAAAGTTAATGCCTGTGGACACCATTGGAGGCATTTTTGTTTTTACTAATATTCATTTATTTTCGCCTAAAAATAATTTATGTCATGTCTTAATAAAGGTCTTCTGCAGCTTCCATACATTAAGCATTGCAGGCTGCTCAGGCCCATTCAGTGTAAAATCCCCCAGATGGCCTCTCTCTTTAGCTCAGGTAAGGCTACTTTCACACTCCCGTTTGGTGCGGATCCGTCATAGATCTGCACAAACGCATCCGTTCAGATAATACAGCCGTCCGCATCAGTTTGTATTATCTTTAACATAGCCAAAACGGATCCGTCTTGAACACCATTGAAGGTCAATGGGGGACGGACCAGTTTTCTATTGTGCCAGATTGTGTCAGTAAAAAAAGGAACCGTCCCCACTGACTTACATTATGTGCCAGGACGGATCAGTTTGGCTCAGTTTCGTCAGACGGACAACAAAACGCTGCCTCCAAAGCGGAATTAAGACTGAACTGATGCATTCTGTGCGGATCCTTATCCATTCAGAATGCATTAGGGCAAAACTGATCCGTTTTGGACCGCTTGTGAGAGCCCTGAACGAATCTGACAAACGGAAAGCCAAAACGCCAGTGTGAAAGTAGCCTAACACGTCTTTATGACCCACTTAAATATTAAAACGTATGAGTGCCCAGCAGAGCAGAGAGAGACTTCAGAGAACTCACCTGACAGAGGGCACAGAGCAGCCTGCAATGTGTGAGAATACAAGCAGACTGCAGGTGACAAACAGTTGAACATTTTATACTAAAATTTAACAACAATACAGCTCTTTAGACAAAGATACTTCAGTAAAATAAAATACGCTCCAAAAGGTGTCCATAGCCTTTAACGCTATATCTAGTTTGTCACTTTCAAGTAACAGTCAACAACCCACGTAGTCTGAAAACTTCTAATATTCTAGAGAGCTTTAGTCACTAAGTGAGGTTCCTGAAACGTGCAATAAAATGTATTGGTGCCATTGTTAGCAGTAGCTGACACCTGCTGTGCACAGCCTGATAATGTTTAGAGTAACAAAGCAGACATCAAAGGCGACTCCCAAAAATCAGCAGGCTACACTGATCCACAGCCCTGCATTTTCCATTATTGTCACCACTTTCCACTACAAATGTGCGTAATCAACATTTATATCAGTAAATAAATGAAACAGCTAGGGGCAAAACACACAAAAAACCAACACGACTATCTTTACGGAAAATAACAAAAGAAAAACCAGTTTAGAAAAAAAAAATTAAAAATCAGTAACACATTAAAACACAGAGTATGCCAGCTGTTTATTGGTAACATTTTGTCCACTTAGGCTAGGTTCACATTGAGTCTTTTGGAGATGCTTTTGAGGCAGATTGTCCTGCAGGTTTTTCAGCCAAAAATGAATCAGAAATATTAAGGAAAGACTTATACCTCTCCTTCCTGACGGACACACTTCTGGCTTTGGCTGAAAAACCTGCAAGAAAAGATTGCCTCAAATCCTCCTCCAAAAACCTGTGTGAACTTACAATTAGGATGATTAGGTGCATCAGTGCATTTACATGCTAAGCGTTGTGAGGGAACCACCACAGCAAACATTTAAATTGGGGTCCCCATGGGAATACTGGATTACTTTATCAGTGACCTCAAACTGGAGCTTCATGTAGGAGAGCTGGGTAGTGTGACCTTTGGACCACTTTCTCCATCACTTGTGAACATGGCAAGGCCTGCATAAGCCATACAGCTGTTGGAGAAAGTGAATATGACCAACATGATCTTCGGCACAATGGCTTGGCTACATAAAGGATTTATGGTACATAATACTTTGAATTTCATGCTGTAGAAGACACACCCCACTCTATGTGCCATGATGGAGCACCATCATGTAATGTTACATTACTCAGAAGTGAGGAAATATACAGTCAGGTCCATTAATATTGGGACATCAACACAATTCTAACATTTTTGGCTCTATACACCACCACAATGGATATGAAATAAAACGAAGATGTACTTTAACTGCAGACTGTCAGCTTTAATTTGAGGGTATTTACATCTAAATCAGGTGAACGGTGTAGGAATTACAACAGTTTGCATATGTGCCTCAAACTTGTTAAGCGGCCAAAATTAATGGGACAATTGGCTTCCCACCATGGCCAGGTGTGTGTCATTCCCTCATTATCCCAATTACAATGAGCAGATAAAAGGTCCAGAGTTCATTTCAAGTGTGCTATTTGCATTTGGAATCTGTTGCTGTGAACTCTCAAGATGAGATCCAAAGAGCTGTCACTATCAGTGAAGCAGGCCATCATTAGGCTGAAAAAACAAAGCAAACCCATCAGAGATAGCAAAAACATTAGGCGTGACCAAAACAACAGTTTGGAACATTCTTAAAAAGAAGGAACGCACCGGTGAGCTCAGCAACACCAAAAGACCTGGAAGATCACTGAAAATTAACTGTGGTGGATGACCGAAGAATTCTTGATCTAGCCAACTGTTGTGAAGGGTGTTTTCTTCACCAGGGAAGGAACACTCTCCAGGGGGTAGGTGTATGTGTTTCAAAGTCAATAATCAAGAGAAGACTTCACCAGAGTGAATACAGAGGGTTCACCACAAGATGTAAACCATTGGTGAGCCTCAAAAACAGGAAGACCAGATTAGAGTTTGCCAAACGACAGCTAAAAAAGCCTTCACAGTTCTGGAACATCCTATAGACAGATGAGACCAAGATCAACTTGTACCAGAGTGATGGGAAGAAAGAGTATGGAGAAGGAAAGGAACTGCTCATGATCCTAAGCATACCACCTCATCAGTGAAGCATGGTGGTGGTAGTGTCATGGCGTGGGCATGTATGGCTGCCAATGGAACTGGTTCTCTTGTATTTATTGATGATGTGACTGCTGACAAAAGCAGCAGGATGAATTCTGAAGTGTTTCGGGCAATATTATCTGCTCATATTCAGGCAAATGCTTCAGAACTCATTGGATGGTGCTTCACAGTGCAGATGGACAATGACCCAAAGCATACTGCAAAAGCAACCGCAGAGTTTTTAAGGGAAAGAAGTGGAATGTTATGCAATGGCCAAGTCAATCACCTGACCTGAATCCGATTGAGCATGCATTTCACTTGCTGAAGACAAAACTGAAGGAAAAATGCCCCAAGAACAAGCAGGAACTGAAGACCGTTGCAGTAGAGGCCTGGCAGAGCATCACCAGGGATGAAACCCAGTGTCCGGTGATGTCTATGCGTTCCAGACTTGGAATTTGCAACCAAGTATTAAAAAGTGAAAGTTTGATTTATGATTATTCTGTCCCATTACTTTTGGTCCCTTAACAAGTGGGAGGCACATATGCAAACTGTAATTCCTACACCGTTCACCTGATTTGGATGTAAATACCCTCAAATTAAAGCTGACAGTCTGCAGTTAAAGCACATCTTGTTCGTTTCATTTCAAATCCATTGTGATGGTGTATAGAGCCAAAAATTTTAGAATTGTGTCGATGTCCCAATATTTATGGACCTGACTGTATGCCTAGCACAGTTTTTAAGAGCAATAACAGTGACAGAAGCTAGACCAGGCTTCATTTTTATTTTTTTTTGTTAAAGGAGGTCTTCATGAGCAGTGAATGGGGCTGGATCGCATGTTCCCAGTGAGGCACAGAGCTGGTTCTAGCTTAGTAGAAAGAAACTGACCTACAACACCAGACACAAGCTGTGGACAGAAGTGGTGCTGTATATGGAAGAAAACAGCCACGTTTATCTAATCTTGTACAACCCCTTTAATGGTGTATCATAAATATGGCACTCATTTTGACCACCATGTTTCTCAAAGTAATAACACCAGTCAACTGGTATAATTACATAGATCACCTACTTCCCGTCTATTACAAAGCTTTTTGCCTGCAGCCATCACTAGGGGAAGTTAAGAGCAAAGGAATTATGCAGTTACAGTTGACTTAAAGGGCTTCTGTCACCCCCCATTGTGCAATTTTCATTAGCCGACATTATGCTAATGTCAGCTGAATGCAATCATACACTGCGTGCAGAATTATTAGGCAAATGAGTATTTTGACCACATCATCCTCTTTATGCATGTTGTCTTACTCCAAGCTGTATAGGCTCGAAAGCCTACTACCAATTAAGCATATTAGGTGATGTGCATCTCTGTAATGAGAAGGGGTGTGGTCTAATGACATCAACACCCTATATTAGGTGTGCATAATTATTAGGCAACTTCCTTTCCTTTGGCAAAATGGGTCAAAAGAAGGACTTGACAGGCTCAGAAAAGTCAAAAATAGTGAGATATCTTGCAGAGGGATGCAGCACTCTTAAAATTGCAAAGCTTCTGAAGCGTGATCATCGAACAATCAAGCGTTTCATTCAAAATAGTCAACAGGGTCGCAAGAAGCGTGTGGAAAAACCAAGGTGCAAAATAACTGCCCATGAACTGAGAAAAGTCAAGCGTGCAGCTGCCAAGATGCCACTTGCCACCAGTTTGGCCATATTTCAGAGCTGCAACATCACTGGAGTGCCCAAAAGCACAAGGTGTGCAATACTCAGAGACATGGCCAAGGTAAGAAAGGCTGAAAGACGACCACCACTGAACAAGACACACAAGCTGAAACGTCAAGACTGGGCCAAGAAATATCTCAAGACTGATTTTTCTAAGGTTTTATGGACTGATGAAATGAGAGTGAGTCTTGGTGGGCCAGATGGATGGGCCCGTGGCTGGATTGGTAAAGGGCAGAGAGCTCCAGTCCGACTCAGACGCCAACAAGGTGGAGGTGGAGTACTGGTTTGGGCTGGTATCATCAAAGATGAGCTTGTGGGGCCTTTTCGGGTTGAGGATGGAGTCAAGCTCAACTCCCAGTCCTACTGCCAGTTTCTGGAAGACACCTTCTTCAAGCAGTGGTACAGGAAGAAGTCTGCATCCTTCAAGAAAAACATGATTTTCATGCAGGACAATGCTCCATCACACGCGTCCAAGTACTCCACAGCGTGGCTGGCAAGAAAGGGTATAAAAGAAGAAAATCTAATGACATGGCCTCCTTGTTCACCTGATCTGAACCCCATTGAGAACCTGTGGTCCATCATCAAATGTGAGATTTACAAGGAGGGAAAACAGTACACCTCTCTGAACAGTGTCTGGGAGGCTGTGGTTGCTGCTGCACGCAATGTTGATGGTGAACAGATCAAAACACTGACGGAATCCATGGATGGCAGGCTTTTGAGTGTCCTTGCAAAGAAAGGTGGCTATATTGGTTACTGATTTGTTTTTGTTTTGTTTTTGAATGTCAGAAATGTATATTTGTGAATGTTGAGATGTTATATTGGTTTCACTGGTAAAAATAAATAATTGAAATGGGTATATATTAGTTTTTTGTTAAGTTGCCTAATAATTATGCACAGTAATAGTCACCTGCACACACAGATATCCCCCTAAAATAGCTAAAACTAAAAACAAACTAAAAACTACTTCCAAAAATATTCAGCTTTGATATTAATGAGTTTTTTGAGTTCATTGAGAACATGGTTGTTCAATAATAAAATTAATCCTCAAAAATACAACTTGCCTAATAATTCTGCACTCCCTGTACATGTCCTACCTTTGTCTGTGGCTTATTTCTTGTAAAAATCATACTTTTATCATATACAAATTTTTTCACTACCAGCAAGTTGGGCGTGTAATTGCTGGTAGCCGCCGCATCTGCCGCTTCTAGACACGCCCATCTCCTCTTGATAGACAGGGCCAGCGAAGAGAAGACTGCCGATTATCGCTGATGCCGGCAGTCTTCTCTTCCGGGTGTAGTGTGACGTAAATCGGCGCAGGCGCACTGAGGAAGGAGCTGGCAAGCGCGCGTCCTTCACTCAGTACACCTGCACCGATTGAGGAACGTTACGGCGCAGGCGTGGGAATTCAGCAGCAGACGGGGCAAGCGGGAGGAGGAGAGCGCTCGCTGGCCCTGTCTATCAAGAGGAGATGGGGCGTGTCTAGAAGCGGCGGCTACCAGCAAGTACACGCCCAACTTGCTGGTAGTGAAGAAATTTGCATATGATAAAAGTATGATTTTTACAAGAAATAAGCCACAGACAAAAAGGCAGGACATGTATGATTGCACTCAGCTGACATTAGCAAATGGCTAATGTCGGCTAATGAAAATTGCACAATGGAGGGGGTGACAGAAGCCCTTTAAATGAAAGCTAAACTCATCTGTTTGCACTGAGCTCCCCCTAGTGGTGACTGCATAAAAAAAAAAAACTGTTTTCACAACAAAAAAAGGTAAGCACCTTCCCCCCAGGCTCTGTAGAAGTCACGTGGTCTTTCTCCACTGAAGGTACACTACTGTACAGATAGTTTGCATCATATTTATTATTATTGTGTTTTAGATACTTTTTGGGCCTTGTTCAACAAGGGAAATGTGCTTAGGGGAAAAGAGAAGTGGATTGAGATGTGCAGAAATGCATCAAAATTCGTGCCAATAGGTGGTGTAAATTTTGACTAAAGAGGCACTAAATTTATCATCCAGCATAAGCCACTTTGATAAGTTTGGTGTCTAGTCTTAGTTTACACTGACTATATATTATACAGTATTACAAAGTCAGTCCCAATGTGTCCCTCAAAATGGTGATCTGATACTTTTAGTTGGACACTGCTTTATATTTACTTTTTGCATTGTAACAGAGCTTGGCTCCCAGATATCGGAAACATCCAGACCCAGTCCTAAGTGATTTCGGTCCGCAGCTCTAGCCCAAGGAGGACATATGGTGCATATAGTGATCTGGAAGGCAGGGAAGGTAATAATCATCTCTGTTGTCCTTCCCAATGGTGGTGCGGTACTCTAACAGTCAGTTTTCCCCTATTGTGGCTCTCTACCTCCTGTAATATGCAGGAATTTTTTTATTTTATTTTTCCCATTAATAAACAGGTGCAAGAAAAGTTATGAATAGAAGGTTTTTGGTAACCTGGTTTTATCTGTACAGTGTGTGCTGGGAAGATTTTGGCCATCTATGAAGGATTGTCCAACAAGATTGATGCTGACAATCTTCCATTATAGAAAACATTAGCCATTGGCTTACTTAGTCTAGCAAAACCTTTTGAATATGAGGGGAGCTTAAAGGGCTTTATGGGATTTAACTATGGATGACCTATCCCCAGGATACGTCATCAATAACTGATCAGTCGAGTGGCTTCCCTGAAGATCTACTGTTTGTAGGGGCTGCAGCACTTGGACAACAGATACCAACAGATTATTAAAGTGTATTGTGGCTGTTCTTGGTACTGCAGCTTAATGCCATTCATTTGAATGGGACTGAGCTGTGCCAAGACCATTAGACCTGCAATCAGATTAGGGTTGCACCGGGTAAGGATCGACCGTTTATCGGTTTTACCGATATTATCGGCCGATATTGAGGATTCTGAACGTTATCGGTATTGGCATCTATTTTTGCCGATATACCGATAACATATTGGGAACACAGACCACGCTGCTCTCAGCGCTCTCTGTGTTCCCTCCGCAGCACAGAGGAGAAGGAAGCAGTGTCTCCCTCCCCCTGTGATGCCGCTGCAGCCAGTGAGAGGAAGAAGTACAAGAGGAGGGGAGGGGCTGTGGCCGCTGCGCCACCAATAAAGATAAGTCTTTCATTAATTCATATACAGGAGGCGGGAGCTGGCTGCAGAATCACATAGCCGGCTCCCAACCTCTATGAGCGGTAGCTGCGATCTGCGGTAGTTAACCCCTTAGGTGCCGCGGATCGCAGCTACCGCTCATAGAGGTCGGGAGCCGGCTATGTGATTCTGCAGCCAGCTCCCGTCTCCTGTATATGAATGATTGAGAGACTTATCTTCATTGGTGGCGCAGTGCGCCACCCCCCCCCCCCCCCCCAAGCCCCCCAGTATTAATCATTGGTGGCGCAGTGCGCCCCCCCCCCAGTATTAATCATTGGTGGCAGTGGCCACAGGATCCCCTCTCCCCTCCTCCTCCGATTGGAGCCCCAGCAGTGTAATCCTGGGGCTCCGATCGGTTACCATGGCAGCCAGGACGCTATTGAAGCCCTGGCTGCCATGTTCAGCTCCCTGCTGCTGTGTGCACAGAGCACAGAGCAGCAGGGACAGTGTGAGCTCCTATTCACCCTGATAGAGATCTATCAGGGTGAATAGGACAAGGGTTCTAGTCCCTAAGGGGGCTAAAAGTTAGTAAAAAAAACAAAAACACAAAAATATTAAGTATAAATGAAAAAGATTTACAAAAAAAATTAAAAATACACGTTAACAATAAACATTAATTTTCAGCAGATTTGTGTAGGAAATTTATTTATTTTTTCTCAAAAATTAAAATTCCCAGAATATCGGTATAAATTATCGGCTATCGGCCTGAAAGTTCACAAATTATCGGTATCGGCTCTAAAAAATCTATATCGGTCGATCCCTAGCACCGGGTATCGAATTATCGATACTTTTGTACCCGGATCAATACAATACCCGGACTGCGCAGCCTAGTATCAGAGAACATGGCACGCACAGCCTCTCAGTGCACGCCATGTTCTCTTCAGCAGCACAGTGGAGAAGGAGGCAGTCACTTCCTCCCCACTGTGCCGCTGCCACCAATGAGAGGAGAGGGGAGAAGGAGGGGAGGGACTATGGCCACTGCGCCACCAATGAAGATAACTAACCCATTAATTCAAATATAGGCGGTGGGTGCCGGCGGCAGAATCACATACCTGGCACTCCACCTCTATGACAAGGCGCTGCGATCCGCAGCAAATAACCCCTCAGGAGCCACATTTTTTTGTCACCTTGTCCCCCCAAAAAAATAGGATAGTACTGTTCGATTATCGGCTTGACGTTTCGTAAAATGACGAATGCACGCAGTGTATTTTTTTTTATGGTATTGAGTATCGCAATACTTTATGGATCGAAATCGAATCAAAATTTTGGTATCATGACAACCCTAGACCAGATACGAATTGACTGCACCAGAACTCACTAAGATGTACTTAATTCAGGTCAGAGGAGCCATATCTGACACACGGACCTTGTTTCCCAAACCAATCACCGGTCGTGATAATCAGCCCTTAAAAATGTCCAATTTCATTTCCCACCAAAATGTATAAATATGTAAATAGAAGACAAAACAGATTCTGTCGTGTAAATTTAAAGAACTACATGTTACATAAAAATACCTGGGGACAGCTGACAATCTAAGGTGTACAGGTACATCTCAATAAAATTTGAATATCATCGAACAGTTAATTTATTTCAGTAATTGAATTTAAAAAGTGAAACTCATGTTATTAGATTCTTTACACACAGAATGATTTATTTCAATTGTTTATTTCTTTTAATGTTGATGATTATGGCTTACAGCTAATGAAAACCCAAAAGTAAGAATATTATTATATAAGAGCAATAAAAAAAAATAATTTTAATACAGAAATGTTGACTTACTGAAAAGTATTTAGAGTATATGCACTCAATACTTGGTTGGGGCTCCTTCTGCATCAATGCAGCATGGCATGGCAGCGATAAGCCTGTGGCACTGCTGAGGTGTTATGGAAGCCCAGGTTGCTTTGACAGCAGCATTCAGCTCATCTGTATTGTTGGGCCTGGTGTTTTATCTTCCTCCTGACAATACCCCATAGATTCCCTATGGGATTTTGGCCAATCAAGCACAGTGATACCGTGGTTATTAAACCAGGTATTGGTACTTTTGGCAGTGTGAGCAGGTGCCAAGTCATGCTAGAAAAGGATATCAGCACCTCCATAAAGCTTGTCAGCAGGAAGAAGCATGAAGCGCTCTAAAATGTCCTGGTAGACGGCTGAGCTGACTTTGGACTTGATATACCACAGTGAACCACTGCGTGTCTCTCCACTCTTCCTCCAGACTCTGGTACCTTGATTTCCAAATGAAATGCAAAACTTACTTATATTGGAAAACAGGACTTTGGTCCACAGAGCAACAATCCAGTCCTTTTTCTCTTCAGGCCAAGTAAGATGCTTCTGACTTCTTTGGATCACGAGAGGCTTGACACAAGGAATGTGACAGTGGTAGCCCATGTCAGTGTGGTAGCTCTTGAAGCACTGACTCCAGCTGCAGTCCACTCCTTGTGAATCTCCCCCAAATTCTTGGATGGCTTTTTCTTGACAATCCTAACGGGGCTGTGGTTATTCCTGTTGCTTGTGGACCTTTTTCTACCACACTTTTTCCTTCCACTCAACTTTCATGAATACACTTGGATACAGCACTCTGAACAGCTTCTTTAGCAAGGACCTTTTGTGATTTATCCTGGAGGGTGTCAAAGACTGTCTTCTGGACAACTGTCAGGTCAGCAGTCTTTCTTCCCCATGATTGTGTAGCCTGCTGAACCAGTCTGAAGGACCAATTAAAGGCTTAGGGAAGCTTTGCAGGTGTCGTGTGTTGATTAGCTGATTACAGTGTGACCTCATGAGTCTACAATACTGAACCTTTTCACAATAGTCACATTTTCTGAGTTACTGACACTTGGGTTTTCATTAGCTGTAAGCCATAATCATCAACATTAAAGATCACTATGTGTGTAATGAATCTAATAACATACGAGTTTCACTTTTTGAATTGAAACACTGAAATAAATTAACTTTTCGATGCTATTCTAATTTATTGAGATGTACCTGTATGGGGAGCTTCCCACTTTTCTCCAACAAATGATGCTGAGGTACAGTCACACAATTGCACAGAATTTTTTTTACCCAATTTACTCAGCAGAGTGTGTGAGGAGAAGTTGTGAGAGACGGCTTTTAGCAGAACAAGTGTTCTATTGAAGGTTTAAGGGGTTACTCATGTTAAATCCACTTTGGGGCAAAGGCAGTTACATAGTGAAAATAAACGAACTCACCATTCCAGTGACCTCTGACCTAGCGCTGCTGCTCAGTCCCGTCTGGGCTTCAGTACGGACGTATAATTGTGGCTGCAGCAGTGACAACCCATATACTGCTACAGTCAATGACTGGCCTCAGCAGTCTGGTGCTGTACACCACTGAGGTGTGATTTACCTGCAGTGCTAGAAGGGATATCACCCCTGCTGCAGCCTGGCCGATGGTACTGAGCAGCAGCATTGGATCAGAGTGGGCTCGGCAGGAGAGTCAAAGTTTATTTTAACCACGTCCCTACCATTGCTCAAAATAAATCTTGCTTGGAAAACCCCTTTTTGGAGGAATAAAGGATGTTTTCTTACCAGTTCTGAAAATTGCTTTACTACTTGTCTTTGTTTCAGGTTGGTTTCACCATCCAGATTAGCAGTTTCTATGTGACAGAGCCCATCTGGATCACTGGATGAGAGCAGAAGTATGTCAGCAGGGATGATCTCATTGCAGCGCAGCTGTATAAAGTCACCAACTTGCACTTCTTTCCAGAATCTCTCCACATATTTTCTCGCATTCCTAGGCAAAGCAAATGAACAGAAGGAAGATCTTTAGGTAATAGAAATAAACGATCACAACAGCATCATAAACCTTTCACATATTAAACACAACTTACAACAAAAGTAGATAGATCATAGCATAAAAATGTGCGTACAGAATGTTCACTGAAAGGATCTTTATACAAAAGGCACTCTCTGTAAAGACACTTGTCTTCCATGTCATCGTCTGTCCATTTCAAAAATTCCACCCAAAGAATAAAATGTATACGTATTTGTAAGGGCTCTTTCACACTTGCGTTGTCCGGATCCGTCGTGCACTCCATTTGCCGGAAGTGCCCGCCGGATCCGTAACACCGCAAGAGAACTGAAAGCATTTGAAGACGGATCCGTCTTCAAAATGCGTTCAGTGTTACTATGGCAGCCAGGACGCTATTAAAGTCCTGGTTGCCATGGTAAAGTGTAGTGGGGAGCAGTATACTTACAGTCCGTGCGGCTCCCGGGGCGCTCCAGAATGACATCAGAGCGCCCCATGCGCATGGATGACATGATCCATGCGCGTGGCGCGCCCTGACGTCACTCTGAAGAGCCCCGGGAGCTGCACGGACGGCAAGTATACTGCTCCCCACTACACTTTACCATGGCAACCAGTACTTTAGCGTCCCGGCAGCCATGGTAACCATTCAGAAAAGGCTAAACGTCGGATCCGGTAATGCGCCGAAACGACGTTTAGCTTAAGGCCGGATCCAGATTAATGCCTTTCAATGGACATTAATTCCGGATCCGGCCTTGCGGCAAGTGTTCAGGATTTTTGACTGGAGCAAAAAGCGCAGCATGCTGCGGTATTTTCTCCGGCCAAAAAAACATTCCGTTCCGGAACTGAAGACATCCTGAACGGATTTCTCTCCATTCAGAATGCATGGGGATAATCCTGATCAGGATTCTTCCGGCATAGAGCCCTGACGACTGAACTCTATGCCGAAACACAACAACGCAAGTGTGAAAGAGCCCTAAGGTTGCACCGGGTATCGAACTTCCGATACAAAATCGATACCTTTGCACCTGGACTGATCCTATACCAGGATTTGCTATTTTACGATCTTTTAGAAAACATGGCACGCGCCACGCTTAGCGCGCACCATGTTCTCATGAGCCGGCACAGTGGAGGAGGATGTGGCCACTGTGCCATAATATATATAATTTCGGTACCCCTTAATACAAATAAATGTAGGTGGCTGGTGCTGGCCGAATCACACAGCCAGGACCCGGCATCAATGACAGGGCATGGTGAACGGGCTTCGCTGGATCGCCATGGTTCCTCTGCTCAGCTTTCCTGGACACTCCACCTCATTGACAGGGCCAGGCATGCAGGTGGCGAGAGGAGTGTCAAGGGAAGGGAAGCTAAACTGCATAGAGTGCCTGGGGCTCACCCTCGGTGCTCTTATGCCTTAATTTGAATATTTTTCAAAAACATCACTTCGCAGAAACGGATTAGGCGAAACAAAAGGTATGGTTTTAATCAGCAGGGTCAGGCATTATAGCTGATTTAATAGGGTTGATTCTGCTGATCAATGTCCTTTAACCCCTTCCTGATGGCGTTCGGGTGTTTAAAGATGGCGCTATTTACACAGCAGACACCTGGGGCTAATGTCTGTGATCGGTGACAACAATGATCGCAGACATTAAACCCCTTGGGATGCCATGGTCAATTGTGACCACGGCATCTGAGCACTGAACACACCGGAGCACTGCACTCCCAGAGTTGAAGTGGCTCCCCCACATGGTTGGTTGTTTCTAATACCTTGAGTGTCTCTGAGAAAACCCATGGTATTGAGCTATAGTTCCAATGGAGGCCTCCAGGTGACAGGGCTCCATAGGAAGAGACTGAATTCATTATAATCTGCTGTGTAAAATCATAGCCGAATGAGGAATGCATGTTCAGGAACCCTAGGGGAATGCCGTAAAAACCAAACCCATAAAACTAGGGCGCAATTGCGATTTGTTTTCCCATTCCACCCCATTCTGAATTTTTTTTCCTGCTTCCCATTACTTCGTATGTGGTGAAAGTGCAACTTGTCTGGTAAAAAAAAAAAGCAAGCCTTCATACTTTCCGTATGGGAGTGAAAAATTAAAAACACAGATGGAAAAATCACTCGGGACTGAAAGGGTTAATAAGGGGTTGTCCAGATGGACAATACAAAAGTGGCCCAGGACATCCAAACATTGGGGCGCATTTATGAAACTGCATGAAGGAAAACACTGTCTTGCTGCTCTTAGTCACCAGTCACAGCACGGCTTTCATTTTTCCAAGGCAGAATATGCTATAAAAGCTGGGCTGTGATTGGTTGCTATGGGAAACCAAGCCAGCGCTTCTTTTAGACATAAATCTCTCCCAATGTGTACTGAATGTGCAGGAAACCCAGATATAGGTGAAATACAAAGGGAAACAACAAATCCAGCCGTTAGGAGCACTAAGACAGAGCCCCTTTGGAAAACGAAAGATAGGAATCTGATTGGTTGCTATGAGCAACTATGCTAGCTTTCCTTAAGGGTCCATTCACACGTCCGTATGCGTTTTGGGGATCCGCAAAACATGGACACCGGCAATGTGCATTCTGCATTTTGCGGACCGCACATCGCCGGCACTCTCATAGAAAAGTGCGGATCCGAAAATGCAGATGCGGACATCACATCCCGGCCCCATTGAAAATTAATGGGTCCGCACCTGTTCCGCAAAATTGCGGAACGGATGCAGACCCATTTTGCGGACGTGTGAATGGACCCTTACACCAGTTTTGAGAAATCGCCCCCTGTATGTATGAATTATTTGAAATTGCATTACTGCTATATTTACTGTGCATATACATCAATTTAATCAAAGTGTGAGCCCAGTGACCTCATCACAACAGAACGGTAAAGGAAGTCTAAAAGATTTCTACTATTAGTAACTGGAATACTCCGGAGTCATTAGTCACACAGTGTGTGCCAGTACATCAACATCGGCTGGTTTTCTTCTCAGGATACCAGACCGGGCATGTCACACCTTCTCCAAACAGGAAAGGAGGTAAGACCGGAAGCCTTGTGTGTACACCTTACTACATGGCCTAGTGCTGTCAGATGCTCTTATTTCAAGGGAACCTCTCACCACAAAACGAGGGCGTTACAGAGCAGGAGGAGCGGAGAAGATGGATATATAGCTTTATGGGTGAAGATTAAAAGGGTTTTCTCACTTCAGTAAGTTGCATTTATCATGTAGAGAAAAGTTAGATAATACAAGGCACTTACTAATGTATTGTGATTGTCCATATTGCTTCTTTTGCTGACTGGATTAATTTTTCCATCACATTATACACTGCTCGTTTCCATGGTTACAGACCACCATGCAATCCATCAGTGGTGGTCGCGCTTGCACACTATAGGAAAAAGCATCAGCCTCTCTGGTGGCCGGGACCGTGGGAGCGCAAATAGGCTAGTGCTGTTTCCTACAGTGTTCAAGCACGGCGACCACTGATGGATTACAGGGTGGTCTGTAACCATGGAAACGAGCAGTGTATAATGTGATGGAAAAATGAATCCAGTCAGCAAAAGAAGCAAAATGGATAATAACAATATATTAGTAAGTGTATTAACTTTCTCTACATAATAAATGCCACTTACTGAAGTGAGACAACCCCTTTAAGTAATTTTATACATTTATATCACTACTTTTTCTGAACTTAACACCACCCAGTGTACAACAGTGACTGACAGCTATCTACAATATGTATTTACACTTACCCAGAGAATGCCAGTCACTGATATCAGCTCCCCTGTGTACAACTATCAATGACTGACAGCTATCTATGTATCACAGGGAATGAGAGAAAAGAACGCAACCGGCACTGCTACATGTGCCTATACAGTCACTGGAGCACATAAAACACTTGGATCCCGAACCTTCACGGTGGTGCTCTGTCTGTGATGTAGTAGTTATAATGATAGCAGAAGAAAAAAGCACCGCGGCACTCACCACTGGTCACAAAGTTGCTGTTTGCAGTTTATTTTTCAAATACACATCGTGGACGCGGACAGGACACAGCCTCGGGAGGCTTGACAAAGCGCAACACAGCGCGAAACAGCTGTAGCCTGTTCATTCACCTGTGTCCTGTCCGCGATGTGTATTTGAAAAATAAACTGCAAACAGCAACTTTGTGACCAGTGGTGAGTGCCGCGGTGCTTTTGTCTTCTGCTTTCATTATGACAGCTATCTATGTATACACACACACACAGACAGAGAATGCCATTAGAATGTTCTTTCTTTAGACTTGCACCAGCAGGAAAAACTAAGTTTTATTCATATGCAAATGAGCACTCGCAAGTGCCCAGGGGCAGCGTTCAGTGTGTAGGTGCCCAGGCTGCTCTGCCTTCTTTTCACTTTACTCCTCCCCAGCCTCTGCCTTTGCCCGCCCTCCAAGTCTCTTGCCTCATCGATGGGTCCGGACTTGGAGGGCGGGCAAAGGCAGAGACTGGGGAGGAGTAAAGGGAAAAGAAGGCAGAGCAGCCTGGGCACCTACACACTGAACGCCGCCCCTGGGCAATTGCGAGTGCTCATTTGCATATGAATTAAACTTCGTTTTTCCTGCTTGTGCAAGTCTAAAGAAAAGAACAAAGGTACCGTTACAATCCTGTATAGGTGTGCTACAGAGCCATGTAAGCACTGTATATGGCCATATGGAGGTGACAGACTCCCTTTAATGGAAGTTAAAAATGTATGTTTTTTTTTGTTTTTTTTTTAAAAAGACCAACCCCTGCAGTACCCCCCAGTTATATTATAAATAATGCCCACCATATTGCCTGCAGTATCCATAATGGCCACCCTGGAGTGTCCCCAGTGTCTACAATAGCCACAGTATGCATGTATGTATTAAAGACCCCCACAGTACACTCTGTAGATATAATGCCCCAATAGTGCCTCCTGTAAATAGAATGCCCCCCCAAAAAAATTAAAATAGCCCCATAGACTGCAATGGTTCGGAAAAACGGCCTTCACATGGACATTTCTCACGGTCAAGTGATGTATCCTTAGTTCAACTGAAAGACAATCTCTTTAAAGGTTTTCAAAGTTGCCAAGCTAAAAACCATTGAGAAGAACCAAAATGAAGAACAAACATACAAACTGAGGGATCAGATCTAATGATGTACAATTCATTTCTTCACTGCTCCGCGGCCTAATGGTGGTGTGCTGTACACAAGCAACGTTGGCCACACACATCAGATTGCTATCACCAGACAGCTATTGCTTTGGTTGAGCATGCATGTGTTCTGGATGGAGAGAAGACTACCACTGCCACCCAGTGAAGTGATATTTGGGGCACAGGCTGTCACTGTGGCTAACCATTGGCTGCAGCAGTGTGTGTATTTCCCTGCAGAAGAAAGAAGTGGATCCGAGCATCCAGAACCAAGCTCCACCTGACAGGTCCTGTAGGGTGGGTAAAAAGTTTTACAAACCGATGTGGGTCTGGACCACTCCCATAAGTGTACTTCAGTGTTTAACTTGCACTGGAGCAGTTCAATCCAGATTTTCGCAAAATGTAAAGGTCAATTTAAGAGATCCAGCATTTTGCTAAGGTTATCTGCCACCAATTTAAGCTGCCCTCAGATAGGGCACCATAAAGCTGGTGACAGAATCTATATAAAGGGTTTATGCGAGGCTGGAAATGGTCCCCCATACTGATTCTACTTACCTGGCTCCTGGTCCTCAGGTGTCGGGGGTGGGTCAATGACAGACTGCAACTAGCCTCCCTAGCATCACCCCTGATGTGTCATCCGTGCACGGAGAGAAGCAGCTGCGGCTGTGGGAGGACCAGGAGCGGTGCAGGGTACAAGAAGGCAGGTAAGTACAGGGTGGGCCATTTATATGGATACACCTTAATAAAATGGGAATGGTTGGTGATATTAACTTCCTGTTTGTGGCACATTAGTATATGTTAGGGGGGAAACTTTTCAAGATGGGTGGTGACCATGTCGGCCATTTTGAAGTCGGCCATTTTGAATCCAACTTTTGTTTTTTCAATAGGAAGAGGGTCATGTGACACATCAAACTTATTGGGAATTTCACAAGAAAAACAATGGTGTGCTTGGTTTTAACGTAACTTTATTCTTTCATGAGTTATTTACAAGTTTCTGACCACTTATAAAATGTGTTCAATGTGCTGCTCATTGTGTTGGATTGTCAATGTAACCCTCTTCTCCCACTCTTCACACACTGATAGCAACACCGCAGGGGAAATGCTAGCACAGGCTTCCAGTATCCGTAGTTTCAGGTGCTGCACATCTCGTATCTTCACAGCATAGACAATTGCCTTCAGATGACCCTAAAGATAAAAGTCTAAGGGGTCAGATCGGGAGACCTTGGGGGCCATTCAACTGGCCCACGACGACCAACCCACTTTCCAGGAAACTGTTCATCTAGGAATGCTCGGACCTGACACCCATAATGTGGTGGTGCACCATCTTGCTGGAAAAACTCAGGGAACGTGCCAGCTTCAGTGCATAAAGAGGGAAATACATCATCATGTAGCAATTTCGCATATCCAGTGGCCTTGAGGTTTCCATTGATGAAGAATGGCCCCACTATCTTTGTACCCCATATACCACACCATACCATCAATGGTGCAGCACCTGAAACTACGGATACTGGAAGCCTGTGCTAGCATTTCTCCTGCGGTGTTGCTATCAGTGTGTGAAGAGTGGGAGAAGAGGGTTGCATTGACAATCCAACACAATGGGCAGCACATTGAACACATTTTATAAGTGGTCAGAAACTTGTAAATAACTCATGAAAGAATAAAGTTACGTTAAAACCAAGCACACCATTGTTTTTCTTGTGAAATTCCCAATAAGTTTGATGTGTCACATGACCCTCTTCCTATTGAAAAAACAAAAGTTGGATTCAAAATGGCCAACTTCAAAATGGCCGCCATGGTCACCACCCATCTTGAAAAGTTTCCCCCCTCACATATACTAATGTGCCACAAACAGGAAGTTAATATCACCAAACATTCCCATTTTATTAAGGTGTATCCATATAAATGGCCCACCCTGTATAATCAGTGTGAGGGACCCGGGCGTATGAGGGTGCCTTTTCCAGACTCACATAACCCCTTTAAAGAGGACCTTTCATTACGATAAAAAATCTAAACTAAGTATGCTGACATGGAGAGCGGCCCCCAGGGATCTCCCTGCACTTACTATTATCCCTGGGCGCCGCTCCGTTCTCCCGGTATAGGCTCCGGTATCTTCAGATTTTCGGCTCAACTGGGAGGAGCTGCTCTTGTTCTCCTAGGCGTCTCCTTCTCCCAGGCTGTGGCGCTGGCCAATCGCAGCGCTCAGCTCATAGAAAGGGAGAAAAAAAAAAACTCTCAAGCTATGAGCTGAGCGCTGCGATTGGCCAGCGCCACAGCCTGGGAGAAGGAGACGCCCAGGAGAACAAGAGCAGGCTCCTCCCGGTTGAGTCGAAAATCCCAAGATACCGGAGCCTATACCGGGCCGGGAGAACGAAGCGGCGCCCAGGGATAATAGTAAGTGCAGGGAGATCCCTGGGTGCCGCTCTCGATGTCTGTATAGTTAGTTTAGATTTTTTATCGTAATGAAAGGTCCTCTTTAAGATTAACTGCTCATGCAGCAAGCCTCCTTGTCCATGAACTGGAAAGAAAGTTAAAAAACAACAAAAGGTTGCACATTTTGGAGAACTTGCGGCAACATTTGCTACTTTTTTACGCCAGAAAACAGAAGCACGGCATAAACTGGTACCACTTGTGACACAGTGAGGGGTTGTGTCTGGCAAGGCGGGTATTTTCCTCCCAGCATATGCGGCTGGGCTGGTTTCCAGCCAGGTGAGGTCAAATACCGGACCGGAGTTTAAGTGCCGGTCCGGGTTTTGGCAGCACCTGGCTGTCCTCTAATAGGCAGCTGGGCTCAGCAGAGAGGTCTCTGTTTTTGGGATCTGATGCTTTATGCCATGCTGGAGGGCTGAGAGCCGCACGCTTGGGAAAAAGGCCCCCTAAAGCCTGCTGTGGACTACTAAAGGTAGAACTGCCAGCAAGGTGACTTGTGAACTTTCCATTGTGTGTGAATTAACACCAAGACTGCAAAGTTAAGTGCTGTTTTGTGCAATTGCCTCAAGTGTGAATAAACACTGACGTTTTGAGTTAAGAACTTGTATTTTGCCTTTGTACTGCGCCCGCTTACCCTATCTACCAGAGCGAAACCCCACATACTATAATTGCTAAACTAAAAACAATAAACCTGGCCTTTAGAGAAAGGTAGTACAGAGCGATAATAAGGAGGCAGAAAACTACATACAGAAAAGAGAAAATATTTATCCTTACACTATTGTAATACAGATAATACATATTTTCTAACAATAGGCGGAAAGTTTAACAAACGTCGGCTTGCTTAGCATGACTACAGATCCTGCAGACGCTGCTCCCTCCCAAAACCTAGATCAGAGTAAAAAGTGGATATTTCTCACTGTGAAGCACAATGGAGTCAGCTACACCCATTATTAAACTGAATGATAAGCAGCTGCAGTCATTTTCTGGTTCTTTTACAGAGACTTTTCTTTCATACCAGTACAGCATATATTTTATCAAATTTATCTAATCTACTTCAACCTACTATTCTCTGCTTTATTGGCTCTTACCCTGTAACGACCCCAGTTTCCAACAGAAGATAGCTTGTTGAAGATTTAAAGTGAGTGTGTGCGACCACCTCAGTGAGGTGGACAGAGAAATAAGGAGAAACAAAAAGGTAGCGCTATAAAGATTTATTGGATATCAAAAAAAAAAAAAAAAAAAGCCTCTTTACGCCATGCCATCCACAAATGATATTAGTCATTTAAGAAGTCTTAGGCCTCATGCCGGGTCCGCAATGCACGGGCACAGACTGTAGGGGCGCATGCCGATTGTGGACCCATTCACATCGTGGTGTCCACGATCCACACCACAAAAAAGGAGCGCATGCACTTTTTTTTTGCGGTGCGGAAGCACAGACAGAAACCCCACTGAAGCACTCTGTGGTGCTTCCACGGGGTTCTGTGCCTCTGCTTCACACTGACCTTCGGTTCTGTGCCTCCGTTCCACACTGACCTTCCGGATTGTGGACCCATTTAAGCGAAAGGGTCTGCATCCGTGATGCGGGGTAAACACGGCCGATGCCCGTGTATTGTGGACCTGCTGTTTGCAGGCCGCAATGCGGCCACAGCTGGGCAACGGCTGTGTGCATGAGCCCCTAGAATGATGGCAGTGGACAGAAAACCTGGATAACCATGAACGATCCCACAGAAAATGATAAGAGATATATGGGAAAGGGCCTGTAGGTGGTAATGCTATGCGTTGAAACTGAAATGAATTGCTGAAACACACTGAATCAATGTATGTTCAATGTAAAAGTTGACAAACAGGTAACTTTCAAGTGACAGATTTCCTTTAAAGGAAATTAGTGGGATCTAATGGTCATATAACATGTGTGGGGACCTGCTGACATTCCACAAAAAAAATTATATCTAAAGGAAACTAGGATCAAGGAGGAAAGAGCATATACAAGGCATTCAAAAAGTCTCCAGACCCTTTCACTTTTTTTACATTTAGTCATGTTGCAGCCTTGTGCTAAAGAATTCAAGACCCCCCTCACCACCACCAATCTGCACTCAATACCCATAATTAAAGAGATTTTTGCAAATTTATTATAAAAGGAAAAAACTAACATTTTGCAGGTATTCAAACACTAGTTCTGGGGGCCTCCCATTTCTCTTGATCAATCAAGGTGTAGAAACATCTCAAACGTGGAGTTCACCTGTAGTAAATTCAGTCGACTGGACAAGAATTGGAAAGCTACACCCCTGTCCATATCGGAGTAAAAACTAAGCCATGAGGAGGAAAGAACTGCCTGTAGAGCTCAGAGACAGGATGGTGTGAGGCACAGATCTGAAGGTTACAGCAGCTGACACAGAAGACTGGTCAACGTTCAGGGAAATCCGAATGGAGCAAAGTACAGAGATCATGAAAACCTGATCCAGAGTGCTCTGGAGCTCAGGCTGGGCTGTATGTTCACCTTCTAACAAGACAATGACCCTAAGCACATAGCCAAGACAACACAACAGTGGCTTCAGGACAACCTTGTGAATGTCTTTGAGAGGACAAGCCAGAGCCCTGACTTGAACCCAATCAAATATCTCTGGAGAGACCTGAAAATTGCTGTTAAATAGGACCTGTTAAATAGGAGTCAGCATACACCTGCCATCATTTAAAGTGCCTCTGATTAACCCCAAATAAAGTTCAGCTGCTCTAGTTGGTCTTTCCTGAAATTTTCTTACTCACATCCCACAGCAAAAGCCATTGTCTACAGAGAGCTTCCAAAGCATCAGAGGGATCTCATTGTTAAAAGGTATCAGTCAGGAGAAGGGTACAAACGAATTTCCAAGGCATTAGATATACCATGGAACACAGTGAAGACAGTCATCATCAAGTGGAGAAAATATGGCACAACAGTGACATTACCAAGAACTGGACGTCCCTCCAAAATTAATGAAAAGACGAGAAGAAAACTGGTCTGGGAGGCTACCAAGAGGCCTACAGCAACATTAAAGGAGCTGCAGGAATATCTGGCAAGTTCTGGCTGTGTGTTACATGTGACAACAATCTCCCGTATTCTTCATATGTCTGGGCTATGGGGTAGAGTGGCAAGACGAAAGCCTTTTTTTTTTTTTACGAAGAAAAACATCCAAGCCAGGCTACATTTTGCAAAAACACATCTGAAGTCTCCCAAAAGCATGTGGGAAAAGGTGTTATGGTCTGATGAAACCAAGGTTGAACTTTTTGGCCATAATTCCAAAAGATATGTTTGGCGTAAAAACAACACTGCACATCACCAAAAGAACACCATACCCACAGTGAAGCATGGTGGTGGCAGCATCATGCCAAGGGGCTGTTTTTCTTCAGCTGGAATTGGGGCCTTAGTTAAGCTAGAGGGAATTATGAACAGTTCCAAATACCAGTCAATATTGGCACAAAACCTTCAGGCTTCTGCTAGAAAGCTGAACATGAAGAGGAACTTCATCTTTCAGCATGACAACGACCCAAAGCATATATCCAAATCAACGAAGGAATGGCTTCACCAGAAGAAGATTAAAGTTTTGGAATGGCCCAGCCGGAGCCCAGACCTGAATCCGATTGAAAATCTGTGGGGTGATTTGAAGAGGGCAGTGCACAGGAGATGCCCTCGCAATCTGACAGATTTGGAGTGTTTTTGCAAAGAAGAGTGGACAAATCTTGCCAAGTCAAAATGTGCCATGCTGATAGACTCATACACAAAAAGAGTGAGTGCTGTAATAAAATCAAAAGGTGCTTGAACAAAGTATTAGTTTAAGGGTGTGCACACTTATGCAACCATATTTTATTTTTATATTTTTTCTTCCCTCTGCCTAAAAGATTTGTTTGTTTTTCAATTGAGTTGTACAGTTTATAGGTCACATTAAAGGTGGAAAAAGTTCTGAAATTATTTATCTTTGTCTCATTTTTTTACATCACAGAAACCTGACATTTTAACAGCACTATATGGTGAATCCTGGTGCAATTTCCTCCGACCACAGGCATCACAGCAATGGAAAACGATAGCGGCCATATACAGTGCTTTTAGTCTCATATTAGGGAGCATGATTGGAATTGTATTCTATAAATCGAGATAAATGTATTGTGGATAAGTCGTGAATGGAAGATTGTCACTTATAGTTTCAAGATGAGGGGAAATGGGTGGACATTGGTCCTGAGGATGTTGGGTACTGATCGCACTTGACACCTTGGTGCCATAATTGGTGTGGTGATGATCATCAAAGTGATATAACCACACCCTCTCTTATTGCCCTTTATTTTAAAGAGATATTGTTTCCTTTATGGGAACTCATGACTGTACCTCTTCCTATATAGACTGCTTGATATCCCCCCCCCTTTTTTCTAGTAGTTTCACTATGTGGTCTATATGTACCAGACAATCTTATGCCCCATATGGGATTCGTTAATCCCCTTCTATGTCTGTCTTTAGCGGTGCCCTTTCGCCTTGGGTGGCTGTGGTTCGCCGGATTTTGGGACGCCTTTTGGTTGCCGGGTTACGGCTCATGTGATGTTATCATGTGACTTGGTAACGAGGGTGCCTCTTTCTGGCGCGTCACGTGCATCTATGGTGGAGGCCGGTTGCCTGTTCACGCCTGGCGACTGACGTCACTGATCACGTGTGGTCAGGTGACTGGTCGCGTGACTCAGTGTGTACTGGTATCCTGGTTACCGGACATGCGCATTGACAGACTGGGGACGCTGAGGTTGGCGCCATCCAATTACACTGCTGTGTAAGTAGTTTCTTGTATAGTGAAATTTCTCCCAAAGCTCTTTTTATTTTTTTTTGTATTATGTCTCATACACAAGTCAGTATTTTGATCAGTGTTTTCCATCAGTGATTGAGTCAAAACCAGGAGCGGCTCTAGACACAGAACAGGTGCAGATCTTTCCCTTATACCTTATGTCTGTGGAGGCTCAAATCCTGGTTTTGACTCAGTCACAGATGGAAATCACTGACCAAAACACTAACGAGTGAATGAGGCTTCAAAACACAAGAAAAAAACTAAATAAATGCGATATTGGTATAATCGTACTGACCCAGAGAAAGAAGGGAGCAGGTCAGTTTTACTGCTTACGAAATTCCATGAAAAAGAAACCCCTAAAACGGTGGCTCCATTGCATTTTTTTCAATTCCTCCCCATTTGGAATTATTTTTTCAACTTCCATCTACATCGTATGCAATATTAAATGGCTACATTAGAAAGTGCAACTTGTTTTGCAAAAAAAAAACAAGCCCTTATATAGGGTCACGTGAACAGGAAAAAAAATAAATAAAAAAAAGTTATGGCTCCGAGAAGGCCAGGAGTAAAAAATGTAAACTTAAAAAGCCATGCTCTAAAAGGCCTTATCCACATGTCAGTGAACCAAAACCAGGACTGGAGGCTACACAGAGATAAAGTAAAGCGGGAATGATCTACAGTTGTTCTGTGTTTCTGTGAATAAGGCCTTAAAGTGTATATTAAAATGTGCACAAAAGTGCATGCTAGAATGCACATGTACCAAGCTAATAATGATACAAAGGGTATTGTAACTAGCTAAATCACATCAATAGTACACTATCCTCATCAAGCCCAGGGAGCGTCACAGCCAGGGAGGAAAAAAAAAAAACCTCACCTTCTCACTGGCTGCGACGCTCTCTGCTGCGACTGGATCGCGACACAGCCAGGGAGAAGGAGACTCCCATTGTGAAACGGGGCAGTCTCCTCCTCGCTGTACCAATGCAAAAATTAGCATACCAGGCGGGAAAATACAACGGGGGCCACAGCGGGCGAACGGAGCGGCGCCCCCAAAAAATAGTAAGTGCAGTTAGATCCCTGCATACCCTGATATTTAGTTTATAATGTCTGGACCCATGAAATTTCCTTAAAGCTTTAAAGAGGACCTATCTGGGGGAGATACTGTTGCATGACTTTCTCATATACACTAACACTCCTATCATGATTTTCCAGGAACAGGTGCAGTATTATCTTGCTCAGTTTATTTGCACTTTCATTTTTCTACCAATGCAGCAGGGGATTCAAATAAAATATTTACTGCACCCAGAAGCGAAGAGGGTGAAATCATTCATCGAAAACCAATCCCATTAACAGATTATTATCATGGTTATATTTGTTTATGTAAAATAGCACTATTTTATACCACAGCGGAGCCAATGTTTCTAACAATATTTTCATATTTTGACTTGCCAGCGACAGATACAATGTACTATTTGTTTTCATACGGTCATGTCAGCCTGTGTGCGGCAGGAAACAGAAGGTACGGGCAGTGGATCGCCAGCCAAACACTGCATTCTCAGAAGCTGGAATGTAGAGATCTCACAAGAAAAAAAAAGTGGAATTATTGAAATGGGTTGGACAACTGGGAAAAAACAAACAAAAAAAACCAAACATTAATGCCAAAGATCAGTGGCGTGTCTAGGGTGTTTGGCACCTGGGGCGGGTCGTTTCTCTGACCCCACCCCCCAAAATACTTTAAAAAAATTGTACCCAGTCACAGTAGTATTGCCCTCATTGTACAACCTTCACAGTAGTTTTGTACAGATGTGTACCCCCTCACAGTAGTTATGCCCTCTGTGCCCCATTCATAGTGATAATGCCCCCTGCGCCCCCTTCACAGTAATAATGCCCTCTGCTCCACCTTCACAGTAATAATGCCCTCTGCGCCCCCTTCACAGTAATAATGCCCTCTGCGCCCCCTTCACAGTAATAATCGCCCTCTGCGCCCCCTTCACAGTAATAATCGCCCCCTGCGCCCCCTTCACAGTAATAATCGCCCTCTGCGCCCCCTTCACAGTAATAATCGCCCTCTGCGCCCCCTTCACAGTAATAATCGCCCTCTGCGCCCCCTTCACAGTAATAATCGCCCTCTGGCTCTGTGCCCCTTGCATAGTAGAAATGCCCATTGTGCCCCCTTCACATTAGTAATGCTCTCTGTGCCCCTTCCATAGTAATAAAGTCCCCTGTGCCCCTTCCATAGTAATAAAGCGCTCTATCTCCTCTGTGTGGGCAGAGCCTATGCAGATTACTGGGCAGAAGGCTCCGCCCACACAGGCCGGCAGCGCGAGCCGTGCCTGCAGGCTGAATGGTGGTCTTCCTGCTTCAGCATTCTGAGCGCCGCCGGCCTGAAGGAGGGGAGGAGCGCGGGGTGCTGAGCAGTGAGTGACAGGACCGCAGCTCCCAGTGCTCCCGCAATGAGCACTTCCACCTGTGTTGATGCGACTGAAAAACTGCAAATGGCAACAAGACAAAAAAAAAGTCTAGGCGACGATACCCGTCGCCATGCTGCAGTTGAATACAGCGGCAGGGCACGGGAGCTGATCGTTCCCTATGATGTAGTAAATCCTGGTGCCGAAACGCAGCACAGTGCCGTGTGTGCATCTGGCTGTCTGCATTCCACCATCCCAGGACATAGACCAAAAGAGGTTGGGGGACCAAAAATGCCCACCTACAGGGAGCACTGTGGGGGACATTACTACTGGAGGGGAATTTAATACTGGTGGCACTAGGGACATGTCATATTGGGGCACTATAGTGGGACATTTTTTAATACGAGGGCACTATATAGGGTATTACTGGAGGCACTGGGGGTGAGGCATTTTAATACTGGAGCACTATAGTGGGATATTTTTTGTGCAGAGGCATTATTACCGAGTACACTATAGGGGACATTGTTAATACTGAGTGCACTATAATGGCATTTTTAACGGGGGAAAAAAAGGGGCTATTAATGCTGGAGGCACTTCAGTTTTTTTTATTAAAGGGGCATATTAGGGGACATTATTTTTAGGGACACTTATTATTACTGGGAGCATTTTGTGGTGCTTCATTCTCCTATGTGTTTCGTAGTGCTGGCTCGCTACTGTGACTGCGTCTCCCCTCCTCCTCCAAGTCTTTTTTTACCATATGTATTTTAAATTTGGCGACCAAAAATTTCATTTGGCTCCTGCATTTTCAGTTTAGGAGCTAATGGCTCCCAGGTATTTGTTGGATCACTGCATAATCTAGTACATAACAGTCTTTCTAGCAAAGCTAGAACCAGCCCTGTATCTCACATGGATCCAGTGATCTCCCCATTCATTGCTCTGCTAGATTTATTGGCAGCTTAGGGGGCATGCCATGTATGCTACAGCGGGTGGCAGGTGAAGGATGGAACTGGGCATGTGCTTCCATTTCAGTGAGCAGGTCAGGAGGTGGCGCTATACAGATAGATTTCATTGAATAACTCAGTGTAGATGCACGTACAAAAGTATTCAGATCCAGGTGCTGGCTTGAAAACTGAAGATTATTATTCATGGGACATCCCCTTTAAGTAATAAACAGATGCAAAAATATAGTTACAGCACTTGGATAACCTGAACCAGAAAGCCCCCAAGAGACGTTTGAGTATTACTGGAGAGACAACAGAAGAAAACTCAGCCATGTCCCATCTACAGTGAAAAGCAGAATGCTACCACTAACATTTTACTTCTCTATCACCCTAAGGCCTTATGCACACGACCGTTGTGTGTTTTGCGGTTCGCAAAACACGGATGGTGTCTGTGTGCGTTCCACCATTTGCGGAACGGCACGGACAGCCATTCATATAATTGCCTATTCTTGTCCGCAAAACGGACAAGAATAGGACAGGTTATATTTTTGTGGACAGCATCTTTTGCGGCCACACTGAAGTGAATGGGTCCGCATCTAAGCCGCAAATACTGCAGCTCGGATGCGGACCAAAACAACGGTCATGTGCATGAGGCCTAAGCAGCAGGTGACCATACATGTTAGATAGAAGTGGATCAATGGTTTACTGCCCGTTAAACCAAGAAATGCCTGGTGACCGATCATGACGTCAATGCAGCCATACACATTTCCGTACTGGCTGTTACAGCACAGCAATCCTGCTGGTGTTCTTTGGATCTGGTGTAGTTGGATAGTTCTGCGTGCCCCCCAAAACCGACTGACTATAACAGGCATCTGGCCAGTCCCCAGCATAAATACCGGGATTCAAAAATTGCTGCATGTAATAGTTTATGTCCGGCCAAATTCCGGCATTTAAGCCAAAGAGCAGCCAGATCTCATTATAGTCAAAGGGGTTCAGCGGGCAAGTGGCACTATCTGGCTATGCCGGATCCAGAGAACTGCAGCATGCTGTGCCGCATGTGTGAAAGCTGTCTTAATGACACCGGATGAAGGACAAACCATGTTTGTCAGGTCTTTACACAGCAGACACACGGTGGCAGAGTTGTGATCGGAGACAACTTTTAAAACCTCAGAAGTGGTTACTTACAACCAGTACACGTACACCTGAGTTATTTACCAGATTTCATCAAAAATTCCCATACTTTAAAATGGTATTAATACAAACTACATATCACCCACCCTGCAAATAATTGAGACTTTACACAGTACATTACACAGTAAATATTTTTTAAAAAGTACAATAAATATAAAAAAGTTACCAATGTCAGAACTAGGGTTGTCACGATACCAAAATTTGAATTCGATTTTGATACCATAAAAAAAGTATTGCGATACTCGATACCCCGCGAAAAAAATTAAATGCCAAAAAAGCTGCGTGCATTCCACATTTTATGGAGCGTCCGGCCCATAATCGAACAGTCCTATCCTATTATTTGGGGGGGACAAGGTGACAAAAAAATTGGCGAATCGCGCAGTTTTTATTTTTTATTTTTGTCTGTTACGGCGTTCACCACATAGGAGATTTTTTAAAATATTTTAATTGTTTGGACTTTTCGGACCTAGCGATATGTATTATGTTTATTTATTGTTTATATATTTTAGATGTAAGATTGGGAAAGGGGTAATTGATACTTAATATTTTGTTGTGTTTTTTTTTTTTTTGTTTACATTTTTTTCCCACTTTTTATTTCATAACTATTTCCCCCCTTAGCGGATAGAATCTGGGATCTTTTAATCCCTTGTCCTATTCACCCTAATAGAGCTCTATTAGGTTGAATAGGACTTTACACTCTCCCTGTTGCCCTGGGCTTTGTGCACACAGCAGCAGGGAGGTTACCATGGCAACCAGGGCGTCAGTAGCATCCTGGCTGCCATGGTAACCGATCGAAACCCCAGGATTACTCTGTTGGGGCTCTGATCAGAAGCTGCCACTGCACCACCAATGATTATAATACTGGGGGTTGGGTAGGGGGGGCGCACTGTGCCACCAATGTTTTTAAATAGTGGTGGGGGGGGGGGGGGCGCACCACCAATGAAGATAATTAACATTTAATCATTAACAGAATCACATAGCCGGCACCCGACCTCTATGACCATTTTTTCAGAGTACTAAAACTATAAAAACGAAACCCATAAAGCAATGCATTTTTTTCCCCCGTTTTGCCCCATTTAGAATTTTTTTTCTAGTTCTAGCTTCCCACTACATCGTATGGAATATTAAGTGGTGCTGTTAGAAAGTAAAAAAAAAAAAAAACTTGATTTGGCTATGTGAACAGAAAAGTAAAAAACAAAACAACAAAACAAAACTGTGGTCTGCAATACAGGCACCACGACCATACAGTGGTATGAATGGCCACCTTTAACCCTCAAAGGGGTATTCCGGTAAAGTAACTTAATTTTTGAAAAACTGCATTAAGGCTGCAAGTTGTGAACCAACCAGAACCCACTCTTATACATGTAACCAGAGTTTCAATGTACCTTGCAATCTATTTGTCTAGCTCCTGTGTGAGCCTGCAACACACTGAGTATCATGGCGCCTATAAACTACAATCCCCACAATCCCTAGCTTTTCTGCTGTGAGTGTTGCTGTTTACTGATTGGCTGGCCTGATTTACAGTGCAGTCACGCCCTCTCTACTCAGTAATCACCAGCACACTAACACGCCCTTGGTTTCACAAGACATTTAGCTAGAGAATTGATAGCAACACACTAAGCATGCTCGACCTAACAAAGGCTCAGAACTACAGGTCGATGTCATAGTAATTTATGAGTGGGTAGCAGAGGGGAAAAAAAAAAACTACCTTTATAACTACTGAACTGTAAATATGTAAAATTTACAATTATATTAGGTAATTATTGATGAACACATACAAGTTATATTTATGGTAACCGGAATACCCCTTTAACTTGATGCTGCAGTGGTGGTGCAGGGTTCTGCTTCAATGGTTGGGATCAGAGCTAGACAAACACAGCTGGTTAATAAGCCATTAGCTGTATTGATCAGGTCATTTTCTTCTTCACTTGCTAAAAATCCTGTGAATTAACATTAAATGTATATTTCACATTGATTTATGGAATGTCTTTAGTTTCTCATGCAAATAAAGATAAAACAGAATGTCTCTATGTCGTATTAGGGTATCACAGAGGGAGGGACCATGTTCAGGACCCCCTTGTATTACAAGGGCGGCCATTTATCTGAATGGTCGCTATGGCGTGGCTGTGGATTCTCTCGGTGCTGGGAGTAGGGGCAGCATGCTAAAAGGGGTTGTTTCTAATTAGGCAGCCCCTTTAATGATACTGAAGGTTATTACTCCATTTTACCAACACATACACCACCACAAAGCAGTCTGAGGAGGCTGCAGAGCTCTGCGTCCTTTTCACAGCTGACCAAGCACAGTGCCTTACATACTGTAGCTCCTGTGCTTGGCACTTGAATGGGACTGCACGCCGGCCACCTGACATGATGGTACCAGGTTCCAGCGTTTTTCATCTCACAGCTATCTCTGGGGCTACTGCGGTGGGGAAAGATATGAGGACAATATATGGGGTGAACGGTGAGCAAATAAATTCAAATTAAAAACAGATTTAACCCAATGCAATTTATTATTTGGCACGCCTGCCGGGGACCAGGAGTGAAGTGCATATGACGTCGCAGTTCAACCGAACTCCAGAGCAGTATGGGATGCTCCATTTTTTGGGGAGATTTGACCTATTCTAGTTAGTGTTGGCAACGGATCACATGCGGAGGAATTGCTCCCCGGTTATAAACACGCAACAGTGTTTGGGGTTTTTGAGCATTCCCTCCCATGTAGGCCACTTTATTTCAGTTCTTCAAAGACAAGGATTCTTCCATTACCAATAAGTAATTGGCACACAAGGAATACAAATGTAAGACGGACCTGCTACTGCTGCGTAATAGCAGGCGCTCAGCAGTCACACTTGGGAGACAGGTCTGTAATGCGTAGACAAACAGGAAAAACTAATTGCAATTGAAAAAAATAAATAAAAATGCTGACAGGATTTCAAAGAAAAATAATCATTGTGTGAAACCGGAACTCAAGGAAGTCTGGCAGAAAGTCTTTTACAGCAAGGTGTTAGGAGGCAGGAATGTCTGCAATGTGATTTATGTCCCATCACTTAGCCTCCCAGTAATAACTTCTGGATGCTGGAACTTCTCGGGGCCAAGTGAGAGAATAAACTGGTAAAGAAAAAAGGAAAGGCAATACCCATACAGAAGTGCTAATAAACAGGAAAGCTCCCTGCACCCCTGAGAATCACATGGACCATAAGCACTGGTGTACAACCTAAAATAAGGCCTCCTGCACACAAACGTGTGCATCCCGTGGTCGTGCTGCAATGCACAAACACAGTCTGTGGGGCAGCCGCAGCGGATCGCGGACCCATTCACTTGAATAGGTCCGCGATCCGGCCGTTCCGCAAAAAGATAGGACATGTACTATCTTTTTGCAGAACGGAAGCACGGGACGAAACCCCACGGAAGCACTCCGTAGTGCTTCCGTTACGCATCTCCGGATTTGCGGACCCATTCAAGTGAACGTAACGGCACCCGTGTATTGCGGACCCACACTGAAGAAAAATGAGCTGCAGACAGATAAACCATGACACAAGATCTACAATGTCTCTATGGCTTAAAGGGACACTGACAGGCGAAATCAGCATATATAGTTAGATATATCACATTACAGGTCTTATAGAGTCTTTTAAAAGCATATAACTATCCCCCCTGTCCACCTTATAAAGAGCGAAATATAAAGTTTTATAACCTGCTTGTCCGGTCAGCAATCTGCCCAAGGGGCGGCGTTTCATGTGAAAATGCGCCCAGCCAGCCTTCCCAACTGCCGTTCTTAAGCCCCGCCCAGCTCATCATTATTCACTTCGCTGGGCGGCGGCTAAACCTCTCCCCAGTCCCGATCCTGCGCAATTCAATCCTCCGGGCATCGTTCATGCCGAATCTTCTGCGCCTGCGCCCCGTCGGACGCACTATAATTAACCCCTTATATGATGTGAGTGAGCAGCGCTCTGAAGCGCTGCTCTGAACAGTGCATGGCTGAGGCTGCAGCTGCCTCGAAGACGCAGGCTGGTGTGTGTACGCAGGCGCGATCTAACGGCGGGGCGCAGGCGCAGAAGATTGGGCATGAACGATGCCGGGAGGATTGAATTGCGCAGGATCGGGACTGGGGAGAGTTCTAGCCGCCGCCCAGCGAAGTGAATAATGATGAGCTGGGCGGGGCTTAAGAACGGCAGTTGGGAAGGCTGGCTGGGCGCATTTTCACATGAAACGCCGCCCCTTGGGCAGATTGCTGACCGGAGAAGCAGGTTATAAAACTTTATATTTCGGTATTTATAAGGTGGACAGGGGGGATACTTATATGCTTTTAAAAGACTCTATAAGACCTGTAATGTGATATATCTAACTATATATGCTGATTTCGCCTGTCAGTGTCCCTTTAAGGCTAGGGCTACACGGCAACCTGTCATGTGACTATTTGTCGCACCAATGTCACGCGACATTTATTGTAATAAAATAATTTATGGTGTCGCACTGCGACATGACCAGAGCTCGCGCTACATTTTTTCTGGAAGAGTAAAAATACTCCTCTTACTACTGTATTTTTGAGGAGTATTTTTAGCTGAGGAGGAGTATGAAAGTTGTACGAAAGTAGCAGCAATTTTAAATACATAATACTTAGGCCTCATGCACACGACCGTTGCTTTGGTCCGCATCCAAGCCGCAGTTTTGGCGGCTCGGATGCGGACCCACACACTTTAATGGGGATGCAAAAGATGCGGACAGCACAGTTCCGTGTTCCGCAAAAAAATATAACCTGTCCTATTCTTGTCCGTTTTGCGGACAAGAATGGGCTGTTATATCAATGGCTGTCCGGGCTGTTCCGCAAATTGCCGAACGAACACAGACGCCATTCGCAATTTGCGGACCGCAAAACACACAACGGTCGTGTGCATGAGGCCTTCGGGTACTTTCACACTTGGGTTGTTGGATTCCGGCAGGCAGTTCTGTCACCGGAACTGCCTGCCAGATCCGGAAATCCGTATGCAAATGGATAGCATTTATTTCCGGATCCGGCTGACAAATGCATTAAAACACCAGATCCATCTCTCCAGTGTCATCTGGAAAAACAGATCCGGTATTTTTTTTCCACATTTATTATAGGTCTGCACATGCGCAGATCAGGAAACTGAACCCGGCATTAATACATTTCAATGGAAAGTGTTCCGGGAACTTTGGCCGGAGAAAATACCGCATCATGCTGCGGTATTTTCTCCAGCCAAATACCGTAAGAGGGACTGAACTGAAGGCATCCTGAACGGAATGCTTTCTATTCAGAATGCATTAGGATAAAACTGAAGCGTTTTGTTTCCGGTATAGAGCCCCTGTGACTGAACTCAATACCGGAAAACTTTAACGCAAGTGTGAAAGTACCCTTAGCCTGCACTTGTTCACATCTGCGTGGAGGCTGCACTGGAGATTTTGCCAAAAAGACCAGACAAAAAATCCTGGCATGCAGGACTTTTTGTCCGGTAAAAAGACAGGATTCCAAACAGAAACTGAATGGACACCATGATAGTCATTGGAGTCTGTTCAGCTCTGCTTTGTCAGATGGGCTGGGTTCACATGACGTTTCTGTCATCCGTTTAATGTACATGAAAAAATACTTATACTTTAACGGACGCCTCCGACAGATGCCATACTGTGCCATCCATCACCATAGAGTTCCATTTTAGAGTTCCTGGACTTTGCAGGATGGAAAGATGTGGTACATTACGCTTTCCCATCCTTATATATATATATATATATATATATATATATATATATACACTGCTCAAAAAAATAAAGGGAACACTTAAACAACACAATGTAACTCCAAGTCAATCACACTTCTGTGAAATCAAACTGTCCACTTAGGAAGCAACACTGAGTGACAATCAATTTCACATGCTGTTGTGCAAATGGGATAGACAACAGTTGGAAATTATAGGCAATTAGCAAGACACCCCCAATAAAGGAGTGGTTCTGAAGGTGGTGACAACAGACTACTTCTCAGTTCCTATGCTTCCTGGCTGATGTTTTGGTCACTTTTGAATGCTGGCGGTGCTTTCACTCTAGTGGTAGCATGAGACGGAGTCTACAACCCACACAAGTGGCTCAGGTAGTGCAGCTTATCCAGGATGGCACATCAATGCGAGCTGTGGCAAGAAGGTTTGCTGTGTCTGTCAGCGTAGTGGCCAGAGCATGGAGGCGCTACCAGGAGACAGGCCAGTACATCAGGAGACATGGAGGAGGCCGTAGGAGGGCAACAACCCAGCAGCAGGACCGCTACCTCCGCCTTAGTGCAAGGAGGAACAGGAGGAGCACTGCCAGAGCCCTGCAAAATGACCTCCAGCAGGCCACAAATGTGCATGTGTCTGCTCAAACGGTCAGAAACAGACTCCATGAGGGTGATATGAGGGCTTGACTTCCACAGGTGGGGGTTGTGCTTACAGCCCAACACCGTGCAGGACGTTTGGCATTTGCCAGAGAATACAAAGATTGGCAAATTCGCCACTGGCGCCCTGTGCTCTTCACAGATGAAAGCAGGTTCACACTGAGCACATGTGACAGACATGACAGAGTCTGGAGACGCCGTGGAGAACGTTCTGCTGCCTGCATAATCCTCCAGAATGACCGGTTTGGCATTGGGTCAGTAATGGTGTGGGGTGGCATTTCTTTGGAGAGCCGCACAGCCCTCCATGTGCTCGCCAGAGGTAGCCTGACTGCCATTAGGTACCGAGATGAGATCCTCAGACCCCTTGTGAGACCATATCCTGGTGCGGTTGGCCCTGGGTTCCTCCTAATGCAAGACAATGCTAGACCTGATGTGGCTGGAGTGTGTCAGCAGTTCCTGCAAGACGAAGGCATTGATGCTATGGACTGGCCCGCCCGTTCCCCAGACCTGAATCCAATTGAGCACATCTGGGACATCATGTCTCGCTCTATCCACCAACGTCACGTTGCACCACAGACTGTCCAGGAGTTGGCAGATGCTTTAGTCCAGGTCTGGGAGGAGATCCCTCAGGAGACCATCTGCCACCTCATCAGGAGCATGCACAGGCGTTGTAGGGAGGTCATACAGGCACGTGGAGGCCACACACACTACTGAGCCTCATTTTGACTTGTTTTAAGGACATTACATCAAAGTTGGATCAGCCTGTAGTGTGTTTTTCCACTTTAATTTTGAGTGTGACTCCAAATCCAGACCTCCATGGGTTGAAAAATTTGATTTCCATTTCTTAATTTTTGTGTGATTTTGTTGTCAGCACATTCAACTATGTAAAGAACACAGTATTTCAGAAGAATATTTAATTAACTCAGATCTAGGATGTGTTATTTTTGTGTTCCCTTTATTTTTTTGAGCAGTGAATATATATATATTTTTTTTTACAATGGAACTCTATGGTGATGGATGCCACAGTACAGCATCTGTCTGAGTAATCAGTTAACGTACAAGTGTTTTGTATACGTTAAACACATGACAAAAATGTGATGTGAACCCAGCCTTACGTGCCTGATCCAACATTTGTTATTTTCATTGCCCTGCTCATCTAACGGAACAGAACAACCGAAATACATAGTGACTACAATATGTGAACAGGGCATAAGAGTATTTATGCAGGAGAGTCATTTCTGGTCTAAATAACATCAGGCAATTATAGCCAAGTGATAAAGTCCAGTCTATATAGGCTGCTGTGCATTCACAACACACATCACAGTGTGTAATGTATGTGGTGCAGTGTGTGTGATGTATAGATGTGTGTGTGCGTGACGCGTGGGGTGCAGTGCGTGACGGTGTGACGCATGTGGTGCAGTGTGTGACGCATGTGGTGCAGTGTGTGACGCATGTGGTGCAGTGTGTGACGCATAGATGTTTGTGGTGCAGTGTGTGACGCATGTGGTGCAGTGTGTGACGCATAGATGTTTGTGGTGCAGTGTGTGACGCATGTGGTGCAGTGTGTGACGCATAGATGTTTGTGGTGCAGTGTGTGATGCATAGATGTTTGTGGTGCAGTGTGTGACGCATGTGGTGCAGTGTGTGATGCATAGATGTTTGTGGTGCAGTGTGTGACGCATGTGGTGCAGTGTGTGATGCATAGATGTTTGTGGTGCAGCGTAATGATCACACACTGCACTACATACATCGATACATTGCTACACCTTCACCTTGTGGTGCATGTCAAACTGGAAGTCCGGGCTCGGCTGTAGTTGTCCAGCACTTCAGAACTCCACTGCACTGATGAAAAGAAGGAAAAGTCTAAGGTGTATTGGTAAGCCTTAGGTCTCTTTCACACGAGCAAGTTTTCCGCGCGGGTGCAATGCAGGACGTGAGCGTATAGCACCTGCGCTGAATCCTGACCTATTCATTTGAATTGGTCTGTGTACTTAAGCGTTTTTTTCCACGCATCAGTTCGTGAAAAATGCAGCATGTTCTATATTCTGCGTTTTTCACGCAGCCCTGGCCCCTTAGAGGTGAATGGGGCTTCAGTCAAAAACGCGTTGCATCCGGAAACAAGTGCAGATGCAATGCGTTTTTCACTGATGGTTGCTAGATTTTGTTTGTAAACCTTCAGTTTATCACGCACGTGAAAAACGCATCAAAACACATTGCACTCACACGGAAAAAACTGAACACAGTCGAAGACAAAACTGACTGAACTTGCTTGCAAAAAGGTGAAAGTTTCACTGAACGCATCTGGACCTAATCCGTCACGAACGTGTGAAAGGGGCCTTAGGCTTTTTTTTTTCAGAGAACAAAATAGCCTGAACACACATCAATGATGCTTATACATACGATATTACGACCTCTGGACATGACAGTCGCAAAAAATCCATCCAATTCTTGCATCATAGTTGCAGTGTGACACCATAGACTATCATTACAATAAATGTCGCATGACAATGGTGCAACACATACCATAGCAGTGTAGTTTTCCTGAGCTAAAGAACTGCTCTCCTCTCTGCTCGTGTATAATAGGACGGCAGCCATTATATTATTTTTATGTTTGGCTGAACATGCCTAAACTGAATGCTTATGGATGAAGGAGTTGGGAGAAATTCATGATGGCCAAACAAGCATTTGCTACTGAAGGTCTATCAGCACATAAAGATGTAATAGCAAATTTAAAATATAATCCCTAACCCTGGAAACTGGCCAACTGTGAAATCGGTGGAGGACTCCCACATTACAATAACAGGGATCAAGAGTCCCACGCTTGAGGAGGTGAGTAGTAGCCTGGACAGAGGGGCGGCTGTGGATGTAGCGTTTCTGGATTTTGCAAAGGCTTTTGATACTGTTTCTCATAGACGCTTAATAGGTAAAGTAAGGTATATAGGCTTGGAAAGTATAGTTTGTAATTGGATTGAAAACTGGCTGAAGGACCGTGTCCAGGGAGTTGTGGTCAATGATTCCTATTCAGAATGGTCCGGGGTTATAAGTGGTGTACCCCAAGGTTCAGTGCTGGGTCCTCTATTATTTAATGTATTTATTAATATCGAGGACAGGATTACTAGCACCATTTCTATTTTTGCAGATGACACCAAGCTATGTAGTACTGTGCAGTCTATGGAAGATGTCCATAAAATACAAGCTGACTTGAACACTCAGTGATTGGGCATCAACTTGGCAAATGAGGTTCAACGTGGATATATGTAAAGTTATACATCTTGGTAGTAATAATCTCCGTGCTTCATATGTCCTAGGTGATGTAGCACTGGGAGAGTCACTTATAGAGAAGGATTTGTGTGTCCTTGTGGATAGTAGATTAAATAACAGCATACAATGTCAATCAGCTGCTTCTAAGGCCACCAGGATATTGTCATGCATTAAACGAGGCATGGACCCACGGGGCAGGGATGTAATATTACCACCTTACAAAGTGTTGGTGCGGCCTCATCTGGAATATGCAGTTCAGTTCTGAGCACCAGTCCATAGAAAGGACGCACTACAGCTGGAAAAAGTACAGAGGAGAGCGACTAAACTGATAAGGGGCATGGAGGGTCTTAGTTATGAAGAAAGATTAAAAGAATTACATTTATTTAGTCTTGAGAAGAGACATCTAAGGGGGGACAAGATTAACCTGTACAAATATATAAATGGGCCATACAAAAAATACGGTAAAAAGCTGTTCCATGTCAAATGCGCTCAAAAGACAAAGGGGCACTGCCTCCGACTGGAGAAGAAAAAGTTCTGTCTCCAGAAGGGTTAAAACATCTTTACTGTAAGAACTATGAATCTGTGGACTAGACTTCCTCAGGACGTGGTCATAGCTGGAACAGTGGACAGTTTTAAAAAGAGTTCAGAAGAATTCTTAAAAGTAAATGACATTAATGCTTATGAAAACGTGTAGAAATCTGAGTCTCACTCCTTCTGGGATTCGCGTCCCCACCTATCCCTTGGTTGAATTTGATAGACTTATGTCTTTTTTCAACCGTATCAACTATGTAACTATGAAGGTGTGCCTGTATGCAAGAGCTTCTGAGTTTTCCCATGAAAGCACATTTATTTAACCGCCTCACGTCCGCCCATAGGATATAAACGTCCTATGGGTGGACGTCTATTTCTGACAGCACGTTTTAAAACGTCCTGTCAGAAATAGCAGCTGCACGCTAATCGTGCAGCTGCTGATCGGGTTGCCCGCTGTCAGTGACAGCAGGGCAACCCTAAGACAAGGCAGGGACAGTTCCCAGGTGTCCCTGCCTTCACGATCGCTGCAGACACAGCGCTCACCGAGTCATGTGACCGCCGTGACCGGAGTGTGCAGGGGCTGTGTGAGGTCTCTCAGAGACCTCGATCAGCCCTGCCGTGAGGCTGTACAGCGCAGGATTGCTGCTGTACAGCCTCTATAGGGGTGCATTTGTCCTGTAACTGGGGCTACTATCTCAGCCCCAGTTACAGGAGAAATCAACTGTGAAAAAAAAAAGAAAAAGTGAAGCAAATGTCCCCCAGAGGTCTTGTATGATCTTATGGGGGACGAAAAGTGTAAAAAAAAATAAAAAAAATAAAGGGTTGAAAAAATAAAATAAAGTTTCACATGTAAAAAAAAAAAAATTCCCAAGTTAGGAATAAAAAAAAAAAAATTAAAATAGAAAAAATAAAGTAAAATAGACATATTTAGTATTGCCGCGTCCGTAAAAACCAGCTCTATAAAAATATTACATGACCTAACCCCTCAGATGAACACCGTAAAAAATAAATAAAAAAAACTGTGTCAAAACAAGCAATTTTTGTCACCTTGCATCACAAAAGGTGCAACACCAAGTGATCAAAAACGCGTATGTCCCACAAAATGGTACCAATAAAACCGTCACCTCATCCCGCAAAAAATGAGCCCCTACATAAGAAAATCTCTCAAAAAATAAAAAAACTATAGCTCTCAGAACATGGACACATTAAAACATAATTTTTTGGTTTCAAAAATGCTATTATTGTGTAAAACTTTAATAAATGAGAAAAAGTATACATATTAGGTATCGCCACGTCCGTAACAATCTGCTCTATAAAAATGTCACTTGACTGAACCCCTAAGGTGAACGCTGTAAAAATAAATAAATAGAAACTGTGCTAAAACAACCAATTTTTTGGTCACCTTGCCCCATAAAGTGTTATATTGAATGATCAAAAAATCATATGTACCCAAAAATAGTACTAATAAAACTGGCACCTTATCCCCTAGTTTCCAAAATGGGGTCACTTCTTGGGAGTTTCTACTGTAAGGGTGCATCAGGGGGCTTCAAATGGGACATGGCATCTAAAAACCATGTGGAGTTCCTTTCCTTCTGCGCCCTGCCATGTGCCCATATAGCAGTTTACGACCACATGTGGGGTGTTTCTGTAAACCGCAGAATCTGGGTAATAAATATTGAGTTTTGTTTGGCTGTTAACCATCGATGTGTTAGAGAAAAAAATTGATTAAAATGGAAAATCTGCCAAAAAAGTGAAATTTAAAAATTTGATCTCCATTTTCCTTTAATTCTTGTGGAACGCCTAAAGGGTAAACAAAGTTTGTAAAATCGGTTTTGAATACCTTGAGGGGTGTAGTTTCTACAATGGGGTCATTTATGGGGGTATCCACTATGTAGGCCCCACAAAGTGACTTCAGACCTGAACTGGTCCTTATAAAGTGGGTTTTGGCAATTTTCTTAAAAATTTGAAGAATTGCTTCTAAACTTCTAAGCCTTCTAACGTCCTAAAAAAATAAAATGACATTTCCAAAATGATGCCAACATAAAGTAGACATATGGGGAATGTTAAATAATAAATATTTTATGAGGTATCACTTTCTGTTTTAAAAGCAGAGAAATTGAAATTTAGAAAATTGCGATTTTTTTAAATTTTTGGGTAAATTTGGGATTTTTTCATAAATAAAGGTGAAATATTTTGACTCAAATTTATGACTATCATGAAGTACAATGTGTCACGAGAAAACAATCTCTGAATGACTTGGATAAATAAAGGCGTTCCAAAGTTATTACCACATAAAGTGAGATATGTCCGTTTTGCAAAATTTGGCCTGGTCAGGAAGGGGGCAAAGGGCCCAGATGGGAAGTGGTTAAGAAACCCATCATTCCAAAGAATTACTACTTCTTTATAAACATTTACCCGGAACACACATTTCCCGATTTTGTTTGTGGAGTCAACCTTCGAGACAAGCTACACAATTATGTCCAGTTCAACAAAGTCAATTCTATATATGTATGGATATGGAGTATGTTTGATTTCAACATGCTCACTTATGTATGTTGCGGCAGGACTTAAAGGGAACCTGTCATCTGGATTTTGGGTATAGAGCTGAGGACATGGGCTGCTAGATGGCCGCTAGCACATCTGCAATACCCAGTCCCCACAGCTCTCTGCGCTTTTATTGTGTTAAAAAACCGTTTTGATCCATATGCAAATGAACCTGATACGAGTCCTGTGTCCGGCGATGAGTCCAATTTTCTGAGCGCAGCACCGCCCCGCGTCCTCCGAATCTCCTCCTTGCTGGCTGACGTCACAGAGCTGGAGCGCAGAAATCTCGCGATGCGCGAGCTAGCGCATGCGCAGTGTCGGCATCATGTTCATTCCCTGTGCTGGCATCAGCACAGGGAACGAACTACACATGCGCTAGCTCGCGCATCGTGAGATTTCGGCGCTCCAGCTCTGTGACGTCAGCCAGCAAGGAGCAGATTCGGAGGACGCGGAGCGGTGCTGCGCTCAGAAAATTGGACTCATCTCCGGACACAGGACTCATATCAGGTTCATTTGCATATAGATCAAAACGTTTTTTTAACACAATAAAAGCACAGAGCTATGGGGACTGGGTATTGCAGATGTGCTAGCGGCCATCTAGCAGCTCATGTCCTCGGCTCTATGCACAAAATCCTGGTGACAGGTTCCCTTTAAGCCACTGACAGAAGGGTCTGGAGCCAGTTGGAGTGATTGTCCAATATCAATCCTAAAGAGGTTTCTGGGACAACAACATTGGTGGTCTCTTTAGGAAAGGCCATCAATATTGCATTGGTTGAGGTTTGACACCCCACACCCCTGCTGATCAGCTGTTTGAAAGGGCCGCAGAGCTCCTTGTTTACACTGCTCCATAGACCAGCACTCTGTACATTTAGCAGTGGACAGCCGCTACTAAATGTGTGACAGGCGGATGTAAAGAGCATTGAAGAGGCTGCAGCGCTCCTCTCAGCCATGTGGCAGCTAAGAGTCAGACCAACAGCAATCTGATATTAATCATTTATCCTAAGGATATGACCTGAAATTTAAATTCCAAAAAAACGCTAATGGACAGCTACAGATCTCTGCATGTCTGAAGCCCAACCTACCGTATAAACTTTCTGCAAATTCAAAGGGGAGCCTTCAAAGGGAACCTGTCATCAACGTTATGCCGCCCATACTAACGGCAGCATAAAGTAGAGAGAGGTGAGTTGATTTCAGGGGTCTGTCAAAGTAAGTGGTTGCTGAGAACCAACATCACAATCATTGCAGACTGGGCCTGGAAAAGAGTCACGGACACCTGAGAAGAGTCATGGATATTCATGAATCCCTGCTCTCCTGCTGATGACTGACAGTCTTCTACCTAGTTTTCTCCCTAGAAGAGAACTGCCAGTCATCAGCAGGTGGATGAGGGAGCAGGAGATTATAAATAACCAGGACTCTTCTCAAATGGATTTGACTCTTTTTCCAGGCCTGGGCTGCAATTATTATTATACTGGTTCTCGGCAACCACTTATTATTAGCTCACGAGTAACACTCCGCTGAAATCAGCATTTCTGTCACTATTTTATGTTGCCCTCAGTGAGGTTAGCATAAAGTTGATGACAGGTTCCCTTTAAATAAAGTGACACAAGATTCACAAACATTTTTGTAGGACATTTCCTTAGTACAGAGGATTTAAACCAGATGGACAAGAGATGCACAAAACAGTACTCGCTTTGACTGAACGATAATAGAGGAATTTTGATATCAGTTTGTATCCCATAAAACTGACTGTTCCTGAAGCCCTAAACGACCAATGACATACATGTAAATCATTGGTCACAAGGAATGCATAGAGCGGGCTCAGGAGTTACACTGCAGACACCTCACCCATAGAGCCCTCTGACGCCATTGAGAACAGCGACCATGGCATCTGAGGGGTTGGACAGAGTGAAGAGGCTCCCACTGCCCCATGCATGCACGTACTGCAGTGTACTTACAAACCGATCACAGGGTCAAGTCCCTAAAGGAGAAAAATGTATAAAATAGAAAAATGGTTTAAATAAAGATTTAAAAAAAATATACCATATATAAAAAACAAACAAAAAAAATGTAAAACCCCTTTCCCATTTATCATCTAAATAAATAATCTTAACTTATAGCCACAACCAACAAACTACAATATAGGCATATTGTAGTTTGTTGGTTGTGGCTTTAACAGTTAAGATTATTTATTTAGATGATAAATGGGAAAGGGTTTTTACTTTTTTAAATACAGTCACTTTGTTAACCAAAGAATTGAATAAAAAAAAAATATTTTAAATTAAAAAATGTCTCATGTACCCCAAAATGGTAACAACAAAAACCACAGCACAAAAGGCTCGCACACAGCTCCATTAGGGTGAAAATAGATGAGCGTCAGAACATGGCGACACAAAGCAAATTTATATTTTTAAAGATGGTTTATTCCTTATATGTAGTAAAAAAAATAGCATTAACAGGTCACTGCTGCCACATCTTGAATGGCTTTTGAAAGTCAGAATTGCGCCTTCTTTCCATGCCATAATTTTTACAGTTTCTAAACATAATTATATGGCACATTTAATGGTGGCATTAAAATTGTTTTGCAAAAAACAAGCAGTCATACAGCATGTCCAAAAGAATTACGGTAAGTTGTTGCTCTTTGAAAGCAGTGAAATTACCAAAATGTGTTTGGTTTTTTAAGGGGTTAAGGCATACCCGCCCCTTCAAGGCTCAAAAAAATAAAAAGTATCATTCTCTGCCTTCTAGTTACCTTCAGTATTTCTTGGGGTCTCGGCGGTTCCGAGACGTCGGCACAGCATGTGACTCAGGGGGCTTGGCTGTGTTCTGTACTGCCTTCTAAGTCACACCCTGGGTCCTTCACCCTCACGAGTGTCAGCCTAGTAATCTGACCACGACAGAGGGTGGCTCAGTGCAGTAAAGTGGCTATGGAGGGAGGTAGCGTTCACTAAAGGACATGTAGGCCTCTGGTTCATAAATGGTCATAGTGTCTGTCAGCTGCAGTCACATGATGTGTGATGAGGTGGGGGAGGGGGGAGGCATCAGATTACTATGCAGATGCTGCTGGGAAAGGACCCATGGGGTGGCTTAGAACACAGTACGGATAAGAACCAGAACCCTTGGGTTGCATGTTCTACTGATGTCTCTCACACATTTCCTCTTGTGTCGAGACCACAAGAAATACTGCACTTTGGGTGAAAGTAGAAGGCACCTAGAGGACAGGTAAATTACTAAAGCAAGCATCTTTCAATTAGTTTGCATTTGCCACATACATTTTTTCAGCAGAATGCCCCTTTAAAAACAAATGGATGAATAGCAGGTAATTGTTAAAGATGTAGAAGTTTATACAGAATAATTGTAATTTTACATGGGTTATGTTACCATCCAGATGCGGTCCAGCATCTGAACTTAACCCTGACCCATTTAATTTCAATGGGTATATGCACAGGAGCACTGTTTTTCCCCCGTTCAGTTTTTTTTTCTGACCGTACACAAACGGCAGCCGTTGTGGGGCTATTCTTCACTGATGGCTGCTAGGAGTTAGGCCCCTTTCACACGGGCATCCCGGAATTGCTCCGGATGAGTCGCGTGTGCATTGCGGGAAAACCACACAATTGCAGTCAGTTATGACTGCGATTGCGTTCCGATGTTCAGTTTTTTCCGCGCAAGTGCAATGCATTTTGCTCACAAGCGAGAAAAAAAAAAAAAAAAAACTCACTGTGGTACCCAGACCCGAACTTCTTCACTGAAGTTCAGGTTTGGGTTAGGTGTTCTGTATATTTTATTATTTTCCCTTATAACATGGTTATAAAGGAAAAGAATAGCATTCTTAATACAGAATGCTTACTAAAATGTTGCTTGAGGGGTTAAAAAAAATAAAAATAACTCACCTCATCCTGTTGTTCACGCAGCGAGCATCATCATCTTTCTTCACCTTTCAGGACCTGCAAAAGGACCTTTGATGATGTAATCTTCTATCTTCATTTAGCAGGACATGCGCCTACGTCACTACGTGGTGAGCGCGATTACGTCAAAGGTCCTTTGGCAGAAGAAAGAAGACTATGCCGGCTGAGAGAACAAGTGGATAAGGGGAGTTAATTATTATTTTTTTTTTTAACCCCTCATGCCACATTTTAGTAAGTATTCTGTATTAAGAATGCTATTATTTTCCCTTAAGTTATGTTATAAGGGAAAATAATAAAATCTACAGAACACCAAAACCAAACCCGAACTTCAGTGAAGTAGTCAGTTTTTGGGTCTGGGTACCACAATCAGTTTTTTCTCGCACGCGTGCAAAACGCATTTCACTCGCGTGGAAAAAAACTGAGCAACACAACGCAAACTGACTGAAATTGCGCACGCACTTGCACGATTTTCCCTAATCGTAGACGCAACGCATCTGGACATGCTCGTCTGCAAGGGGCCTTATTCTTCATCTTTTTTTGCATGCGTGTGAAAAACAGATGATAAATGGATGCAAACCGGATGGGAAAAAGAAAACACTGAATGCAATAGCAGATAAAAAGGATTCAACCTGCATGCAAAATCTGTTTTTACTGAACAGACCCCGACGTATTCTACACTCACCTAAAGAATTATTAGGAACACCATACTAATACGGTGTTGGACCCGCTTTTGCCTTCAGAACTGCCTTAATTCTACGTGGCATTGATTCAACAAGGTGTTCATAGCATTCTTTAGAAATGTTGGCCCATATTGATAGGATAGCCTCTTGCAGTTGATGGAGATTTGAGGGATGCACATCCAGGGCACGAAGCTCCCGTTCCACCACATCCCAAAGATGCTCTATTGGGTTGAGATCTGGTGACTGTGGGGGCCATTTTAGTACAGTGAACTCATTGTCATGTTCAAGAAACCAATTTGAAATGATTCGAGCTTTGTGACATGGTACATTATCCTGCTGGAAGTAGCCATCAGAGGATGGATACATGTTCTCATTCTGTTTACGCCAAATTCGGACTCTACCATTTGAATGTCTCAACAGAAATCGAGACTCATCAGACCAGGCAACATTTTTCCAGTCTTCAACAGTCCAATTTTGGTGAGCTCGTGCAAATTGTAGCCTCTTTTTCCTATTTGTAGTAGAGATGAGTGGTACCCGGTGGGGTCTTCTGCTGTTGTAGCCCATCGACCTCAAGGTTGTGCGTGTTGTGGGTTCACAAATGCTTTGCTGCATACCTCGGTTGTAACGAGTGGTTATTTCAGTCAACGTTGCTCTTCTATCAGCTTAAATCAGTCGGCCCATTCTCCTCTGACCTCTAGCATCCACAAGGCATTTTTGCCCACAGGACTGCCGCATACTGGATGTTTTTCCCTTTTCACACCATTCTTTGTAAACTCTAGAAATGGTTGTGCGTGAAAATCCCAGTAACTGAGCAGATTGTGAAATACTCAGACCGGCCCGTCTGGCACCAACAACCATGCCACGCTCAAAATTGCTTAAATCACCTTTATTTTCCATTCTGACATTCAGTTTGGAGTTCAGGAGATTGTCTTGACCAGGACCACCCCCCTAAATGCATTGAAGCAACTGTCATGTGATTGGTTGACTAGATAATTGCATTAATGAGAAATAGAACAGGTGTTCCTAATAATTCTTTAGGTGAGTGTATATTGCTCAAACTCCCTCAAACTCCCTGTAGGCACTGTGGTCACAGATCACAGCTCTGCCCTAATGGAACCAAGCAGAAAGATCAGAGGAAGAATAGCAAGTATCCATTCCCTGTAGCTACTGACTGGACAGTCCCTTTCATTTAAATCTACATCTCAAAATCACGAGTTGTTCATTGACAGACTTCTCTTCTAAAGACACTTTGTACTATAGTTATGGGGAAAAGGCAGGCAGTGTTTTCCACAGAAACACGTAACCATGAGAAAAGGGAAAAAAAGGGGGGAAGGGGGAGGAACTAAACATGTGGTGTTTTGTATCTCCTGACGTTGCCAACTACATGCATAGCCATAACATTTCTGGAGTCTATTCTTGTACCATTAAAGGGGTTCTCTGGGTTCAGGACTGAACCTGGACATGAGGTCCCCTTCACTCCTTTAGCATGTAGCATTTTCTGGACCAATGCTTCCCCTCGCCAAGGTCTGTTTGATGTGAGCCGATGACGTACCGGGCTTCACATCACTATGCTAGGCAGTATAAGAGGCGGGTACTAATAATACCCACCAGAACAGCTCTACACACCGCCCACTTGAGCCAGGCTATAGTGATGTGAATGAAGCCCTGTATGTCACAAACAGGACCTTGCACTAAGCTACACAGTGCAGGGTAAGGCTACTTTCACACTAGTGTTTTTTTGCAGATTCGTCATGGATCTGCAAAAACGCTTCCGTTACAATAATATAACCGCATGCATCCGTCATGAACTGATCCGGTTGTATTATGTCTTCTATAGCCACGACCGATCCGTCCTGAACATCATTCAAAGTCAATGGGGGACGGATCCGTTTTCTATTGTGTCAGAGAAAACGGATCAGTTTGGCTCTGCTTCGCCAGGCGGACAGCAAAACACTGCAGGCAGCCTCCAGAGCAGAATGGAGACTGAACGGAGCCAAACTGATGCGTTCTTGAGCAGATCCTTTTCCATTCAGAATGCATTAGGGCAAAACTGATCCGTTTTGGATCGCTTGTGAGAGCCCTGAACGGATCTCACAAACGGAAAGCCAAAACGCCAGTGTGAAAGTAGCCTAAGGGGAGCAATGAAATGCACCAATGCTCCTATCCTACATGCTAAAGGAGTGAAGGGGAGCTTAAAGCAGCGCAGCCCTTTTTATGATTCTCTTCACGGTCACGTGACCGCTCCTGAAGCATTTTCAAGTCTTCCGGTCCATCGCCGTCTTCTTCTTTTCCTGCCTGAGGCAGGAGACGGAACGTCATCACTGACTTCCCCGCTCCTGCCGGCCTTCCTTGGTCCCATCGCTTGCACACTACTGCACATGCGCCAGGACCGCTGGCCGTCTTCTGAGTGTACAGACTCATGTACAGCACGATGTAAGTGCTGTACATGAGTGACAGCATAGCGATCAGCCACAGAGACTGATCGCTTTGCTGTGGAGGTCATTGGGGGCACTGTGGATGGCACATGGGTGCCCTTGTGGATGGCAGTGTTGTGGGGAACTGTAGATAACGTCACTGTTATGGCGGTGCACTGCGGATGCCCCTGTTATGGCGGTGCACTGTGGATGTGTTTTCCCCTTGAAAAAGCTAATGCAAAACACACGTTGGGGACTGGACTGGTGGTGTTTGTGTGCGGCGTCTGAGTTTGGTTGGTCAGTATCCGTGATGTGCTCATGATATTTTGCTGCTTTTATGCCTTATGTACTTTATGTGGTGTGCATTTTGTGACATCTCTAACATGGCAATTTGACTTTTTGATATACTGAATGATGAATTTCTGACATTATCTATCATTGAGCTGAAACCGTTTGGTCACACCAACTTCTACTATCAGAGGCTGACCTTTAATATTGCACTTGCACTTTATTATTGTACACCGACCACCCAGCATCGGTCCTTTTGGTTTTTAATGTTTTTAACTGTCCTGTGGCTTGTGCCAATCATGTGTTTGTGTAATTTTCTATAAAATCAAGTCATTTTGCGATTACTTTCTTTCCATATGTGTTCTTGTTCATTGAGTGACCCATTCACCTTTTATTGGTTTTCCTTGATATGTTCAGGTGTGGGTCCTGGATTTTGGTTTTGGGCTTTATATAGGTTTCTTACTATGTTAAAGATAATACAAACGGATCTGTTGTGAACAGATGCATTATCTGAACGGATACGTCTGTGCAGATCCATGACAGATCCGCACCAAACGAGTGTGTGAAAGTAGCGGTATGGGGGCATCTGTGGGCCATTGAGCTCTATGGGTTTTAGATCTGCATTATGAGGACCAAAATAATATATGTTCTATCTTTTGCTGTACGGATGTGGAAAGCACACTGGTGAAGTTCATGTATTTCCCACATCCATATGTCAGTTCTGCAAAAAAAAAAAAAATTCTATTCTGGTCCTCATAATGCAGACCTGAAATCCATAGGAATCAATGGGACTGCAAAAATAAAATAAAATGCGGGTCGCACATGGACAGTATCCTTAGGCCTCATGCACACGACCGTTGTGTGCATCCGTGGCCGTTGTTCCGTTTTCCGTGATTTTCTGCGGACCCATTGACTTTCAATGGGTCCGTTGAAAACTCGGAAAATGCACCGTTGTTAGTCCGCGGCGGTGATCCGTGTTTCCTGTCCGTCAAAAAAAATATGACCTGTCCTATTTTTTTGACGGACAAAGGTTCACGGACCCATTCACGTCAATGGGTCCGTGAAAAAACACGGATGCACACAAGATTGGCATCCGCGTCCGTGATCCGTTGGCAACTTTCACACAGACGGATCACAGATCCGTCTGCATAAAAGCTTTTTCAGATACGAGTTTTCACTTTGTGAAAACTCATATCCGACAGTATATTCTAACACAGAGGCGTTCCCATAGTGATGGGGACGCTTCAAGTTAGAATATACTGAGAACTGTGTACATGACTGCACCCTGCTGCCTGGCAGCACCCGATCTTTTACAGGGGGCTGTGATCGCACAATTAACCCCTCAGGTGCCGCACCTAAAGGGTTAATTGCGCGTATCATAGCCCCCTGTAAGAGATCAGGTGCTGCCAGGCAGGAGGGGGCAGACCCCCTCCCTCCCCAATATTATATTCATTGGTGGCCAGTGCGGCCTCACCTCTCCCCCCCCCCCCACCCAGTTAAAATCACTTTCCGAATCCCCCATCATTGGTGGCCAGTGCGGCCTCACATCCCCCCCCCCTTAGTTAAAATCACGTTCCCCCATCATTGGTGGCAGTGGAGAGTTCCGATCGGAGTCCCAGTTTAATCGCTGGGGCTCCGATCTGTAACCATGGCAACCAGGATGCTACTGCAGTCCTGGTTGCCATGGTTACTTAGCAATTTTTAGAAACATTATACTCAGACATCGCAGCTCGCAGGTAAGTATAATGCTTCTAAAAATTGCTAAGTAACCATGGCAACCAGGACTGCAGTAGCGTCCTGGTTGCCATGGTTACCGATCGGAGCCCCAGCGATTAAACTGGGACTCCGATCGGAACTCTCCACTGCCACCAATGATGGGGGAATGTGATTTTAACTAAGGGGGGGGGGGGGGGGATGTGAGGCCGCACTGGCCACCAATGATGGGGGATTCGGAAAGTGATTTTAACTGGGGGGGGGGGGGGGGAGAGGTGAGGCCGCACTGGCCACCAATGATGGGGGTTAATTGTGCGGATCACAGCCCCCTGTAAGAGATCGGCAGGGGGCAGTCATGTACACAGTTCGTAGGATATTCTAACTTGAAGCGTCCCCATCACTATGGAAACGCCTCTGTGTTAGAATATACTGTCGGATCTGAGTTTCACGATCTAACTCAAATCCGATGGTATATTCTAACATAGAGGCGTTCCCATGGTGATGGGGACGCTTCAAGTTAAAATATACCATCGGATTGGCGAAAACTCCGATCCTATGGTATATTAACTCCTGACTTTCCATTGAAAGTCAATGGGGGACGGATCCGTTTGCAATTGCACCATATTGTGTCAACGTCAAACAGATCCTTCCACATTGACTTGCATTGTAAGTCAGGAGGTATCCGTTTGGCTCCGCACGGCCAGGCGGACACCAAAACGACTTTTTTTTCATGTCCGTGGATCCTCCAAAAATCAAGGAAGACCCACGGACGAAAAAACGGTCACGGATCACGGACCAACGGAACCCCATTTTGCGGACCGTGAAAAAATAATGTCGTGTGCATGAGGCCTTATTTAGCGGATAAATGCATACGGTAGTGTGCATAAGTGTTTAGATACACAGCTCAGCAGGCTATATAATACAAAATGGGATTAGATACACAGCTCAGCAGGCTGTATCATAGAAGATGATATTATAGATACAGACTTCAGCAGGAAGTATCGCACACATACATGTTAGGATTAGATAGAGATGTGTTTGGATGTGCTTGCTGATTCCACCTGTTTATTACACTCTGGAGATGGTGAGGGAAGAGCCTGTGGACGGTCAGTGATGGGATTTAGATACTGAGTGGGAAGTAGATTCATGTCTGGGTGTAGAAAGATAGACACAGGAGTTCTAGATGGAATAGCTGCTGCAGGCAGAGCAGAGTAGAGTGGGGGGCGTGTCCAGCCCGTGACTCATCTCTGTGCAGTGCAGCCAGGATTGTGTATCAATAAAGTTATGTATTCAACAAAACAAGAAGGGGAGAAAGTAAACAGATCTGCCAGGATAATGTGATGTCTTCCAGGGAGAAAGGAAAGCTCAGTCATGAAAAACAGGTATTGGAGGCATATGTATGGATGGTGAGGAATGTTAGGAGCACATAAAAAGAATTTTGATTTTGGGACCGGACAACCTCTAAGGCTACTTTCACACTTGCGTTCGGTGCGGATCCGTCTGGTATCTGCACAGACGGATCCGCACCTATAATGCAAACGCTTGCATCCGTTCAGAACGGATCCGTCTTCATAAAAAAGCTTTTTCAGATCTGAGTTTTCACATCGTGAAAACTCAGATCTGACAGTATATTCTAACACAGAGGCATTCCCATGGTGATGGGGACGCTTCAAGTTAGAATATACTGAGAACTGTGTACATAACTGCCCCCTGCTGCCTGGCAGCACCCGATCTCTTACAGGGGGCTGTGATCCGCACAATTAACCCCTCAGGTGCCGCACTGGCCACCAATGAATTTAATACTGGGGAGTAGGGATCGACCGATATTGATTTTTTAGGGCCGATACAGATACCGATAATTTGTGAACTTTCAGGCAGATAGCCGATAATTTATACTGATATTCTGTGAAATTTCATTTTTGAAAAAAAATAAATTCCTACACAAATCTGCTGAAAATGAATATTTTTATTGTTAATGTGTATTTTTTTTATTTTTTTTTTTTAAATCTCTCTTTTTTATTTATACTTAATATTTTGGTGTTTTTTTTTCACTAACTTTTAGCCCCCTTAGGGACTAGAACCCTTGTCCTATTCACTCTGATAGATCTCTATCAGGGTGAATAGGATCTCACACTGTCCCTGCTGCACTGTGCTTTGTGCACACAGCAGCATGGAGCTTACCATGGCAGCCAGGGCTTCAATAGCGTTCTGGCTGCCATGGTAACTGATCGGAGCCCCAGGCTTACACGATCGGAGGAGGAGGGGAGAGGGGACCCTGTGGCCACTGCCACCAATGATTAAAACTTGGGGGGTGGGGGGGCGCACTGCGCCACCAATGTTTTTAATACTGGGGTGGGGGTGGCGGGCACACTTCGCCACCAATGTTTTTAATACTGGGGTGGGGGTGGCGGGCACACTGCGCCACCAATGATTAATACTGGGGGGCGCACTGCGGCACCAATGAATAATACTGGGGGGCGCACTGCGGCACCAATGAAGATAAATCTCTCATTTATTCATATACAGGAGGCGGGAGCTGGCTGCAGAATCACATAGCCGGCTCCCGACCTCTATGAGCGGTAGCTGCGATCCGTGGCACCTGAGGGGTTAACTACCGCGGATCGCAGCTACCGCTCAGAGGTCGGGAGCCGGCTATGTGATTCTGCAGCCAGCTCCCGCCTCCTGTTCAATTTGAATGAATGAGTAAGTTAACATCATTGGTGGCGCAGTGGCCAAAGCCCCTCCTCTCCTCTTCCCATCTGTCTCTTCATTGGCGGCAGCGGCATTACAGGGGGAGGGAGACACTGCTTCCTTCTCCCCTGTGCTGCTGAGGGAACATGGAGAGCGCTGAGAGCAGCGCGATCTGTGTTCCCCATACGTTATCGGAATATCGGCAAAATAGATACCGATAACTGTCAAAATCCTGAATATCGGCCGATAATAATCGGTAAAACCGATAATTGACCTGGGGAGGGAGGGAGGAAGGGAGGGGGGGCCGCACTGGCCACCAATGAATGTAATACTAGGGAGGGATGGGGGGCCGCACTGGCCACCAGTGAATTTAAAACTGGGGAGGGAGGGGGAGCCCCCTGCTGCCTGGCAGCACCTGATCTCTTATAGGGGACTATGATCCGCACAATTAACCCCTCAGGTGCGGCACCTGAGGGGTTAACTGTGCGGATCACAGCCCCCTGTAAGAGATCAGGTGCTGCCAGGCAGCAGAGGGCAGTTATTACACAGTTCTCAGCATATTCTAACTTGAAGCGTCCCCATCACTATGGGAACGCCTCTGTTAGATCGTGAAAACTCGGATCCGCCAGTATATTCTAACTCAAATCCGATGGTATATTCTAACATAGAGGCGTTCCCATATACCATCGGATTGGAGAAAACTCCGATGGTATATTAATAGGGTCTCCTGACTTTACATTGAAAGTCAATGGGGGACGGATCTGTTTGCAATTGCACCATATTGTGTCAACGTCAAACAGATCCGTCCCCATTGACTTGCATTGTAAGTCAGGACGGATCCGTTTGGCTCCGCACGGCCAGGCGGACACCAAAACGCTGCAAGCTGCGTTTTGGTGTCCGCCTCCAGAGCGGAATGGAGGCGGAACTGAGCCAAACTGATGCATTCTGAACGGATCCTTATCCATTCAGAATGCATTGGGGATGAACGGATCAGTTCGGGGCCGCTTGTGAGAGCCCTCAAACGGATCTCACAAGCGGAACCCCAAACGCAAGTGTGAAAGTAGCCTAACTCCTTTAAAGGCTGTGTACACCTTTGGGGACTTTTTTTATTATTGCATTGTACTTATTTTGAGCTAAAATAATTTTTTCAATTGGTCTTTATTAACCATATGGAATCCTTTTTTGTGCACAGAGCTGAGATGCTGTAGTAGCAGCTGGTGGATTTTCTCTCTTTTAGGTCAGCTGAGGAGCAGACAGACTCCTCATCTCTGCTCTCTAACATTATAAACACTCATTATAGCTCAGTTCTTATCTTACTGATAAGAAAGTGGTAAAATAAGTGTTTATGACCCCTCAGTAGTTGAGATGAGGTTTATTATATCAGTGGTCCCCAACCACCGGTCCGCGACCCAAGATCGGGCCCTGAATGAATGTTTGCTGGGCCGCGGAAATACAGACAAGTAGAAATGCAGGAGTCGGCAATCTCCTCACCAGTATGACAATCCCTCAGGCAGCTGCTCCCAGCCAATCCCAGTGCTTCTTTCATGTACACCTGATGTGAGAACAGCTATAACAGGCCCGCTGATTGATTAGTGGTAAGACAAATGCCGATTGGCTATAAATGGATTGGGGGTGGGGCTTAGTGCAGTCGGAAGTGTAGTGTTTTCAGGTTAGTGTGGCTTGCTGTACATTACTCGGGCTGGTGACTACCTGCAGTGCATGACCCTGTGTGCTGTGTGGGCCCTAGCTGCTGTCATGGGGATGTCACTGTTACTGCCTGAGGTAGGTGATGCTTTGTGTTTGCATCATACAATAAGTTAGTTAAAGAAGCAACCTATGGCCTTAAGTGAACTACAAAGCTGAGCAAGCCCTCAGCTATTGCCATGCAGACATTGAATAGATATTGTATGGGGGGGGGGGGGAAGAGATTGTTGCCACATGAAATTGCGCACCCCATACAGTATAATGTCACCATTTTGCCCACCCCATACAGTATAATGTCACTATTTTGCCCACCCCATACAGTATAATGTCACCATTTTGCCCACCCCATGCAGTATAATGTCACCTTGGCCCCAGCCGCCTCATACATAGTGTTATATATTTTAATATGCACCTTGTGTTTTGTTGTGCGTGTGAATCAGTCAGTGCCGACCAGATCCCGTCCCCCTCCCCCTGGGAAAATGGTCTTGCATGAAACCGGTCCTTGGTGCAAAAAAGGTTGGGCACCACTGTATTAGATGACCAGCACAACCTGAAAGTACCAGTCACACAGTTAGAAAAACAGTTAACCCTTTTTGGGACAGAATATTTTAATAAAAGGCCAGTTGAAAATATGATTTTTTAGCCAAAAATGAGTAAAAGGCAATCAAACAAAAATTGCCTCCAAAGTTGTGCATAGCCTTTAACTAATTTTATATATAATATAATATTGAGAGTCTCCATGATTTTTCAGAATTGTATCTGTACTTCAAAGCATGCGTGTTATTTATTTTGCTCCAAAGACAGCAAATCCATATTACACATCTCCAAATAGATGCATTCCACGGCCAGCTTGCAGGGCAACGGGGCCGAGTGTCAACATAGAAATTACTGATCCGAGGTCAGCAGCAGGTGCTCTATACATGTGTTACTGTACAGGGTTTGCTAGAGGTGACAGATTCCTTTTAACGTTTATTAACCCTTTCTGGGGGGGGGGGGGGGGGGGAGTAATTCTGCTTTTTTTTTAAATTCTATTTGCGCTGAACAGTGTGTGTTACTACGATATAAGAAATAGGTATACTTTTGCACAATAAAAATAATTTAAAATTTGTTTTTGCATAGCCTCTTTCAGAGATCAGAGAACCATAACTTTACTTTGCCTTCCACAGAGCTGTGCGAGAGCTTATTATTTGCAGGATGAGTTGATGTTTTCTTTGGTACAATTTTGGGGTACATACATCTTTTTGATCACTTTTTATTCCGTTTAAGAAGTGGAAGGCTGAACAAAAAAGCAATTTAGACTTTTTTTTTTTTTTTTTACAGTATTCAACATGAGAATTACATATGATACATTTTATAGTTTGGGTCTTTACGCGTCTTATTTTTGACAGCACTTTTAACTTCTTCAGGACACTGCCTTTTTTGTGTTTTCATTTTCCACTCCCTGCCTTCGCGAGCCACATAACTTTTTATTTTTCCATTTACATAGCTGAAAAAGGGTTTGTTTTTGTGGGACAAGTTGTACCTTTTAACGGCACCATTTAGCGTGTAGTGGGAAGCTGGAAAAAAATTCCGAATGGGGTGGAATTGGAAAGAGAACGCCATTATGCCACAGTTCAATGGGTTTTGTTTTTACGGCGGCCCCTATGCGATAAACATTACCAGTTACCTTCATTCTCTGGGCCAGTATGATTACAGCGATATCACACTTATATAGTTTCTCTTGTGCTTTAGTACTTTTTTTTAATCGCCATATTCTGACCCCCATAACTTTCTTACATTTACCTCTATGGAACTATGGGGGTGGGGCTCATTTTTTGCAGGATGAACTGTACTTTTTATTGTTAACAAGGAGTATGTATGACTTTGATCACTTTTTACTCCATTTTTTTTTGGGGGGGGGGGGGTGAAGTGATTAAGAGGGGATTCGGCTATTTTGATTATTTTTTCCATTACATCGTTATAAGCGATAAATATTGTTATATTTTAACAGTACAGGCAGTTTCGGATGTGGAGACGCCCATAATGTTTAATGTTTTTATTTTATGGAGGGGTGTGAATTATTATTATTTTTTTTTTAACCACTTCACATCCGGGCCATTTGCCCCCTTCCTGACCAGGCCTAATTTTGCAAATCTGACATCTCACTTTATGTGGTAATAACTTTGGAACACTTTTACTTATCCAAGCCATTCACTGATTGTTTTCTCGTGACACATTGTAATTCATGACAGTCATAAATTTGAGTCAATATATTTCACCTTTATTCATGAAAAAATCCCAAACTTACCAAAAATTTAGAAAAATTCGCAATTTTCTAAATTTTCATTTCTCTGCTTTTAAAACAGAAAGGGATACCTCTTAAAATATTTATTACTTAATATTCCCCATATGTCTACTTTATGTTGACATCATTTTGGAAATGTCATTTTATTTTTTTAGCACGTTAGAAGGCTTAGAATTTTAGAAGCAATTCTTAAAATTTATAAGAAAATTGCCAAAACCCACTTTTTAAAGGACCAGTTCAGGCCTGAAGTCACTTTGTGGGGCTTACATAGTGGATACTCCCCAAAAATGACCCCATTGTAGAAACTACACCCCTCAAGTTACTTAAAACTGATTTTACAAACTTTGTTAACCCTTTAGGCGTTCCACAAGAATTAAAGGAAAATAGAGATCAAATTTTTACATTTCACTTTTTTGCCAGATTTTCCATTTTAATCCATTTTTTTCTTTAACACATCGATGGTTAACAGCCAAACAAAACTCAACATTTATTACCCTGATTCTGCGGTTTACAGAAACACACCACATGTGGTCATAAACTGCTGTATTGGCACACGGCAGGGCGCAGAAGAAAAGGAGCGCCACATGGTTTTTGGAAGGCAGATTTTGCTGAACTGGTTTTTAGATGCCATGTCCCATTTGAAGCCCCCCTGATGCACCCTTACAGTAGAAACTCCCAAAAAAAGACCCCATTTTGGAAACTAGGGGATAAGATGCCAGTTTTATTGGTATTATTTTTGGGTACATATGATTTTTTGATCATTCATTATAAAACTTTATGGGGCAAGATGACCAAAAAATTGGTTGTTTTAGCACAGTTTTTAGTTATTTTTACAGCGTTCACCTGAGAGGTTAGGTCATGTGACATTTTTATAGAGCAGATCGTTACAGACGTGGCGATACCCAATATGTATACTTTTGCTTATTTAAGTTTTACACAATAATAGCATTTTTGAAACAAAAAAATGATGTTTTAATGTGTCCATGTTCTGAGAGCTATAGTTTTTTTTATTTTTTTGAGCGATTTTCTTATGTAGGTGCTCATTTTTTGCGGAATGTGGCGACTGTTTTATTGGTACCATTTTGTGGGACATACGCCTTTTTGATCACTTGCTGTTGCACTTTGTGTGATGTAAGGTGACAAAAATTGCTTTTTTTGAACAGTTTTTATTTTTAATGGCGTTTATCGGACTGGGTGGCTCATGTGATATATTTATAGAGCCGACAGTCACAGACGCGGCAATACCAAATATGGTCTTTTATTTCTTCTATTTTTAAAAAAAAATTTATTCCTTATTTGGGGAATTTTATTAATTTTTTTACATGTGAAACTTTTTTTTTTTTTTTTTACACTTTCCGGCCCCCCATAAGGTCATACAAGACTTAACTTCACTTTTATTTTCCCTGTTGATTTCTCCTGTACCTGGGGCTGACATAGTAGCCCCAGTTACAGGAGAAATACACCCCCAGAGAGGCTGTACAGCCTCAGTGCAGGGCTGATCGAGGTCTGTGAAAGACCCGACAGCTCCTGCACTCTCCGGAACAGGAAGTGCATAGCGCTTCCTGCACTGTATACACAGCGCTCAGTGAGCGCTGTGTATACAGCGATCTAAAAGGCAGGGACACCTGGGAACTGTCCCTGCCTTCTCTAAGGGTTGCCCTGCTGTCACTGACAGCGGGCAACCCGATCTGCAGCTGCACGATTAGCGTGCAGCTGCAGTCTCTGAATGGACATTCAGGAACGTCCATTCAGAGATAGAGAACCACTTCCCGGACGTTTTTAGTCTAAGGGTGGTTAAGTCAAACTAGGTGACTATAATATGCAAATCATTAGAATATCTATCCATTACAGAATACAGGATTCAGTATATTCCAATGCTATGCTCCCCCCCCCCCTCCCTACAGGCCTGCATTGGAATATACTGGTAATCAGCCTGGAAGCCTTGTACATGTTCAGGCCTATTACTAGTACAGGCCGCCTTCCCCGATCTCAACCAGGGGAACACAGCCTGGGCCGATAAGTGCACGGCACCCAGTATTAGAGCTCCGAGATACTGTGGCCACATTTAAACACAGCATCTGATGGGTTAAATGACTGCAGTCAGCATTATCACCGATCGCAGACATTAGCCCCGTGCCTCCGCTGTGCAAAACAGCAGAAACCCGGCAGTTATGGCACCGAATGCACTCGCCAGCCAGCGTCATTGTTAAAGACCAGACTTCCACTGTACATGTAAAGCTGAGGTCCGGAAAGAGTTAATCAAGAAAAATTCTCTTTTTTCTTTTCATTTTTTCCTTTTTAAATATTTGTAATTTTTCTTAAAAACATTATTATTTATGACAGTGCAACTTATTCCATGGCGCTGTGCATACATAATAGAACAGACTTTGCCCTCGGGTGCTTACAATACAATATATATATTTTTCCTACTAGGGGACGTGAACATACATCAATCCCACTGATCGCTGCATTACAACACCTGAATATTTCTGTATTGCAGTGTATTATGCATACATTACACTGAGGGGACGCCCTGGCACCGCTCTCACGGCGGGCAGCTGCACTGCCTTTTCATGTCCTAATTGACAGCGGCACATCCATTAGGACATGAAAAGCAGTTAACACGTGGCAGATTTTAGTGACTGAAAACCAGTTCCATACATCAGAATGGGGCTGTGTCGCCAGCTCTGGCAGTTATATGCTCGGCTGGAGACCATGTGCTCGCTTACATAAAACACACAAGTAATGGCTGCCTCTTCTACTCACACAATGTGTCTCCAAACAGAAATGCAAATTACAGTCAACATAAAACGAAACAAAAGAGGCAAGTACATGAATACAAAGGGCGCAGCAGAGGGGACACGATGCCCCCACAAGATCTTATCGGCATTGCAAACCAAGCTCCATTACTACAAGGGTCAGACGCTCAGTACAACTTCCATCCAACTGGAGTATGACAGAATTAGCACAACCTGCAGGAACACGTTCTCTGCTATGCAAAACCAATCATTAAAGGGGATGTCTAGAGTCAATTAAAAATCTCAGACACGCCCTGAAATACTGTAAAGTATAACAATGATGGCATGCTTACCTGTTTGGTGCCGTTCTCTGCACCGCTAGTCCAGTCCTCTTGCTGCTGTTTGCTTACAGGATTCGGCTGGGATGTGCAGGTATGTGGCGTGTGACCGCAATAACCAATCACCGTCCTCAGTGGTACACCCGACGACAGAATACAGAGTATAGTCTTCAAAGGGGTTATCCGAGAATGTAAACGCCCCCCCCCCCCCCCCCCCAATATCCCCGGCCCCCTCACACTGATTCTACTTACCTGGCTCCCCACGCCTCTCTTGGTCCTTGCTGCTTCTCCCAGTGTGTGGATGAAACCATCTGGTGTCGGGGGGAATTAGGTTGGGCGGCAACCAATGGCAGGCGGCGATAGGGAAAAGCCTCCCTAGCGTCACCCGCGATGCTAGGGAGACTCGTCTCCATCACCGCCTGCCAGTAGCTGACACCGGATGTTTCTATCTGCACAAGGGGAGAAGCAGCAGCGATGGAGCGGGGAGCCAGGTATGTAGAATCAGTGTGAGATGCCCGGGCATATGGGGGGCATTTCCAGGCTCGGATAACCCCTTTAACGTATGAAGCCATGTAAACCTGGGTTAAAGCCCTTTACACTGTTCAACTGAGCAGACGATCGTTGAGAAGAAAGAGTTGCTTCCCAGCAATTGTCTGCTCGTCAGTGAAGCAGACCACTGTATTTACATGCAATGATCCCCTCTACAGTAGGGGAGGAGTGATCACTAATGCCATTGCTCGTTCCCATACAGAATCTTTGCCAGCAATAGAGTGTGTTTAGACGCCATGATCTGCTGCCGTCAAACAACGATTTAGGAAACCACAAGAAAAGATCCAATTACCCGAAGAACAAGCAGGTAACCGGTGGCACCTTTAGGGCTCTTTCACACGAGCGGATGCCGTACGGGTAATCTGCTCAGTGAAAGAGAGCCAAGCCCTGTTCCGGACAGCAGAGACACAGAGCATTAACATGATTGATAATGCTCCGTGCCTCTCTGTGATCTTTTTACTACAAAATCATCACAGACAGGCGCAGAGCATTATCAATGCTAATGCTCCGTGTCTCTGCTGTCCGGAACGGGGCTTGGCTCTCTTTCAGGCAGCAGATTACCCGCACGGCATCCGCTGGTGTGAAAGAGCTCTTACACTGGCAGATTATTGCTAACAAGCGTTCCTACTAACGCAATGATACGCCTGATGCCCAGCCAGTGTGAAGGCCTATTACTCTCAAATATTGTTCACAAATCTGTCAAACTATGTTAGTGAGCACTTCTCCTTTGCCGAGATAATCCATCCCACCTCACAGGTGTGGCATATCAAGGTGCTGATTAGACAGCATGAATATTGCACAGGTGTTAGACTGCCCACAATAAAAGGCCACTCTGAAATGTGCAGTTTGACCACACAGCACAATGCCATGTTTGAGGGAGCGTGCAATTGGCATGCTGACTGCAGGAATGTCTACCAGAGCTGTTGCCCGTGCAATGAATGTTCATTTCTCTACCATAAGCCGTCTCCAAAGGTGTTTCAGAGAATTTGGCAGTACATCCAACCAGCTTCACAACCGCAGACCACCTGTAACCACACCAGCTCAGGAACTCCACATCCAGCATGTTCACCTCCATGATCGTCTGAGACCAGCCACCCGGACAGCTGCAGCAACAATCGGTTTGCATAACCAATGAATTTCTGCACAAACTGTCAGAAACCGTCTCAGGGAAGCTCATCTGCATGCTCGTCATCCTCATCGGGGTCTGGACCTGTCTGCAGTTCGTCGTCATAATCGACTTGAGTTGGCAAATGCTCACATTAGATGGCGTCTGGCACATGGGAGAGGCGTTCTGTTCACAGATGAGTCCCGGTTTTCCCTGTTCAGGGCAGATGGCAGACAGCGTGTGTGGTGTCGTGTGGTTGAGAGGTTTGCTGACATCAACGTTGTGGATCGAGTGGCCCATGGTGGCGGTGGGGTTATGGTATGGGCAGGCATATGTTATGGACAACGAACATAGGTGCATTTTATTGATGGCATTTTGAATGACGAGATCCTGAGGCCCATTGTTGTGCCATTCATCCACGACCATCACCTCATGATGCAGCATGATAATGCACGGCCCCATATTGCAAGGATCTGTACACAATTCCTGGAAGCTGAAAACATCCCAGTTCTTGCATGGCCAGCATACTTACCGGACATGTCCCCCATTGAGCATGTTTGGGATGCTCTGGATCGGCGTATAAGACAGCGTGTTCCAGTTCCTGGCAATATTCTGCAACTTCGCACAGCTATTGAAGAGGAGTGGACCAACATACCACAGGCCACAATCAACAACCTGATCAACTCTATGCGATGGAGATGTGTTACACTGCGGCCTTTCATTGTGGGCAGTCTAAGGCACACCTGTGCAATATTCATGCTGTCTAATCAGCACCTTGATATGCCACACCTGTGAGGTGGGATGGATTATCTCGGCAAAGGAGAAGTGCTCACTAACACAGATTTAGACAGATTTGTGAACAATATTTGAGAGTAATGGGTCTTTTGTGTATGTAGAAAATGTTTCAGATCTTTGAGTTCAGCTCATGCAAAATGGGAGCAAAACCGAAAGTGTTGCGTTTATATTTTTGCTCAGTGTAGATATATATATGTATTACACAACAAATTCCTATGAAAGATACAGTCAGTCGCTCACAATAAATATTGTGCAGCTAGATAGAAGATAACTGTGCTGATGTACTAAACACCCCCAATCGCCATGTTGGAAAATCTCTCTAAAACTGCCAAGTTTCACTTGGATCAAACAAGTGGAATTTCGAAGAGCTGGCGATCTCGGCTCCTCTCAGGCATGCTCGCTTGGACGACACAATGGGTGTAGAACAAAACGTTCCACTGGAATAAAGTGGGATAACAATTTAAAGCAGATGTCAGAAGCTACTGTGAGGTCTCCATACTGCACACCCATCCTCACTGTACTGCCTGCAGGCTATGGGATCTGCAGAGCAGCGTATTGTCAGCACAGGATGGGAGGGACACAGCACAATAACCTACACGTGCCGTGAAGTGGAGAACAGGGAATGAATGACCCTCACCAGCCCATAAAACAAACATTGTCCCAGGCACTGCCCACGTCCCTCCCCTTCGCCTATGAATGGAAAGCACAGTACTTGTAAGCAAGGCTCAAAACGTGGCAGACTCGACTAAGTAGCTTCTTGTCTCCATCCTGGAGGAGGGCTGGGGTGGGCTCCACGCTTAGACTGCACGTCAGCTCTTCTAGGCACTGCAGTAACCACAGCAGCACAGCTATGTCCTCAGCTTATCCACTTGTCATATAGGTGTGCAGTAACATACCGCACAGTGTACCATCAGGCACCATACTTAGTAACACTCACAGGATGAAAAGCACTGCAAGTTGCCCAAAGGTTTTTGGTCAAACGACATGTCGTTCAAGGGACAAGTATCAGGTCAATTCTCAAGAATGAACATTCCTACAAACACTCCTTCCCGATCATTGCCCTGCGCAGCAACCAGTGTAAATAGACCCTTAAAGGGGTTCCCCAGGAATACTGACTTCTTGTTTAATGCCTGCAGCCCGTCTCCGTGAATAAAAGATTCATACTTACCTGCTCCCCCCTGTCATTCCTGCATGTCCATGTTCCAGTCCTTGAAGTGCTTACATACGACACTGCATGGGCATGGTCACATGCCCCACTGCAGCCAATTACTGGCCTCAGCAGTGATGTTACTGGCTGCAGAGGAGCATGTGACTATACAATACTGGATGTAAACAGTCTGGGGACCAGAAAGTTAACATGCTGGAGTGGCAGGGAGCAGGTATGAATGTTCTTTACGGAGGCAAGCTGTGGGCATTAGATAAAAAGTCATTATGCCTGGAGAACCCCTTTAAGGGGAACCCGTCACCATGAAAATGCAGCGCCATCTGCAAGCAGCATGTTTTAGAGCAGGAGATGCTGAGCAGATTAATATATAGTTTTATGGAAACGATTCATTAACACTTCAGTAATTTATCCAATAATATATTAAAGAGGTTCTGCACTTTGTTTTAACTGATGATCTATCCTTTGGATAGATCATCAGCTTCTGATGGGCGGGGGTCCGACACCCGGGACCCCCGCCGATCAGCTGTTTGAGAAGGCAGCGGCGCTCCAGTAGCGCCGCGGCCTTCTCACTGTTTACCGCCGGCCCACTGACGTCACAACTAGTATCAACAAGCGTGGGCGGGGCTAAGCTCTGTTCACTTGAATGGAGCTTAGCCCCGCCCACGCTAGTGGATACTAGTCGTGGCGTCAGTGGGCCGGCGGTAAACAGTGAGAAGGCCGCGGCGCTACTGGAGCGCCGCTGCCTTCTCAAACAGCTGATCGGCGGGGGTCCCGGGTGTCGGACCCCCGCCGATCAGAAGCTGATGATCTATCCAGAGGATAGATCATCAGTTAAAACAAAGTGCAGAACCCCTTTAAATTCTCTGCTCTTTCCGAGCGCCGTAGCCATGTAGGCGGTCCTCTCAGTGACTGACTGCAATCTATGTATACACATGTCTACGGAGAAGGTTGTCAATCACTGATCAGACCACCAACAGAACTATATATCAATCTGCTCAGCTCCTCCTGCTCTATAACATAATACCTGCAGATTGCACTGCATTTTCATGGTGCGTGTGGCAGTATCTGTCCGGCCGCCTCTCGGCGTACTTGCTGTGCTGCAGCCGGATCTACTCTGCTTCCCTTTATAGTGAATGGGGCCGGGCAGACTTCCGGCAGCTCACAGGTGTACACTGTAGTACGGATGCGGCAGGCTGTTCCCCTGCCGAACCGAGTAACGCCAGTGTGAAACAAGCCTTAGGCCAATCATTGGCTGCGGTGGTGCACATGACCCCAGAATGGGGGAGCAGCGAAGTACAGATCTTTTCACGGGTCAAGCTAGGTGGGAAATTATAAGAAGAAAATTCTGGACATCCGTTTTAGGCCTCATGCACACAACTGTATTTTCGTTCCATGGTCCAACCCAGTCATTTATGGTGCCGCAAAGATGCAAACAGCGCACAGATGTCATCAGTGTGCTGCCCGCATCCATATGGCTATATGTCCACCATGCAAAAAAAACCTAAAGAACAACACATGCTTACGGCCGTGTAAATGAGGCTTAAGGCCCCAATCACATGAATGTATTTTTCGACCCATTCATTTCAATGGGGCCACAAAAGATGTGGACAGCCCACTGGATGCATCCACACATCTGTTCCAAGACTCCACAAAAAAAAGATAGAGCATGTCCTATTCCTGTCCGTTTTCTGGACAAGAATAGGCATTGTTACAATGAGTCCACAAAAAACTGATGCGACATGGACGTCACACGGATGACATCTGTATTTTTTTGTGGACTGCAAAATACATACGGTGGTGTGAAGGCACCCTTTAGCTGGTTACACAGATTTCTGACCAATCAGACTGATATTACACTGGTCCGAGTACACACAATTATCCTACTATATAGAGACAAAAGTCATTACCACCGTCATTTGCCCCCATTCACATTGGGGGGTGTGCCACTAACATTTTTATGCTGCACGAAGGATGCCATCAGCCAAAATACAACCATCTGCTCATTTATCAGCTATAATCGGATGGCACACCCAATCTCCACCAATCTGTATCACTAGCAACGGTTTTCAACATGGACCAGCGTTACCACTGTAGGAGACCCCCTTCACCTGTATGTGGGCATATCTGACAAAACGCTCCGAGCAGGTGACAAGAAACGAAGGCATCAGCATCCTTATGGCCTAGGATGGCCCATCTCACCTGGTACCGCGCAGAAGTAGCGTTCACTGCAGTAAGGATGCTGGCGTCTTTAGGGGATGTTCACATGGCGGATTTTGAAAACACGCCGAAAAAAATAAAATAAAAACAATCAGTGGAGAATCCATGCGCTTTTGTTCACTCTTCTTTTCTTTCTTTCTTTTTTTTTACCAATGGGTGTTCACAGTAATACAAAGCTGCATTTGCAGCTCAAGCTTTTTGGTGCGGATCTACGCCAAAAGACGCAAATGCACTGATTTACATGGAGCCGTTATGTAATGCTACCCATTTATTTCAAAGGCAGATTCAGCCCCGAGATGTGACACACTGGTGCTGATCCGAATTCTGTTACAAGCAATGGTTCCAGTGGTCAGGACCGTGAGCGTAATGATGGACTTTAGTGATGATGACAATCAACAATACAGTAAGAGGATCACATCATACATCATCCCCTAGCTCTCCTCTGCTCATCTACAGCAGGCCATCATCATCCCCCAGCTCTCCTCCACTAGACCACACGTCCCCGCTGCTCTCCTCCACTAGACCACACGTCCCCCCAGCTCTCTTCCACTAGACCACACGTCCCCGCTGCTCTCCTCCACTAGACCACACGTCCCCCCCCAGCTCTCCTCCACTAGACCACACGTCCCCCCCCAGCTCTCCTCCACTAGACCACACGTCCCCCCCCAGCTCTCCTCCACTAGACCACACGTCGTCGTCCCCAGCTCTCCTCCACTAGACCACACGTCCCCCCCCAGCTCTCCTCCACTAGACCACACGTCCCCCCCCAGCTCTCCTCCACTAGACCACACGTCCCCCCCCCCAGCTCTCCTCCACTAGACCACGCGTCCCACCCCCCCAGCTCTCCTCCACTAGACCACGCGTCCCACCCCCCCAGCTCTCCTCCACTAGACCACGCGTCCCACCCCCCCAGCTCTCCTCCACTCGTCCCACCCCCCCAGCTCTCCTCCACTAGACCACGCGTCCCACCCCCCCAGCTCTCCTCCACTAGACCACGCGTCCCACCACCCCAGCTCTCCTCCACTAGACCACACGTCCCACCCCAGCTCTCCTCCACTAGACCACACGTCCCACCCCAGCTCTCCTCCACTAGACCACACGTCCCACCCCAGCTCTCCTCCACTAGACCACACGTCCCACCCCAGCTCTCCTCCACTAGACCACGCGTCCCACCACCCCAGCTCTCCTCCACTAGACCACACGTCCCACCCCAGCTCTCCTCCACTAGACCACACGTCCCACCCCAGCTCTCCTCCACTAGACCACACGTCCCACCCCAGCTCTCCTCCACTAGACCACACGTCCCCCCAGCTCTCCTCCACTAGACCACACGTCCCCCCAGCTCTCCTCCACTAGACCACACGTCCCCCGGCTCTCCTCCAGCAGGCCATCATCCTCCACTCACCTACAATACACCAGGCAGTCCATGTGGTTGATCTCCTTGTCGGAGCGGTACCGGCGGTAGTCCTCCCACAGGTCCTTGATGGCGGTGACAGCCAGTATGAAGAGCACCGGCGCCAGTGCCAGCTCGGGCTTGAACGCGTTGACGGCGGGCACGAAGTTGAGCAGGGCGATGAAGACGAAGTAGACATTGGCCAGGCGGTGGAACTGCTCGAATAGGTTCTTGGGCAGGAAGGACAGCGCCGTGTACTTGGTGGTCTTGATGGAGTTGCAGGCATACTGCCGGTTGGGGTTCTCCGCCGCCGTCTTGCCGGTCGCCTCATAGAGCAGGTTGGAGCGGACCGTCCTCGCCTTGTTCTCCTTGCTTTTCCTCCGCTTCTTCTTCCTCCTGGCGGAGCCCTGCTCCTCTCTTGCCACCTGGCACTTGGGCTCCCCGTCTCCTCCGGCCCTCGCCTCCATCCCCGCTCTGCCGTCCTGGATAACTCTACGAACAATCGGCGAGCGGCGTACAAGTTACTTTCCCGTCATGTCCCGGTCTAGACACAGGCCGACCGGCTCTCATCCTCCCGCATGTAACGCGGCGGGGAGGGGATTGCGCATCGCGCGGCTCTTCAGGAACTTTACTTTTTTTTTTTTTTTTATCTCTGATATTTCGGGTTCCCGCTTTGAACTTTAGTCTCCAAACTTTTGAGTGTTCCGTGAAGCCCCGCCCCCTGTCTCCTCCCCCTGTGAGCGCAGAGCTCGGCCTCCCGACTGTCAGCAGCTGCAGCCCTCACAGCTTCCGCTGCACTGGGGAGAGGGGGAAAGGCTATCTTATGTCTCACCACTGTGCTCTGTACTTACCACAAGATGGGGGTGTACTTACCACAAGATGGGGGAGGCTATCATATGTATCACCTCTGTACTTACCACAAGATGGGGGAGGCTATCATATGTATCACCTCTGTACTTACCACAAGATGGGGGAGGCTATCATATGTATCACCTCTGTACTTACCACAAGATGGGGGAGGCTATCATATGTATCACCTCTGTACTTACCACAAGATGAGGAGAGGCTATCATATGTATCACCTCTGTACTTACCACAAGATGGGGGAGGCTATCATATGTATCACCTCTGTACTCACCACAAGATGAGGAGAGGCTATCATATGTATCACCACTGGTACTTACCACAAGATGGGGGAGGCTATCATATGTATCACCTCTGTACTTACCACAAGATGAGGAGAGGCTATCATATGTATCACCTCTGTACTTACCACAAGATGGGGGAGGCTATCATATGTATCACCTCTGTACTTACCACAAGATGGGGAAGGCTATCATATGTATCACCTCTGTACTTACCACAAGATGGGGGAGGCTATCATATGTATCACCTCTGTACTTACCACAAGATGAGGGAGGCTATCATATGTATCACCTCTGTACTTACCACAAGATGGGGGAGGCTATCATATGTATCACCTCTGTACTTACCACAAGATGGGGGGAGGCTATCATATGTATCACCTCTGTACTTACCACAAGATGAGGAGAGGCTATCATATGTATCACCTCTGTACTTACCACAAGATGGGGGAGGCTATCATATGTATCACCTCTGTACTTACCACAAGATGGGGGAGGCTATCACATGTATCACCTCTGTACTTACCACAAGATGAGGAGAGGCTATCATATGTATCACCTCTGTACTTACCACAAGATGGGGGAGGCTATCATATGTATCACCACTGTACTTACCACAAGATGGGGGAGGCTATCATATGTATCACCTCTGTACTTACCACAAGATGGGGGAGGCTATCATATGTATCACCACTGGTACTTACCACAAGATGGGGGAGGCTATCATATGTATCACCACTGGTACTTACCACAAGATGGGGAGAGGCTATCATATGTATCACCTCTGTACTTACCACAAGATGAGGAGAGGCTATCATATGTATCACCTCTGTACTCACCACAAGATGAGGAGAGGCTATCATATGTATCACCACTGGTACTTACCACAAGATGGGGGAGGCTATCATATGTATCACCTCTGTACTTACCACAAGATGAGGAGAGGCTATCATATGTATCACCTCTGTACTTACCACAAGATGGGGGAGGCTATCATATGTATCACCTCTGTACTTACCACAAGATGAGGAGAGGCTATCATATGTATCACCTCTGTACTCACCACAAGATGAGGAGAGGCTATCATATGTATCACCACTGGTACTTACCACAAGATGGGGGAGGCTATCATATGTATCACCTCTGTACTTACCACAAGATGAGGAGAGGCTATCATATGTATCACCTCTGTACTTACCACAAGATGGGGGAGGCTATCATATGTATCACCTCTGTACTTACCACAAGATGGGGAAGGCTATCATATGTATCACCTCTGTACTTACCACAAGATGGGGGAGGCTATCATATGTATCACCTCTGTACTTACCACAAGATGAGGGAGGCTATCATATGTATCACCTCTGTACTTACCACAAGATGGGGGAGGCTATCATATGTATCACCTCTGTACTTACCACAAGATGGGGAAGGCTATCATATGTATCACCTCTGTACTTACCACAAGATGAGGAGAGGCTATCATATGTATCACCTCTGTACTTACCACAAGATGGGGGAGGCTATCATATGTATCACCTCTGTACTTACCACAAGATGGGGGAGGCTATCATATGTATCACCTCTGTACTTACCACAAGATGGGGGAGGCTATCATATGTATCACCTCTGTACTTACCACAAGATGGGGGAGGCTATCACATGTATCACCTCTGTACTTACCACAAGATGAGGAGAGGCTATCATATGTATCACCTCTGTACTTACCACAAGATGGGGGAGGCTATCATATGTATCACCACTGTACTTACCACAAGATGAGGAGAGGCTATCATATGTATCACCTCTGTACTTACCACAAGATGGGGGAGGCTATCATATGTATCACCTCTGTACTTACCACAAGATGGGGGAGGCTATCATATATATCACCACTGTACTTACCACAAGATGAGGAGAGGCTATCATATGTATCACCTCTGTACTCACCACAAGATGAGGAGAGGCTATCATATGTATCACCTCTGTACTTACCACAAGATGAGGAGAGGCTATCATATGTATCACCTCTGTACTCACCACAAGATGAGGAGAGGCTATCATATGTATCACCTCTGTACTTACCACAAGATGAGGAGAGGCTATCATATGTATCACCTCTGTACTTACCACAAGATGAGGGAGGCTATCATATGTATCACCTCTGTACTTACCACAAGATGGGGGAGGTTATCATATGTATCACCTCTGTACTTACCACAAGATGGGGGAGGCTATCATATATCTCACCACTGTACTTACCACAAGATGAGGAGAGGCTATCATATGTATCACCTCTGTACTTACCACAAGATGGGGGAGGCTATCATATGTATCACCTCTGTACTTACCACAAGATGGGGGAGGTTATCATATGTATCACCTCTGTACTTACCACAAGATGGGGGAGGCTATCATATATCTCACCACTGTACTTACCACAAGATGAGGAGAGGCTATCATATGTATCACCTCTGTACTTACCACAAGATGGGGGAGGCTATCATATGTATCACCTCTGTACTTACCACAAGATGGGGGATGCTATCATATGTATCACCTCTGTACTTACCACAAGATGGGGGAGGCTATCATATATCTCACCTCTGTACTTACCACAAGATGAGGGAGGCTATCATATATATCACCACTGGTACTTACCACAAGATGGGGGAGGCTATCATATGTATCACCTCTGTACTTACCACAAGATGGGGGAGGCTATCATATGTATCACCTCTGTACTTACCACAAGATGGGGGAGGCTATCATATGTATCACCTCTGTACTTACCACAAGATGGGGGAGGCTATCATATATCTCACCACTGTACTTACCACAAGATGAGGAGAGGCTATCATATGTATCACCTCTGTACTTACCACAAGATGGGGGAGGCTATCATATGTATCACCTCTGTACTTACCACAAGATGGGGGAGGCTATCATATATCTCACCTCTGTACTTACCACAAGATGAGGGAGGCTATCATATATATCACCACTGGTACTTACCACAAGATGGGGGAGGCTATCATATGTATCACCTCTGTACTTACCACAAGATGGGGGAGGCTATCATATGTATCACCTCTGTACTTACCACAGGATGAGGAGAAGCTATCATATGTATCACCTCTGTACTTACCACAAGATGGGGGAGGCTATCATATGTATCACCTCTGTACTTACCACAAGATGAGGAGAAGCTATCATATGTATCACCTCTGTACTTACCACAAGATGGGGGAGGCTATCATATATCTCACCACTGTACTTACCACAAGATGAGGGAGGCTATCATATATATCACCACTGGTACTTACCACAAGATGGGGGAGGCTATCATATGTATCACCTCTGTACTTACCACAAGATGGGGGAGGCTATCATATGTATCACCTCTGTACTTACCACAAGATGAGGAGAGGCTATCATATGTATCACCACTGTACTTACCACAAGATGAGGAGAGGCTATCATATGTATCACCTCTATACTTACCACAAGATGGGGGAGGCTATCATATGTATCACCTCTGTACTTACCACAAGATGGGGGAGGCTATCATATGTATCACCTCTGTACTTACCACAAGATGGGGGAGGCTATCTTATATCTCACCTCTGTACTTACCACAAGATGGGGGAGGCTATCATATGTATCACCTCTGTATTTTCCACAAGATGGGGGAGGCTATCATATGTATCACCTCTGTACTTACCACAAGATGAGGGAGGCTATCATATGTATCACCTCTGTACTTACCACAAGATGAGGAGAGGCTATCATATGTATCACCTCTGTACTTACCACAAGATTAGAGGCTACCATATGTATCACCTCTGTACTAACCACAGGATGAGGAGAAGCTATCATATGTATCACCTCTGTACTTACCACAGGATGAGGAGAAGCTATCATATGTATCACCTCTGTACTTACCACAAGATGAGGAGAGGCTATCATATGTATCACCTCTGTACTTACCACAAGATGGGGGAGGCTATCATATGTATCACCTCTGTACTTACCACAAGATGGAGGAGGCTATCATATGTATCACCTCTGTACTTACCACAAGATGGGGGAGGCTATCATATATCTCACCACTGTACTTACCACAAGATGAGGAGAGGCTATCATATGTATCACCTCTGTACTTACCACAAGATGAGGAGAGGCTATCATATGTATCACCTCTGTACTCACAACAAGATGGAGGAGGCTATCATATGTATCACCACTGTACTTACCACAAGATGGGGGAGGCTATCTTATATCTCACCTCTGTACTTACCACAAGATGTGGGAGGCTATCATATGTATCACCTCTGTACTTACCACAAGATGAGGAGAGGCTATCATATGTATCACCTCTGTACTTACCACAAGATGTGGGAGGCTATCATATGTATCACCTCTGTACTTACCACAAGATGAGGAGAGGCTATCATATGTATCACCTCTGTACTTACCACAAGATGGGGGAGGCTATCATATGTATCACCACTGTACTTACCACAGGATGAGGAGAAGCTATCTTATGTATCAGCTCTGTACTTACCACAAGATGAGGAGAGGCTATCATATGTATCACCTCTGTACTTACCACAAGATGGGGGAGGCTATCATATGTATCACCTCTGTACTTACCACAAGATGGAGGAGGCTATCATATGTATCACCACTGTACTTACCACAAGATGAGGAGAGGCTATCATATGTATCACCTCTGTACTTACCACAAGATGGGGGAGGCTATCATATGTATCACCTCTGTACTTACCACAAGATGGGGGAGGCTATCATATATCTCACCACTGTACTTAGCACAAGATGAGGGAGGCTATCATATGTATCACCTCTGTACTTACCACAAGATGGGGGAGGCTATCTTATATCTCACCTCTGTACTTACCACAAGATGGGGGAGGCTATCATATGTATCACCTCTGTACTTACCACAAGATGGGGGAGGCTATCATATGTATCACCTCTGTACTTACCACAAGATGAGGAGAGGCTATCATATGTATCACCTCTGTACTTACCACAGGATGAGGAGAAGCTATCCTATGTATCTCCTCTGTACTCACCACAAGATGAGGAGAGGCTATCATATGTATCACCTCTGTACTTACCACAAGATGAGGAGAAGCTATCCTATGTATCACCTCTGTACTTACCACAAGATGAGGAGAGGCTATCATATGTATCACCTCTGTACTTACCACAAGATGAGGAGAGGCTATCATATGTATTACCTCTGTACTTACCACAAGATGAGGGAGGCTATCATATGTATCACCACTGGTACTTACCACAAGATGGGGGAGGCTATCATATGTATCACCTCTGTACTTACCACAAGATGAGGAGAGGCTATCATATGTATCACCTCTGTACTTACCACAAGATGGGGGAGGCTATCATATGTATCACCTCTGTACTTACCACAAGATGGGGAAGGCTATCATATGTATCACCTCTGTACTTACCACAAGATGGGGGAGGCTATCATATGTATCACCTCTGTACTTACCACAAGATGAGGGAGGCTATCATATGTATCACCTCTGTACTTACCACAAGATGGGGGAGGCTATCATATGTATCACCTCTGTACTTACCACAAGATGGGGAAGGCTATCATATGTATCACCTCTGTACTTACCACAAGATGAGGAGAGGCTATCATATGTATCACCTCTGTACTTACCACAAGATGGGGGAGGCTATCATATGTATCACCTCTGTACTTACCACAAGATGGGGGAGGCTATCATATGTATCACCTCTGTACTTACCACAAGATGGGGGAGGCTATCATATGTATCACCTCTGTACTTACCACAAGATGGGGGAGGCTATCACATGTATCACCTCTGTACTTACCACAAGATGAGGAGAGGCTATCATATGTATCACCTCTGTACTTACCACAAGATGGGGGAGGCTATCATATGTATCACCACTGTACTTACCACAAGATGGGGGAGGCTATCATATGTATCACCTCTGTACTTACCACAAGATGGGGGAGGCTATCATATGTATCACCACTGGTACTTACCACAAGATGGGGGAGGCTATCATATGTATCACCACTGGTACTTACCACAAGATGGGGAGAGGCTATCATATGTATCACCTCTGTACTTACCACAAGATGAGGAGAGGCTATCATATGTATCACCTCTGTACTCACCACAAGATGAGGAGAGGCTATCATATGTATCACCACTGGTACTTACCACAAGATGGGGGAGGCTATCATATGTATCACCTCTGTACTTACCACAAGATGAGGAGAGGCTATCATATGTATCACCTCTGTACTTACCACAAGATGGGGGAGGCTATCATATGTATCACCTCTGTACTTACCACAAGATGAGGAGAGGCTATCATATGTATCACCTCTGTACTCACCACAAGATGAGGAGAGGCTATCATATGTATCACCACTGGTACTTACCACAAGATGGGGGAGGCTATCATATGTATCACCTCTGTACTTACCACAAGATGAGGAGAGGCTATCATATGTATCACCTCTGTACTTACCACAAGATGGGGGAGGCTATCATATGTATCACCTCTGTACTTACCACAAGATGGGGAAGGCTATCATATGTATCACCTCTGTACTTACCACAAGATGGGGGAGGCTATCATATGTATCACCTCTGTACTTACCACAAGATGAGGGAGGCTATCATATGTATCACCTCTGTACTTACCACAAGATGGGGGAGGCTATCATATGTATCACCTCTGTACTTACCACAAGATGGGGAAGGCTATCATATGTATCACCTCTGTACTTACCACAAGATGAGGAGAGGCTATCATATGTATCACCTCTGTACTTACCACAAGATGGGGGAGGCTATCATATGTATCACCTCTGTACTTACCACAAGATGGGGGAGGCTATCATATGTATCACCTCTGTACTTACCACAAGATGGGGGAGGCTATCATATGTATCACCTCTGTACTTACCACAAGATGGGGGAGGCTATCACATGTATCACCTCTGTACTTACCACAAGATGAGGAGAGGCTATCATATGTATCACCTCTGTACTTACCACAAGATGGGGGAGGCTATCATATGTATCACCACTGTACTTACCACAAGATGAGGAGAGGCTATCATATGTATCACCTCTGTACTTACCACAAGATGGGGGAGGCTATCATATGTATCACCTCTGTACTTACCACAAGATGGGGGAGGCTATCATATATATCACCACTGTACTTACCACAAGATGAGGAGAGGCTATCATATGTATCACCTCTGTACTCACCACAAGATGAGGAGAGGCTATCATATGTATCACCTCTGTACTTACCACAAGATGAGGAGAGGCTATCATATGTATCACCTCTGTACTCACCACAAGATGAGGAGAGGCTATCATATGTATCACCTCTGTACTTACCACAAGATGAGGAGAGGCTATCATATGTATCACCTCTGTACTTACCACAAGATGAGGGAGGCTATCATATGTATCACCTCTGTACTTACCACAAGATGGGGGAGGTTATCATATGTATCACCTCTGTACTTACCACAAGATGGGGGAGGCTATCATATATCTCACCACTGTACTTACCACAAGATGAGGAGAGGCTATCATATGTATCACCTCTGTACTTACCACAAGATGGGGGAGGCTATCATATGTATCACCTCTGTACTTACCACAAGATGGGGGAGGTTATCATATGTATCACCTCTGTACTTACCACAAGATGGGGGAGGCTATCATATATCTCACCACTGTACTTACCACAAGATGAGGAGAGGCTATCATATGTATCACCTCTGTACTTACCACAAGATGGGGGAGGCTATCATATGTATCACCTCTGTACTTACCACAAGATGGGGGATGCTATCATATGTATCACCTCTGTACTTACCACAAGATGGGGGAGGCTATCATATATCTCACCTCTGTACTTACCACAAGATGAGGGAGGCTATCATATATATCACCACTGGTACTTACCACAAGATGGGGGAGGCTATCATATGTATCACCTCTGTACTTACCACAAGATGGGGGAGGCTATCATATGTATCACCTCTGTACTTACCACAAGATGGGGGAGGCTATCATATGTATCACCTCTGTACTTACCACAAGATGGGGGAGGCTATCATATATCTCACCACTGTACTTACCACAAGATGAGGAGAGGCTATCATATGTATCACCTCTGTACTTACCACAAGATGGGGGAGGCTATCATATGTATCACCTCTGTACTTACCACAAGATGGGGGAGGCTATCATATATCTCACCTCTGTACTTACCACAAGATGAGGGAGGCTATCATATATATCACCACTGGTACTTACCACAAGATGGGGGAGGCTATCATATGTATCACCTCTGTACTTACCACAAGATGGGGGAGGCTATCATATGTATCACCTCTGTACTTACCACAGGATGAGGAGAAGCTATCATATGTATCACCTCTGTACTTACCACAAGATGGGGGAGGCTATCATATGTATCACCTCTGTACTTACCACAAGATGAGGAGAAGCTATCATATGTATCACCTCTGTACTTACCACAAGATGGGGGAGGCTATCATATATCTCACCACTGTACTTACCACAAGATGAGGGAGGCTATCATATATATCACCACTGGTACTTACCACAAGATGGGGGAGGCTATCATATGTATCACCTCTGTACTTACCACAAGATGGGGGAGGCTATCATATGTATCACCTCTGTACTTACCACAAGATGAGGAGAGGCTATCATATGTATCACCACTGTACTTACCACAAGATGAGGAGAGGCTATCATATGTATCACCTCTATACTTACCACAAGATGGGGGAGGCTATCATATGTATCACCTCTGTACTTACCACAAGATGGGGGAGGCTATCATATGTATCACCTCTGTACTTACCACAAGATGGGGGAGGCTATCTTATATCTCACCTCTGTACTTACCACAAGATGGGGGAGGCTATCATATGTATCACCTCTGTATTTTCCACAAGATGGGGGAGGCTATCATATGTATCACCTCTGTACTTACCACAAGATGAGGGAGGCTATCATATGTATCACCTCTGTACTTACCACAAGATGAGGAGAGGCTATCATATGTATCACCTCTGTACTTACCACAAGATTAGAGGCTACCATATGTATCACCTCTGTACTAACCACAGGATGAGGAGAAGCTATCATATGTATCACCTCTGTACTTACCACAGGATGAGGAGAAGCTATCATATGTATCACCTCTGTACTTACCACAAGATGAGGAGAGGCTATCATATGTATCACCTCTGTACTTACCACAAGATGGGGGAGGCTATCATATGTATCACCTCTGTACTTACCACAAGATGGAGGAGGCTATCATATGTATCACCTCTGTACTTACCACAAGATGGGGGAGGCTATCATATATCTCACCACTGTACTTACCACAAGATGAGGAGAGGCTATCATATGTATCACCTCTGTACTTACCACAAGATGAGGAGAGGCTATCATATGTATCACCTCTGTACTCACAACAAGATGGAGGAGGCTATCATATGTATCACCACTGTACTTACCACAAGATGGGGGAGGCTATCTTATATCTCACCTCTGTACTTACCACAAGATGTGGGAGGCTATCATATGTATCACCTCTGTACTTACCACAAGATGAGGAGAGGCTATCATATGTATCACCTCTGTACTTACCACAAGATGTGGGAGGCTATCATATGTATCACCTCTGTACTTACCACAAGATGAGGAGAGGCTATCATATGTATCACCTCTGTACTTACCACAAGATGGGGGAGGCTATCATATGTATCACCACTGTACTTACCACAGGATGAGGAGAAGCTATCTTATGTATCAGATCTGTACTTACCACAAGATGAGGAGAGGCTATCATATGTATCACCTCTGTACTTACCACAAGATGGGGGAGGCTATCATATGTATCACCTCTGTACTTACCACAAGATGGAGGAGGCTATCATATGTATCACCACTGTACTTACCACAAGATGAGGAGAGGCTATCATATGTATCACCTCTGTACTTACCACAAGATGGGGGAGGCTATCATATGTATCACCTCTGTACTTACCACAAGATGGGGGAGGCTATCATATATCTCACCACTGTACTTAGCACAAGATGAGGGAGGCTATCATATGTATCACCTCTGTACTTACCACAAGATGGGGGAGGCTATCTTATATCTCACCTCTGTACTTACCACAAGATGGGGGAGGCTATCATATGTATCACCTCTGTACTTACCACAAGATGGGGGAGGCTATCATATGTATCACCTCTGTACTTACCACAAGATGAGGAGAGGCTATCATATGTATCACCTCTGTACTTACCACAGGATGAGGAGAAGCTATCCTATGTATCTCCTCTGTACTCACCACAAGATGAGGAGAGGCTATCATATGTATCACCTCTGTACTTACCACAAGATGAGGAGAAGCTATCCTATGTATCACCTCTGTACTTACCACAAGATGAGGAGAGGCTATCATATGTATCACCTCTGTACTTACCACAAGATGAGGAGAGGCTATCATATGTATTACCTCTGTACTTACCACAAGATGAGGGAGGCTATCATATGTATCTCCTCTGTACTTACCACAAGATGAGGGAGGCTATCATATGTATCTCCTCTGTACTCACCACAAGATGAGGAGAGGCTATCATATGTATCTCCTCTGTACTCACCACAAGATGGGGGAGGCTATCATATGTATCACCACTGTACTTACCACAAGATGGGGGAGGCTATCATATGTATCACCTCTGTACTTACCACAAGATGAGGGAGGCTATCATATGTATCTCCTCTGTACTTACCACAAGATGGGGGAGGCTATCATATGTATCTCCTCTGTACTTACCACAAGATGGGGGAGGCTATCATATGTATGATAGCCTCCTCCAGGCTATCATATGTACTTACCACAAGATGAGGGAGGCTATCATATGTATCTCCTCTGTACTTACCACAAGATGGGGGAGGCTATCATATGTATCTCCTCTGTACTTACCACAAGATGGGGGAGGCTATCATATGTATCACCTCTGTACTTACCACAAGATGGGGGAGGCTATCATATGTATCTCCTCTGTACTTACCACAAGATGAGGGAGGCTATCATATATATCACCTCTGTACTTACCACAAGATGGGGGAGGCTATCATATGTATTACCACTGGTACTTACCACAAGATGGGGAGAGGCTATCATATGTATCACCTCTGTACTTACCACAAGATGAAGGAGGCTATCATATGTATCTCCTCTGTACTTACCACAAGATGGGGGAGGCTATCATATGTATCACCTCTCTACTTACCACAAGATGGGGGAGGCTATCATATGTGTCACCTCTGTACTTACCACAAGATGGAGGAGGCTATCATATATATCACCTCTGTACTTACCACAAGATGAGGGAGGCTATCATATGTATCTCCTCTGTACTTACCACAAGATGGGGGAAAGGCTATGGGGGAAAGGCTATCATATGTATCACCACTGGTACTTACCACAGGATGGGGGAGGCTATCATATATCTCACCACTGTACTTACCACAAGATGGGGGAAAGGCTATCATATGTATCACCACTGGTACTTACCACAAGATGGGGAGAGGCTATCATATGTATCACCTCTGTACTTACCACAAGATGAAGGAGGCTATCATATGTATCACCTCTGTACTTACCACAAGATGAGGAGAGGCTATCATATGTATCACCACTGGTACTTACCACAAGATGGGGGAGAGGCTACCATATGTATCACCTCTGTACTTACCACAAGATGGGGGAAAGGCTATGGGGGAAAGGCTATCATATGTATCACCACTGGTACTTACCACAGGATGAGGGAGGCTATCTTATATCTCACCACTGTACTTACCACAAGATGAGGGAGGCTATCTTATATCTCACCTCTGTACTTACCACAAGATGGGGGAGGCTATCATATATATCACCACTGGTACTTACCACAAGATGGGGAGGCTATCTTATGTATCTCCTCTGTACTTACCACAAGATGGGGGAGGCTATCTTATATCTCACCGCTGTACTTACCACAAGATGGGGGAGGCTATCTTATGTATCACCTCTGTACTTACCACAAGATGGGGGAGGCTATCTTATGTATCACCTCTGTACTTACCACAAGATGGGGGAGGCTATCATATGTATCACCTCTGTACTTACCACAAGATGGGGGAGGCTATCATATGTATCTCCTCTGTACTTACCACAAGATGAGGAGAGGCTATCATATGTATCACCTCTGTACTTACCACAAGATGAGGAGAGTCTATCATATATATCACCACTGGTACTTACCACAAGATAAGGAGAGGCTATCATATGTATCATCTCTGTACTTACCACAAGATGAGGAGAGGCTATCATATGTATCACCTCTGTACTTACCACAAGATGGGGGAGGCTATCATATGTATCAGCTCTGTACTTACCACAAGATGAGGAGAGGCTATTATATGTATCACCTCTGTACTTACCACAAGATCAGAGGCTTCCATATGTATCACCTCTGTACTTACCACAAAATGAGGAGAGGCTATCATATGTATCTCCTCTGTACTTACCACAAGATGGGGGAGGCTATCTTATGTATCACCTCTGTACTTACCACAAGATGGGGGAGGCTATCATATGTATCACCTCTGTACTTACCACAAGATGGGGGAGGCTATCATATGTATCTCCTCTGTACTTACCACAAGATGAGGAGAGGCTATCATATGTATCACATCTGTACTTACCACAAGATGAGGAGAGGCTATCATATATATCACCACTGGTACTTACCACAAGATGAGGAGAGGCTATCATATGTATCTCCTCTGTACTTACCACAAGATTAAGGAGGCTATCATATGTATCACCTCTGTACTTACCACAAGATGAGGAGAGGCTATCATATGTATCACCTCTGTACTTACCACAAGATGAGAGGCTATCATATATATCACCTCTGTACTTACCACAATATGAGGGAGGCTATCATATGTATCACCACTGTACTTACCACAAGATGGGGAGAGGCTATCATATATATCACCTCTGTACTTACCACAAGATGGAGGAGGCTATCATATGTATCACCTCTGTACTTACCACAAGACGAGGGAGGCTATCATATGTATCACCTCTGTACTTACCACAAGATGAGGAGAGGCTATCATATGTATCACCTCTGTACTTACCACAAGATGAGGAGAGGCTATCATATGTATCACCTCTGTACTTACCACAAGATGAGGAGAGGCTATCATATGTATCACCTCTGTACTTACCACAAGATGAGGAGAGGCTATCATATGTATCACCTCTGTACTTACCACAAGATGTGGGAGGCTATTATATGTATCACCTCTGTACTTACCACAAGATGGGGAGAGGCTATCATATGTATCACCTCTGTACTTACCACAAGATGAGGGAGGCTATCATATGTATCACCTCTGTACTTACCACAAGATGGGGGAGGCTATTATATGTATCACCTCTGTACTTACCACAAGATGAGGAGAGGCTATCATATGTATCACCTCTGTACTTACCACAAGATGAGGAGAGGCTATCATATGTATCACCTCTGTACTTACCACAAGTTGAGGGAGTGTAACGGTCACGTACACACACACACAGGGGGAGGGAAGTGACCACTGCGCTCCACCCTCACCCCTGGCCCTGCCTACTTGCCTCGCGAGTCCTAATGACAGGGGACAACTGGACGGCAATCCCTAGCTTGGAATAAGTGCAGGGATGACAGACAGACAAACAACAGAATGTGAACGGACCGAGTCAATACCAGGAAATCTACAAAGTACAAATGGAGCAAGCAGAGAATATTCAGGAGAAGCCGGGGTCATAAATACCAGGAGAGTCGTGAAGTACCAAAGGAGTCCGCAGGATCGTCAGGAGTTCAGCAGGGGGTCAGTACGCCAGGAAAGACAAAATCGCAGGTGGAACCTAAATAACAGGCAATCTGTGGCCAGCAGATTGCCTGTTTAAATAGGGAGCTAGAGGGGTCATGTGACGTGGCCAGCGTCACATGACTTCACACAGACTACACAGCCGAGCATCGAGTGATCAGCTCGGTGCTCAGCCCTAAAACCATTAGCATGAATGCAGATAGATGCACGCATTGTATTATCAGGATCGCGGGTGACGCTGGATGCACTGATGATGCGCTCGCGCTCTGGACGTGCCCGCCTCCTAGACGGCGCCGTGACAGTACCCCCCCTTTTACGCGGGACCACCGGACCCAAGGACTCAGGTGACGGCTTCTTCGGATGATCCTTGTGAAATTTCTTAACCAGTCTAGGGGCATGAACCTCCCTAGCTGGTACCCAAGACCTCTCCTCAGGTCCATAGCCCTTCCAGTGCACCAGATACTGCAAGGAATTACGCACTCTCCTGACATCCACAATTTTAGATACCACATACTCCACAGAATGCTTAACCAGAACAGGCAGAGGCGCGGCTTGTGACGGTACAATAGGTTCGATGTATTTTTTTAGTAGGGACTTGTGAAATACATCGTGAATGTGGAACGAGTTAGGCAATTCTAACCTAAATGATACAGGATTAATCACCTCTATGATTTTGTACGGCCCTACAAAGCGAGGAGCAAACTTTCTTGAAGCAACTTTGAGTGAAAGATTTTTAGAGGACAACCACACCTTATCACCCACCTTAAAGTTCACCCCCGTGGAACGTCTTCTATTGGCCTTGACTCTTTGAGTATCTTGAGCCTTTTCCAGGTTCGATTGAACCCAAGCCCATACTGTGCACAGTTCAGAGGAGAGCCTATCCGCCTCAGGGTTAGAGGAGGAGACGGATGACCCAGAAAGAAAATGAGGATGAAAGCCATAGTTACAAAAAAAAGGAGAGACCCCAGCAGAGGAATTAACACGGTTATTCAGAGCAAACTCGGCTAAGGGAAGGTATTTCACCCACAACTGTTGATAATCAGCAACATATGCCCTGAGAAATTGTTCCACCGACTGATTGAGTGATTGAGACGCTCAGTCTGTCCATTACTTTCAGGGTGATAAGCAGATGAAAAGGACAGAGAAATCCGGCATCTCAGACAGAAGGCCCTCCAAAACTTGGACACAAACTGCACACCCCTGTCAGATAGAATATTTTCTGGAATGCCATGTAAACGTACAATTTGTTCCACAAACAAAGATGCTAGGGTCTTCGCACTCGGGAGTTTAGGCAGGGGAATAAAGTGAGCCATCTTGCTGAATCTATCGACCACTACCCAAACCACAGTTTTACCCTCTGCAGGTGGCAGATCAGTGATAAAATCCATCAAGATATGAGACCAGGGTCTACTGGGAATGGGTAAGGGTCGTAGGTCCCCAGCCGGGCGAGTCCTAGGGGTCTTAGACCTCGCACAAACCTCGCAGGCCAACACATAAGACTTGACGTCTCTAGTTAAAGTAGGCCACCAGAATGATCTGGAAACCAGCTCTTTAGTGCCCTCAATGCCCGGATGTCCACAAAAAACAGAGTCATGACAATCACCCAGCAGTTGGAGACGAAACTGTACGGGAACAAACAACTTATCTGTAGGAGTGGATGGCGGAGTTAGGTGTTGTTCAGCCTTAATGAGAGTTGTGATGTCCTGAGACAAGGCTGCTACGAAGACCTTAGCTGGTAAAATGGTTTCAGGTGGAGTCTCTGTAGGCTGGTACGCACAGAAACTCCGAGAGAGTGCGTCGGCATTCACGTTTCTACTTCCAGGTCTGAAAGTTATGGAAAAATTAAAGCGAGTAAAAAACAATGCCCATCTAGCCTGACGGGGATTTAACCTTTTAGGCGACTCGAGAAACATTAGGTTCTTATGATCGGTAACAACAGTAACACAATGTTTTGCCCCCTCAAGAAAATGTCTCCATTCTTCAAATGCCCACTTAATGGCCAGTCTCAGAGGGGGAAAACTTTCTGGAAAAAAAAGCACAAGGTCTCAGGTTAGTGAGGGTAGCAGGACCTTGCGAGAGGACTGCTCCTGCCCCGTCCTCAGAAGCATCCACCTCCACGATAAAAGGTTTTTCCTGATCTGGCTGGGTTAGAACAGGAGCGCTACTGAAAGCATCCGTTAGGGTTTCAAATGAATCTAAGGCCTCAGTAGACCAATTTTCCAGATCCGCCCCTTTTTTAATGAGGCCGGTCAGTGGTCTAGCGATTACCGAGAAATTCTTTATGAACTTACGGTAGTAGTTAGCGAATCCAAGGAAACGTTGTAAGGCCTTTAAGGATGATGGTCTTACCCATCCCTTAATCGCTAAAACCTTGCTAGGATCCATCTTTATGGCATGGGGAGTCAGAACATGTCCGAGAAATATAATCTCCTGCACCCCAAAAACACATTTTTCCTGTTTAGCAGATAATTGGTTCTCTATCAACACCTCCAACACCTGTCTAACATGAAACACATGACTCTTAAAATCAGGGGAAAATATAAAAATGTCGTCGAGATATACAATGACAAATTTTCCCAAGAACTCCCTAAGAATATCGTTCATGAAATTTTGGAACACAGCCGGGGCATTGCTGAGTCCAAAAGGCATAACGAGATATTCAAAGTGACCAGCCGGGGTATTGAATGCTGTTTTCCACTCGTACCTCTCCTTGATTCGGATTAAATTGTATGCTCCTCTTAAATCAAGCTTAGAAAACCAGGCCGCCCCTAATACCTGGTTAAATAAATCCGGAATCAATGGGAGGGAGTAAGTATTCCAGATAGTGATCTCATTTAATTTACGGTAATCTATACAGGGTCTAAGACCACCATCCTTCTTCTTAACAAAGAAAAACTCCGCCCCATGGGAGAAACCGAGGGTCTAATGTGCCCCTTAATGAGACTCTCCTTAATGTAATCTTCCATGGCCTCACGTTCAGGTTTGGAAAGATTGTAAATACGCCCCTTAGGAAACCTTGCCCCCTTCTCCAGGACTATGGCGCAATCATAAGGTCTATGGGGAGGAAGAGCCTCTGTGGACGACGACGAGAACACATCAGCATACTCCTTTATGACTGCAGGTAATACCTCAGTCTCCACAGAGAACCCAACCCGTATTCTAGCCAAACACGAGCCGCACTCAGATCCCCAACTCACCAGTTCCCCTCTGGTCCAATCAATCGTAGGATTGTGTAATTGGAGCCACGGCATCCCCAATACCACCTCGACTGGTAGGTTCTCTAGGACTAACAGGGAACATTTCTCTAAGTGGCACACTCCCACAGCTACGGAAATCTCTGAGGTACATATGGAGCAAGCAGAGAATAGTCAGGAGAAGCCGGGGTCATAAATACCAGGAGAGTCGTGAAGTACCAAAGGAGTCAGCAGAGGATCGTCAGGAGTTCAGCAGGGGGTCAGTACGCCAGGAAAGACAAAATCGCAGGTGGAACCTAAATAACAGGCAATCTGTGGCCAGCAGATTGCCTGTTTAAATAGGGAGCTAGAGGGGTCATGTGACGTGGCCAGCGTCACATGACTTCACACAGACTACACAGCCGAGCACCGAGTGATCAGCTCGGTGCTCAGCCCTAAAACTGTTAGCATGAATGCAGATAGAGGAGAGGCTATCATATGTATTACCTCTGTACTTACCACAAGATGAGGAGAGGCTATCATATGTATCACCTCTGTACTTACCACAAGATGAGGAGAGGCTATCACATGTATCACCTCTGTACTTACCACAAGATGGGGGAGGCTATCATATGTATCACCTCTGTACTTACCACAAGATGAGGAGAGGCTATCATATGTATCACCTCTGTACTTACCACAAGATGAGGAGAGGCTATCATATGTATCACCTCTGTACTCACCACAAGATGAGAGGCTATCATATATATCACCACTGGTACTTACCACAAGATGAGGGAGGCTATCATATGTATCACCTCTGTACTTACCACAAGATGAGGAGAGGCTATCATATGTATCACCTCTGTACTTACCACAAAATGGAGGAGGCTATCATATGTATCACCTCTGTACTTACCACAAGATGGGGAGAGGTTATCATATGTATCTCCTCTGTACTTACCACAAGATGGAGGAGGCTATCATATGTATCACCACTGTACTTACCACAAGATGAGGAGAGGCTATCATATATATCACCACTGGTACTTACCACAAGATGAGGGAGGCTATCATATGTATCACCTCTGTACTTACCACAAGATGAGGGAGGCTATCATATGTATCACCTCTGTACTTACCACAAGATGAGGGAGGCTATCATATGTATCACCTCTGTACTTACCACAAGATGGGGGAGGCTATCATATGTATCACCTCTGTACTTACCACAAGATGAGGAGAGGCTATCATATGTATCACCTCTGTACTTACCACAAGATGAGGGAGGCTATCATATGTATCACCTCTGTACTTACCACAAGATGAGGAGAGGCTATCATATATATCACCTCTGTACTTACCACAAGATGGGGGAGGCTATCATATGTATCACCTCTGTACTTACCACAAGATGAGGAGAGGCTATCATACGTATCACCTCTGTACTCACCACAAGATGAGGAGAGGCTATCATATGTATCACCTCTGTACTTACCACAAGATGGGGAGAGGCTATCATATATCTCACCACTGGTACTTACCACAAGATGAGAGAGGCTATCATATGTATCACCTCTGTACTTACCACAAGATGAGGGAGGCTATCATATGTATCACCTCTGTACTTACCACAAGATGGGGAGAGGCTATCATATATATCACCACTGTACTTACCACAAGATGAGGGAGGCTATCATATGTATCTCCTCTGTACTTACCACAAGATGAGGAGAGGCTATCATATGTATCACCACTGGAACTTACCACAAGATGAGGAGAGGCTATCATATGTATCACCACTGGAACTTACCACAAGATGAGGGAGGCTATCATATGTATCACCTCTGTACTTACCACAAGATGAGGGAGGCTATCATATGTATCACTCTGTACTTACCACAAGATGAGGGAGGCTATCATATGTATCACCTCTGTACTTGCCACAAGATGGGGAGAGGCTATCATATATATCACCACTGTACTTACCACAAGATGAGGGAGGCTATCATATGTATCTCCTCTGTACTTACCACAAGATGAGGAGAGGTATTCATATGTATCACCTCTGTACTTACCACAAGATGAGAAGAGGCTATCATATGTATAACCTCTGTACTTACCACAAGATGAGGAGAGGCTATCATATGTATCACCACTGGTACTTACCACAAGATGAGAGAGGCTATCATATGTATCACTGCTGTACTTACTACAAGATGGAGGAGGCTATCATATGTATCTCCTCTGTACTTACCACAAGATGTGGAGAGGCTATCATATATATCACCACTGTACTTACCACAGGGGCCGTCGTGTTCATGGTGCTGTGATTTCCACTGGCCCTGGAATAATGCCCAGTGTTCAGAGGCCACGTACCCTGAACCCAAAAAATTCTGAGAAAATTGTTGACTGGCTTACACAGGACACCCAATCTTCAACAGCTTCCGCTAAGAACCTTGACGCACCATCCTCCTCCAGCTCAGCTTTGGTCACCTGCTCTCAAGTTACCACTCTCCCGCCCGCCGCCACCACCACCACAGCCACCACAGCCGCTTCACTTGATCCCTCAGAGGAGTTATTTACACATCATTTGGATGAAATTAGTGATGCGCAACCATTATTGCCAGAGGATGGAGATAACAGGGATATGTCTCAGTCAGGCAGCATTACACACATGGACGTACAGTGTGATGATGATGATGATGTTGTACCCGCTGCTGCTTCCTTTGCTGAGGTGTCAGATACAAGTGAAGTGGTTGATGATGACAATGTGTCCGTGGATGCCACGTGGGTGCCTGCTCGAAGAGAAGAAGAAGAGGGGGAAAGTTCAGAAGGGGAGACAGAGAGAAGGAGGAGACGAGTTGGAAGCAGGGGGAGGTCGTCGCAAGGAGCTAGTGGCACAGTCAGACAGCATGTATCGGCACCCGGGGTCAGCCAGACAGCACGCCAATAAACACATGCTGCTGCCACCACCAGAATGCCGTCATTGCAAAGCTCAGCAGTGTGGCATTTTTTTTGGGTGTCTGCCTCTGACAACAGCGATGCCATTTGCAACCTGTGCCAAAAGAAACTGAGTCGTGGGAAATCCAACACCCACCTAGGTACAACTGCTTTGCGAAGGCACATGATTGCACATCACAAACGCCTATGGGATCAACACATGATGACGAGTAGAAGCAGCACACAACCTCAAAGCCACATCCTCCTCCTGGTCCAGCATCTTCAGCCACGTCAACCACTGCTGTCCTCCTTGCCCCCTCTCAACCACCCGCCACTCCGCCTCTCACCTTCACCAGTTCCATCTCATCTGCCCACAGTCAGGTGTCTGTAAAGGAAATGTTTGAGCGTAGGAAGCCAATGTCCCAGAGACACCCCCTTGCCCGGCGTCTGACAGCTGGCTTGACGGAACTCTTAACCCGCCAGCTTTTACCATACCAGCTGGTGGAGTCTGAGGCCTTCAAAAAATTTGTCGCTATTGGGACACCACAGTGGAAGGTACCCAGACTAATTTTTTTTTCAAAAAAGGCAATCCCAAACCTCTACTCAGTGATTGAAAAGGAAGTCATGGCATCTCTGGCATACAGTGTTGGGGCAAGGGTCCATCTGACCACTGATACCTGGTCTTCAAAGCACGGTCAGGGCAGGTATATCACCTACACTGCGCATTGGGTCAACCTGCTGACGGCTGACAAGCATGGAATGCGTGTCTCTGTAGCGGAGTTGGTGACACCGCAACGACTTGCAGGCAGGCCTACTGCCACCTCCTCTACTCCTCCTACTCCATCCTCTTCCATAACCTCCTCGGCTGAGTCCTCTTCAGCTGCGGCGTCTGGCTGCACATCAACTGAATCCCCCCAGCTCCCCAGGGGCTATTCCACATCCCGGATACGACAGTGTCACGCTGTCTTGGGGTTGACTTGCCTGAAAACAGAGAGCCACACCGGACCAGCACTCCTGTCCCCCCTGAACGTACGGTCTGTGTGGGCCGCACCAACTGGAGATCGGCAAAGTGGTGTGTGACAATGGAAGCAATTTGTTGGCGGCATTGAATTTGGGCAAGTTGTCACATGTGCCGTGCATGGCACACGTGTTGAATCTCATCGTACAACGCTTTGTGTCTAAGTACCCAGGCTTACAGGACGTCCTCAAGCAGGCCAGGAAGGTGTGTGGCCATTTCAGGCGTTCCTACACGGCCATGGCGCACTTTTCAGACATTCAGCGCCGAAACAACATGCCAGTGAGGCGCTTGATTTGCGACAGCCCGACACGTTGGAATTCAACACTCCTAATGTTCGACCGCCTGCTCCAACAAGAAAAAGCCGTCAATGAGTATTTGTATGACCGGGGTGCTAGGACAGCCTCTGCGGAGCTGGGAATTTTTTTTACCACGTTACTGGACGCTCATGCGCAATGCCTGTAGGCTCATGCGTCCTTTTGAGGAGGTGACAAACCTAGTCAGTCGCACCGAAGGCACCATCAGCGACCTCATCCCATTTGTTTTCTTCCTGGAGCGTGCCCTGCGAAGAGTGCTGGATCAGGCTGTAGATGAGCGTGAAGAGGAAGAGTTGTGGTCACCATCACCACCAGAAACAGCCTTGTCATCATCGCTTGCTGGACCTGCGGCAACGCTGGAAGAGGAGTGTGAGGAAGAGGAGTCAGAGGAGGAATGTGGCTTTGAGGAGGAGGAAGACCAACCAAAGCAGGCATCCCAGGGTGCTCATTGTTGTCACCTATCTGGGACCCGTGGTGTTGTACGTGGCTGGGGTGAAGAACAGACCGTCAATGACATCAGTGAGGACGAGGAACGGGAAATAAGTAGCTCGGCATCCAACCTTGTGCAAATGGGGTCTTTCATGCTGTCATGTCTGTTGAGGGACCCTCGTATAAAAAGGATGAAGGAGAATGACCTGTACTGGGTGGCCACGCTACTAGACCCCCCGGTATAAGCAGAAAGTGGCGGAAATGTTACCAACTTACCGAAAGTCAGAAAGGATGCAGCAGTTCAAAACAAAATTAAAAAATTTGCTTTACACAGCTTATAAGGGGGATGTCACAGCACAACGGGAATCTAACAGGGGAAGAGGTGAAAGTAATCCTCCTCCTACCACGACCACGGCGGCAAGGACAGGACGCTTTACAGATGTGTTGTTGATGGAGGACATGCAGAGCTTTTTTAGTCCTACACATCGCCACAGCCCTTCGGGATCCAGCCTTAGAGAACGACTCGACCGACAGGTAGCAGACTACCTCGCCTTAACTGCAGATATCGACACTCTGAGGAGCGATGCACCCCTTGACTACTGGGTGTGCAGGCTTGACCTGTGGCCTGAGCTATCCCAGTTTGCGATAGAACTTCTGGCCTGCCCCGCTTCAAGTGTCCTGTCAGAAAGGACCTTCAGTGCAGCAGGAGGCATTGTCACTGACAAAAGAAGTCGCCTCGGTAAAAAAAGAGTTGATTAGCTCACCTTCATTAAGATGAATGAGGCATGGATCCCGAAGGGACTGACAGTGGGGGATACGTTTGACTAACAAAGGGCCTGATGACATGCCTTGGCCTCAAAATGGTCCCCACGCTGCTGTATTTAATGTCTGCATACCGGATGACTTTCGTGAATTCTCCGCCACCAACTAGGGTTCAAGCCGCAATGTTTTAGTCACCTTTCTGCCTTGAAAACATACATTTTTCCGGCCACTGCTACAACAGCAACTGCAACAATAACATTGTTTTTCAGGCATGTGTACATGCCTAATTTTTCTGGCCTCTGGTGCTGCACTGTGGCTGCAAAAACAAAACAAAAAGGCACATACAAGTGTCAATTCCCCTTCGTGATCGTTACCTTGTTGTGGTGAAGGGGCTTGCATATCACAATGAAGCGATCATCACCTCTATGAGTGTGTTGGCAATGTTGCCACACCCCAGATGATAAGGCCGTTGCTTCATTATGATCAGACCAAAAGCGATCGGCTGGATAATTTTTCATAGAAAAAAACATAATTTTTTTTATATTTTTTTTTAAAGTTGTATGGGTGGGTTTTTAATACATAAAATAAAAAAAATCATAATAAAGTCTCTTAATAGTTTAATAGAAATAATGCAATTTAAAAAATCCCCATCAATTCCAATACAAAGCAAGTACAAAGCTCAGAACTAAATTATTCCAGGATGTCGTAATGGTTTGTTAATTCGACAATGGTTAATCAATTTGACACACGTCCCCGGATATGGAACGTAACAGGGATTAAACTGATAGGAATAGTACTAGTTAAGACACCACTCATATAGGGTGTCACAGCACATTGCTCCGTGCACGCGCAGTGCCCCAACTTGGGACTGAGTAAGAGGACCGACCAAGCTGCTTTTTCCATCTCCCGGTTTCTAAAATCAATTCATTTTGGTGTATCAGAGTTTGGTCTGTCACTGTGAAGGCAGTCGAAGGTACCCGGCCTAAATTTTTTTTCACAAAAGGCAATCCCGCCCTGATATGGGACGTAACAGGGATTAAACTGATAAGAATAGTACTACAGAAAATAACATTCATATCAGGTGGGGCAGTAAATTGCACGGAGCAGACGCAGTGACCGTGGCGTGGATTCAAACAAAGGGGAGGGAGCCAGCATTTTTTTAACCATCTCCTCTTTCGAAAAATCTATTTAATAATTTGACCCCAGATTGGGGACGTAACAGGGATTAAACTGATGAGAATAGTACTACAGTAAATACCACTCATATCCGGTGGGGCAGTAAATTGCACGGTGCAGACGCAGGGACCGTGGCGTGGATTCAAACAAAGGGGAGGGAGCCAGCATTTTTTTAACCATCTCCCCGTTCGAAAAATCTATTTAATAATTTGACCCCAGATTGGGGACGTAACAGGGATTAAACTGATGAGAATAGTACTACAGAAAATACCACTCATATCCGGTGGGGCAGTAAATTGCACGGCGCAGACGCAGTGACCGTGGCGTGGATTCAAAAAAAGGGGAGGGAGCCAGCATTTTTTTAACCATCTCCCCGTTCGAAAAATCTATTTAATAATTTGACCCCAGATTGGGGACGTAACAGGGATTAAACTGATGAGAATAGTACTACAGAAAATACCACTCATATTAGGTGGGGCAGTAAATTGCACGGCGCAGACGCAGTGACCGTGGCGTGGATTCAAACAAAGGGGAGGGAGTCAGCATTTTTTTAACCATCTCCCCGTTCGAAAAATCTATTTAACAATTTGACCCCAGATTGGGGACGTAACAGGGATTAAACTGATGAGAATAGTACTACAGAAAATACCACTCATATCCGGTGGGGCAGTAAATTGCACGGTGCAGACGCAGTGACCATGGCGTGGATTCAAACAAAGGGGAGGGAGCCAGCATTTTTTTAACCATCTCCCCGTTCGAAAAATCTATTTAATAATTTGACCCCAGATTGGGGACATAACAGGGATTAAACTGATGAGAATAGTACTACAGAAAATACCACTCATATCCGGTGGGGCAGTAAATTGCACAGTGCAGACGCAGTGACCGTTGCGTGGATTCAAACAAAGGGGGGGGGGGCAAGCATTTTTTTAACCATCTCCCCGTTCGAAAAATCTATTTAATAATTTGACCCCAGATTGGGGACGTAACAGGGATTAAACTGATGAGAATAGTACTACAGAAAATACCACTCATATCCGGTGGGGCAGTAAATTGCGCGGCGCAAACGCAGTGACCGTGGCGTGGATTCAAACAAAGGGGAGGGAGCCAACATTTTTTTAACCATCTCCCCGTTCGAGTTTGCGGTTGGGCAAATGGACTGTTTGCGGTTGTTTGCAGTGCATTAAAAGGGGAGTTTGGTCTGTCAATGTCTGTGAAGCGGGCGTAACCCTTACACTACCTGATCGATACAACATCATACCTGATCGTATACACACACTGGATGTTTTAAACCACGTTGTTAAAAAAAAAATTGGATTGTTAGGTGATTTATGCCCTTTATGGATTAAAATCCAACTCTGCGTCAACTACATAATTTTCCATGGGAGTTTTGCCATGGATCCCCCTCCGGCATGCCACAGTCCAGGTGTTAGTCCCCTTGAAACAACTTTTCCATCACTACTGTGGCTATAAAGAGTCCCTGCGGGTTTTAAAATTCGCCTGCCTATTGAAGTCTATGGCGTTTCGCCCGTTCGCGAACATTTGCAGAAATTCGCGTTCGGCGTCCGCGAACGGAAAATTTTATGTTCGCGACATCACTAGTGATAATGTGAGCAGCCTGCGTGGCCTAAACATGCCACAATGGCCTGCAGCATCATGGACTTGTCTCCCATCAAGCACATCTGGAGCATCATTGGAAATTGCAAAGGCAAGTGCATTCAGTGTGGCAAAACATTCCTCACATAACCATTAATAACCTCATTGATAGTATGCCATAGCGTGTAAGCGAATGTGCTGCTCATACTCAACACTGAATAAATCTAAATGTTTTGAATATTTTGCATCTGTTTATAATCATTTACATGTCATTAACATGTCTATAGATCCCATGATTTTCATAATTCCATGACTTTTCCTTCTTGGTGTTGCAATTTCAATGTTGAGGATAGTATAAAAGTTACAATATTTGTTTCCAAAGTTGTTCACTGTTTGAAGACAGATAGGTCCATTCTACCAGAATAATAATTATTGAGATTTTATAGAGTTTTGACAATATTTATTCTTAAGGCTGAATGTAGATTTTTATTTCATATACTGTATTTATGGGAGGTAAACCACACACAGATTGTTATAAATCAAGTATGTAAGGTCAGCTTCTTGGAATAGGATTGTCTGTTTAAACTTGGCAGAAATATGCATATTTTTCTAGGGTTGAAGATTTATCCAATATGTATTTAGAACTACTATTGACCTGTTATACTGAACTGCACCCTAGCCTTATCTTGACTCTGTCCATCCCTAACTAGTAGCACATCACTTCTAAAATTCCCATCACCACCCATTATATGGTCCATAGCCCGGGTGTGTATCAAAGGAAGAAGTGTGAAAGTGTATACTGCTAATATACTGTATGCCTAATATACTAACAACTATAACAGTGAATCTAGAGGTGGCCATGCATGCCATCCATGAAAATGGTAAAATACTGCATATAGATTTGGAAAGTCTTTGGGTTATATGAAGAATGTAGAAAAATGGCACACAATGAGTCTGCTGAGGACAATCACTCAACATTAATGATATACATTGGCCCACATTTACTAATGTGAGTACACCTAGATATTGTCATAAATTGTGCCAAATTATGGTGCATTTATGGTGCAGTTTGGTGCATCTAACTTAGTAAAATACATTGCACCTAGGAGGGGCAAACTGTCCATAGATCCTGTCTGGAAGATTCTTTTGGGATGATGCCCAAAGGGCTGCTGGAGCCCTCCTAGTAGCTGCTGCCCAGGTACACGATGATCTGATGCTACTAGCATTAATTAACACTGGGCGCATCAGGTACTTATGTATCCAATCCATGACTGCAGGTGCCCTACTAAATTCATCTGTGTTGTTGTCCTTAGAATGATGATGCAGTTGAATACTGTGGCGGGGCACTGAAGACAATGGCTCTCTGACCCAGTCGTTTACCTTCTATGGCAACAGTCATTGTTAACTTGTTAATTACTGCCCTAATTGACCCTTTGAGGACATCTGCCGGAGCGGGCACCATAGCCACTTGTTTCTGCTGTTTTACACAGCAGACACCCAGAGGCAATGTCTGTGATCGACTATAATGTTGATCACGGAAATTTAACCCCTCAAATGTCATGGCCAGTTGTGACAATAGTATCTAAGACGGCTTACCCCGAACAGTTTCCTCCATCACCATGCAGAGGAGACATTCTCTGTGGTATCCTTAAAGGGAACCTGTCACCTGGATTTTGTGTATAGAGCTGAGGACATGGGTTGCTAGATGGCTGCTAGCACATCCGCAATATCCAGTCCCCATAGCTCTGTGTGCTTTTATTGTGTAAAAAAAATAGATTTGATACATATGCAAATTAACCTGAGATGAGTCCTGTCCCTGACTCATCTCACATACACTACTCATCTCAGGTTAATTTGCATATGTATCAAATCGTTTTTTTTTACACAATAAAAGCACACAGAGCTATGGGGACTGGGTATTGCAGATGTGCTAGCAGCCATCTAGCAACCCATGTCCTCAGCTCTATACACAAAATCCCGGTGACAGGTTCCCTTTAAGCCTTAGCAAGGCTTGAGGCTACCACAGATCTACATTTAGGGCTCTTTCACACGAGCGGATCCCGTGCGTGGAATCCACTGCGTGAAAGAGTGCCAAGCTCCCTTCCAGACAGCAGAGTCACAGAGCATTAACATGATTAATAATACTCTTTGCATTCCTGTGACCTTTTTACTACAAAATCACGGTGACAACTTTATCTCACTGTGATTTTGTAGTAAAAAGATCACAGAGAGGCATGGAGCATTATTAATCATGTTAATGCTCCGTGTCTCTGCTGCCCATAACGGGGCTTGGTTCTCTTTCACCCAGCAGATTACCCGCACCGCATCCGCTCGTGTGAAAGAGCCCTTATATGGATCCCTCTCCGTCACAGGGCTCCATAGAAACGTGTTGAATCTCACACAGACTGAAATGGTAATCCATCGCAGTCTATGGGAGAAACGATTTAAAGAACCCATGTCAAGTCCCTTGAAGAGACCTAATGTAAGTGTATAAATAAAATAACAGAATAAAGTGGTCTTAAAAGACAGAAAATGCTCAAAACCCCATATGCTGTGGTGCATTTCTAACCGGGGGAGCTAATCCTGCACATGTGGTCCATTGCGAACAGCAATCCCCAGCAAAATTGCATATAATGGAGAATGCCCGCAGCGGACCACATGTACCACAAAGACATCCTACACAGGATCGCCAAATGTGTGGATGTGATTAGCTATATAAAACAGATTTAAAAAAATATTTCACTACAATCGTAAATGCAATTGACAATATATGGCTAAACCTGGACACTGATTTTAAAATGAGACTTTCGCCAATATATTCTTATATCAAGAACATACCGGAGTCCGCGCACTTCGTCAAGGTATCTCAAAGTAAAAGAAGAAGGAAAAATTTCTGCCTCGGCGCAAAAATACTGGAGAAGACAATCTTGGTGCAAGAGGAATTCTTGGTTTTAATAGAAACAACGCGTTTCGGGGATTACAGACTCCCCTTCATCAGGTTTCATAGTGATACAATAAATACAACAAAAAGGAAGACATTTATAGATAAAATGTATCAAAAAAACCGCCAAAAAGACGCACCTGGGTGACGCCCCCTAAGGGGAGGGGCCACCCCCAGGTGTCATCCGATGTGCGGCTTCAGTTTTTGTAAAAAGATGTAGCTATATAGCCGTTTTTTAGAGGTTAGGGCTAGAATCGCCAATCAGTTTGTGCAATAAATTTTATTACAAGTAGATTTCTTAATACTATTATTATTGTTCGAGAGAAGTTCTGTCATGTGATCGCTAACGATCACATGACCTCGGAGACCGGAAGCGGCAGCATCCTCTAGTGTTTGTGTACACCTCCTGTAGCTAGGGGAAACCAGCTCCCCGCTGACTATACAGGGTAAGTTGCGCATGCGCAGGAGTTTGTTTCGGAGCGGCCACTGGTTACTGTGACGTATGATGTCACATGATCGCTTGTTTCCAGTCACCTAATTCTATTTGCCGCTACTAGGTTTTTACTCAGCGATCCTGGCCATAGGTTGGTATATATTGGCTGTGGCTATTCATATGGACTCTGCTAGATATTGTGATAGCTCATACTAAAATACATATAGTAAAACATGTGGCTAAAAAATGGTAAAAATTGGATAAAAAACATAGATAAAGGTATTGATGATAAAATAAACAATAAATAGTTGAATGGTATTGCATGCGCAACTTACCCTGTATAGTCAGCGGGGAGCTGGTTTCCCCTAGCTACAGGAGGTGTACACAAACACTAGAGGATGCTGCCGCTTCCGGTCTCCGAGGTCATGTGATCGTTAGCGATCACATGACAGAACTTCTCTCGAACAATAATAATAGTATTAAGAAATCTACTTGTAATAAAATTTATTGCACAAACTGATTGGCGATTCTAGCCCTAACCTCTAAAAAACGGCTATATAGCTACATCTTTTTACAAAAACTGAAGCCGCACATCGGATGACACCTGGGGGTGGCCCCTCCCCTTAGGGGGCGTCACCCAGGTGCGTCTTTTTGGCGGTTTTTTTTGATACATTTTATCTATAAATGTCTTCCTTTTTGTTGTATTTATTGTATCACTATGAAACCTGATGAAGGGGAGTCTGTAATCCCCGAAACGCGTTGTTTCTATTAAAACCAAGAATTCCTCTTGCACCAAGATTGTCTTCTCCAGTATTTTGCGCCGAGGCAGAAATTTTTCCTTCTTCTTTTATATTGAAAACTCTTTTCTGGGGGAGTGGACATCCCACCGAAAAGAACAAACCATCTGCGGCTGCATCCCTGGAAAAAAGACACTACTATTACGAAGCTTTTAGTAGAGTTGTGCCTATTTAAGCACAACACTACAAGGTGAGTGTGGATTAATCCCACTATTTACTATCTTTTATTTGATTGTGTAAACAATATTACCCTATTGTGCGCTTCTCTTCACCCCTTCTTTTCCCTCTTTTCGGAGGGAAATCTAGATTTGTCCTGGACAAAAAGGTATCTCAAAGTGGCACGGGACCTAACGCTAACCTACCTGTGCCATATGGGCAATTACAGGGGCCGTATGGGCAATTGCAGGGGCATAAGGTCCGACACACAGCAAACTCCCAGTTACCTCCAGCGTACAATGGGAGGAGGCTATGAGTCCCACCTACCACTGACTCATGTGACGCAGGTTACCCAGGTGCACCTGAATGGTACCCATAGATCACAATCAAGGCACATTCACACCTGGAGTTGCCACACCCCCGGGCGTGCATGTAAAAACAGAAAATAAAAAATGTAAGGCTATTTTCACATTAGCGGCAGGGGACTATGGCAGGCTGTTCTGGCGGGTAAATAGACTGTCGGATCTGTCCTGCCACTAGTTCACGTGTGCCCCCGGACTGCCGCTCCGTCCCCATTGACTATAATGGGGGCGGGGGCGGAGTTCTGCGGCGGCACAACGGGAGGCAGCCAGACTAAAAGTACTGCGTGCTGCCGCCGCAACTCTGCCCCCATTATAGTCAAGGGAGACTGAGCGGCAGTCCGGGGGCACACGTGAACTAGCGGCAGGACAGATCCAACAGGCTGTTCACCCGCCGGAACAGCCTGCCGGAGTCCCCTGCCGCTAATGTGAAAGTACCTTTAGTGGTATGTATAAATACATGCTATTAATTTTTGTAATTGTTAGTGAGAATGGCAGATTTCCACAAAAGTGCAGAGATCCAGTGTTGTCACCAGTACACTCCACCACCCTCCCGCTCCTCTTTGTAGATTTCTATGGGATTATGTAATCTGATCTTTCAGTGAACAGGCAGCTTATATTAGTTTTAAACAAGACTTCTTACAAATTTCTGAGAGAAAGTCAGTTTAGAAAAGGGAGGGGAAAGAAAACAGCTGGTAACTGGAGAAGAAGACAATATTACAAAGAATCTTGTATTCGCTTTGCAAATAGTTACCTTTAAGAAGATAACATACAGCCACCACTAGAGGGAGCATATGAGCTTAATGTATAAGGCTACTTTCACACTGGCGTTTTGGTTTCCATTTGTGAGATCCATTCAAGGCTCTCACAAGCGGTCCAAAACGGATCAGTTTTGCCCTAATGCATTCTGAATGGAAAAGGATCCGCTCAGAATGCATCAGTTTGGCTCCGTTCCGTCTCCATTCCGCTTTGGAGGCGGACACCATAATGCTGCCTGCAGCGTCTTGGTGTCCGTCTGACGAAACTGAGCCAAACGGATCCGTTCTGACACACAATGTAAGTCAATGGGGACGGATCTGTTTTGTATGACACAGTCTGGCGCAATAGAAAACGGATCCGTCCTCTATTGACTTTCAATGGTGTTCAAGACGGATCCGTCTTGGCTATGTTAAAGATAATACAGATGGATCCATTCTGAATGGATGCAGACGGTTATATTATCTGAACGGATCCGTCTGCGCATAACCATGACGGATCCGCACCAAATGCGAGTGTGAAAGTAGCCTAATAAGGTAGAGTTGCTAATCCTGTTCCTGTGCTATCTGCGGAGCAGGACAATCTGCTAAATACAGAACACAAATCTCTCACCAGACATTGTGTAAAATCCAGGCTTTATGGAAGAATGTTGCAAATGATACATATTTTGAAATATTTGCACTGATTTATAGGATCTCTGACGTTACTTGTCATTAATTCAGGCAGATATTCCATTAAAGTAGATGACAAAAGATGCAGTGAAAAGTATGTGAACTATGTGGAGGAGATGTTTTCTGGGAGATAAATTGATTTCCGTCATAAATAGACCATAGATGAAGTGCTAGAAATGTTAAATAGTTTAGAAATTGTTCCGAAATTGACTGGTCTCATTTGTACAAGACTACAAAGAGAATCCATATATAGATCTGAGGACAGAAAGGCTGCAGTTTTTTATGGCATTGTATTCAAATTATTTCAAACTCTAATAGATAATGTGGCTAAGGCTAATTTCCCACTGGTGGCAGCCTTCTCCGGCAGGCTGTTCCGGCGGTGGAGATCCGGCCGCAGCACGACAAACATGCTGAGAGGCGGCAAGAATAAAACTACAACATGTCGTAGTTTTATTCCGGCCGCCTCTCGGCCTCAAGGCTGCCGCTAGTGTGAAAGTAGCCTAAGCAGTTATTTTTTACTTGTACTGACCTGTGGTAGCAAACCTGTGGTTAAAAATAGGAAACTGCTGGGAGATCCTAGGCCAGTGATGGTTAGCCTTTTAGAGACCGAGTGCCCAAACTGCAACCCAAAACCCACTTATTTATCGCAAAGTGCCAACACAGCAATTTAACCTGAATACTACAGTCCAATATAGGATATCTTCCATGTACTTTATCATTTAGCTATAATAGCCTGCCTACATTCAGTGCGCTGCCTGTGCTGTTCATAGAGCGCCCTGTGCTGATGAATGGCAGGAAAAGTCTAAGGAATATTAGTACACACGCTTCTTTCAGGATACGGGTGCCCACAGAGAGGGCTCTAAGTGCCGCCTCTGGCACCCGTGCCATAGGTTCACGACGCCACCACTGTCCTAGGCTGTACTGGTGCATTTCAATAAATTAGAATATCATTGAAAAGTTAATTTATTTTAATTGATAAAGTGAAACTCATATGTTATTAGATGCATTACACACAGAGTGATCTATTTCAAGCATTTATTTATTTTAATGTTAATGATTATGGCTTACAGCTAATGGAAACCCAAAATACAGTATCTCAGAAAATTAGAATATTGTGATAAAATTCAATATTGTAGACTCATGAGGTTACTCTCTAATCAGCTAATCAACACACAACACCTGCATAAGTTTCATAAGTCTTTAAATAGTCCCTGAGTCTGGAGGGACATTGTTGGGGACTGGAGGGCACTCTGGGGACATTACTACTGGAGGGGTCACTGTGGGGTACATTATTACTGGAGGGGCTCTATGGGGGCCATTACTACTGTAGGGACACTGTGGGGGGCATTACTACTGTGGGGGACATTACTACTGGGCAGGCCCGTCACTAACCGACAGGCAAAACAAGCAATTGCTTGGGGCCCCGAGCTGGCCCGGGGCCCAGTGGCGGATTACAATAGGGACGTTCGGGTCGGCAGCCCCGGGCCCAGCGCCGCTGGGGGGCCCAACGCTGACCCCAACGCCCACATACTGCGGCGGGGCACGGGAGCGCATAGCTCCCTGTCCCGTCGCCGATCACCGCCATAGGCTTCAGGCCTTGTAGGCCTGAGGCCTATGTGGTAGTGAAATCCCGGCGCAGGCGTGTGTGATGACGTCATCGCGCGCCTGTGCCGGGACGCAGCACTGTGACGCGCCTGACTCATCCCGCCTTCCTCTGCGAGCAAGCGCCTGGCCCTGGACATAGGTGAGTATTTATCTTTTCATTTTTTGTTCATTTTTTATTTCATGTGCCTACTTTGGGGGGGGGGGGGACATACAGGAGGACATATTAGGGAAGATAAATCGAGTACATGGGGGGGAGAATGTGGGGGCTGTATGGGGCCAAATTATTATGGGAGGGAATACTATGTGGGGGCAAATTACTAGCTGGGGCAGTGTGGGGGCAAATTGCTGTGTGGGGGCAAATTATTATGAGAGGGACTACACTATGTGGGGGCAAATTATTATGAGAGGGACTACTATGTGGGGGCAAATTACTAGATGGGGCAGTGTGGGGGCAAATTGCTATGTGGGGGCAGTGTGGGGAAAACTATTGTGTGGGGAAATTGCTATGTGGGAACAGTGTGGGAAAATTGCTATGTGGGGGCAAATTACTATGTGGGGGCAGTGTGGTGGAAATTACTATATGGGGGTGTTGCTATTGGGGAGGCACTGTAGGGGCAATTCTATTATTTCTGGGGACACTATACAGGGATTATTGCCTGGAGCACAGTATAGGGTGTTATTATTACTGGGGGCACTCTAGGGGACATTATAGCTGCTGTGGACACTATAGGGACATTTGGGGTCATTTATCAGACTGGTGTAAAGTAGAACTGGCTTAGTTGCCCATAGCAGCCAATCAGATTCCACCTTTCATATTTGACAGCTCTTTTGGAAATCCAGTTCTACTTTACACCAGTTTGATAAATTACCCCAATTATGTCTATTAGGGTCACTATTTTTTCAGCAGTATAGTTCCTGGGGCATTGGGAAGCACAACGGGCACAGTATTGGGGGTGGCAGGATGACACTGTGGGGACACCAGGATGGGGAGGTTGATGGAAAAATTGAGAAATCTAACGTGTCTGTGTTATAAACTGTAGAGACGAGATGCGGCTGAAAGAATTTGCCATGGTGGCCTGGGTCAAATGGAGGAGAAGAGGAAAGAGAAGGTCTACATGACAGGAGATGTCACTGGATGTAAGAGGTATGTGGTGCTGTATTCTCCTCCATGTCTTTTTTATAAAAAAAATATAAAATCTGTGGTTCCTGTAGGCTTTGCGTGCGTAAGGTGGGGAGGGCGTGGAGGGGGGGCCTCCATGTCTATTTTGCTTGGGGCCCCCAAATTCCTTCAAACGGCCCTGCTACTGGGGAGGCACTCTGGGGGAAATTACTACTGGGGGACACTGTGGGGGACATTGTGGGGAAATTACTACTGAAAAAGAACTGTGTAGGGGACATTAAGGCTACATTTACAAGAACGTATTTTGTTTCCGTGTCCATTCAGTTTTTTTTGCTGATAGGATGCAGATCCATTCATTTCAATGGGTCCGCAAAAAATGCGGACAGCACACTGTGTGCTGTCCGCATCTCTATGTCCGTTCCGTGGCCCCACAAAAAAAAAATAGAACATGTCCTATTCTTGTCCGTTTTGCGGACAAGGATAGGCATTGTTACAATGGATCTGCAAAAAAACTGATGCCATACGGAACGTCATCCGTTTTTTTTGCGGATATGCAATTTGCGGACCACAAAACACATACAGTTGTGTGAATGTAGCCTAATACTGGGGGAGGCATTGTGGTTGATATTACTGGTAGCCCTATAGGGAACATTAATGGAGACACTATGGGAAATTTTTAATACCGGGGTCAGTTTAAGGGGCATTACCAGATGCATTAGGGACTTAACACTGGGGAGCTATAGGGAGTATCAATGGGGGCATTACTGGAGGCACTGGGGATAGGTATGTCTAATAGGGGGATATTATTGCTGGATGCACTGTAGGGGCATTTCTTTTACTAGGGGCATATTAGAGGACATTATTTCTGCGGACACTATACAAACATTATTACTAGAAGCACAATGAACCAGAGGTATTATTATTATTGGGCAATTTAGCAGACATTATTACTCAAGAATACTATTGTGGGCATTATTATTGGTGGAGGTGTTATTACTACTGGGGGCACTATTTAGTCATTATACTGGTGGCACTATTTTTTCAACTGTATAATATTTGGTGACATTGTGGAGCACAGCTGGCACAGTATTGGAGGTGGCAGCAGGATGACAATGTTGAGGCACCAGAAGGGGGAGGATGATGGAAAAGTGAGGAATGTAATATTCTTGTGTTGCAAACTCTGCAGAGAGAAGATGTGGCTGAAATAATTTGTCATGGCAACTTGAGGCGAATAGAGACAATGAGGAAAGGGAACTTCTGCATCAGAGGAGACGTCACTGCATGTAAGAGGTATGTAGTGCTGTATTCTCCTGTTTGTTTGGAAGAGCTGGCTCTTTGCTGTGACCTGCCTCTCTCCTCCTCAGCCCCCCTCCTCCATATCTTAGAGACAACTAAAGGAGGAGGAGGAGAAAGCATAGCAGCTTGCACTGGCCACTAAGGCAGGGCAGTATCTGGGGAGGTATTCTTTGCTCCTGGGGCAGTTTATTGTGCTGAATTGTGGTATTTTATTTCTCCTAAGATCGTATTTGTCCTGCCCCAATATACTGCCCCAGCAGACCACAGTGCAAAATACTACCTCAGCAGAATCAAATACCTCAGTGCAACAAGATCTGCTGGGGCAGTATTTTATTTGCTGCGTTGTGGTATTTGGTTCTGCTGGGGCAGTATATTGTACTGCACTGTAATATTTGGTTCTGGTGGGCCAGTATATTGTTCTGCTGGGCCAGTATTTTGTGCTGCACTATGGTATTTTGTTATTCTGGAGCAGTATATTGTACTACACTGTGATATTTGGTTCTGCTGAGGCAGTATATTGTGCTGCGCTGTGTATTTTAGTTCTGCTAGGGAAGAACCAAATTCCAAAGTCTAGCACAATATAATGCCCATCTATGGTATTGCTTGCCACATCTATATATTAGCACCGCCTACTTGAGTTGACTTCACCCACTCATATTGGCCTCACCTTCTTTCACATTGGACCCTGATAGGGAGTATTCAGACTTGGTGCGTAGGGTGGTACCAGCTATATATACACAACCCTGGCCATGCACAAGTATCTCTTGACCTCGTATAGGTACACAAGAACGAGTTCCAGCACTGGATCGATTCTTAGTTGCGCTGTCTTTTATTTTTCAAATAGCATATTTACATGTTATAGACATTACCTCCCACCACCACCACTGGTTAACATGTTTCAAACTGAGGCGTTCTTAGTCGTAACCTTGCCATGTGTCCGACCTCTGTGGTTCAAATAAACCCACCCCTCCAATAGTAAAAGTAAGTAAGAAAAAAGGGGGGGGGGGAAGGAAACACAAAAGTGAAAAAGGGAGGGAGAAAGGAAAGAAAACAGGTGTAGACAAATGGCAGGGGGTATATTAACATACCTAAGTCGGACACACCGTGCTTACTCCCTTGATTACTGCAATATATTTGAGGAAGTTGCAAGTCACGATTCTTATAGAGAAGACTCCCTCCCTCCCACCTCATGCTTAACTATACAATGGCCTTCACATCAGCTCCAGACCGCAAATCTAAAGCAGACCGTATGTTTTCCACCCATGATCAACATGTGCATGACCAGCTTGAAATGAAACAGAAAATGGAAGAGCTGGAAAAACTGTTGATTCAAGAAACAAAATTGTGGTGGGACCACACAACACTTGAGAAATATATAGAAAAATCTATGATTCCTCTGGGACTTAGAATTAAAAAGATCCCAACTACTGTGTTTTTGGACGCTTTTGTAGAACAATGGAATGATATTTTGTCTGAGTGCTCCCTACGACTGATGTCATTAATTATTGAACAGGAGAGCGATAAACTCAGTGCGATACAACGGGAGATTGAAACATATAAAAGTCTGAGGAAATATGAAAGTATGCCTGATTATAATGTGATGGAAGACAAAATCATAACCACAATAAAAGAAATGGAAGATGGTATAATGGAAACTAGACATAACAAGTTCCAATGTGCTTTGTACGATTACAACCAAATATGCGAATGGGGGAGACAGGAGAATTATTACCGTACCCCAAGATCCATCTAAAAAAATAAAAATAGAAGACCGCATAAAACAACAATGAAATTGAATTTAGCCCGGAAGGTCAGCTTTAACTCCTCCGAACTGGAAAAATCACAAGTCACTAGTGACTCCCAGGAGTCGGTGGGGGATCATTCAACTGAAATGCAGGAACATTCAATGTTACAGACTAAACCCTCTTATTACAAAAAAACTGACCGAGAAGAGCCGGACAGAAACATAAAAAGAAAAAAAAAAAACATGCAATGGCTACCAGACTTCAGAAAAAATAATAAATGAGGAGAATCCACCGAAATCATTAGATGTTATTCATTTATCTCAAATTGTACTGTCTCTAGGGTAGAACTTTGTTCCCACAACTGATTTTGACTTATTTAATACTATCCATGTCAATAGATTTATTAGAAATTTGACCTTAAGGAGACTTTTTTTCTGATGCAGACATGGAATTGAAGGAGACTGGAATAGGAATAGAATCAAAGGATAATGAATATACTGGCCTCTCTTTCCAGGAACAATTGTCTTTAGCTTGCCTTACTGATTTACAAATAGAAAATAAGAGCTTTTCGGCAACAGTTGGGGAACAGGAATTTAAAATTACGAATTCGCAATACTATCTGGTCAATTCACGTACTCCTGGTATGGATACTTTTCAGCAGGTTCTCGAGAAAGAACTTACTGAAATTTATAAAAAAAAATCTGATATTAAACCAGAACACTACAACTTAACCAAAAAACAGAGAGATGCCCTAAGGAAATTAGAAGATCGTTCTGATCTCATTCTAGAGATGGCGGATAAAGGGGATTCTGTGGTGGTTTTGGATAAGGAGGTTTATTACCAACAAATGGTTGACATGTTGTCTGGCACCGCCACATGCAGGGAGCTGGATGGAAACCCTATATCCAAATACCAGAAAGAATATATATGCATACTTAACAAAGGGAAGGATAGAGGGTTTCTCAACCAGAAACAGTACGATTTTTAAAATGTGAAAATGCCGGTGACTCCAATTATACATGCGTTGCTGAAAATCCATAAAAATATGAATCCCCCACCCCTACGTCCTATTATTTCGGGAATAGAGTCCTTGATGGAGAGAATGGGGGATTGGTTGGATTCGCTACTACAGCCTTTAGTGAAGAGATTACCAGGATACATCCGAGACACCTCTGATGTGCTCAGGGCTGTCTATGAAAAACAATGGTGTAATGACTATACCTGCCTTACTCTTGATGTCATCTCACTGTATCCGTCCATACCTCATAATGTGTCAATCTTGGCCTTAGAATATAACCTCCATAGATACAGTATACACACAATGGAGTTTATCAACTTTATCTTGGAGGTTATTTTTCATTTGACAATACATTTTATGTTCAGACAAAGGGAGTATCAATGGGGGCAAAATACTCACCATCTCTTGCCAATCTTGTAATGGCATACTGAGAAGAGCGTTATATATTTTGTGAGGGTAATCCCTTTGCAGGAGCGGTGGTCTGGTACGGCAGATATATCGATGATTTGCTCCTTATATGGGGCACCGATGTGTCTGCCATTCCAGATTTTTTTAATTATGTCAACAATAACCCTTATAATTTGACATTAAGGCATCATGCCAGTACCATCAGCTTTTTAGACCTTAGGCTGATTGGTTTTTAGGGTCATAACATCCATACAGAGACCTTTCGCAAAGAGACTTCAGGAAACACTATACTTAAGGCTAATAGTCATCATCCGACACATACAATCAAATCCATTCCAGTTGGGGAATTCATACGTTCACGGAGGAACTGTACTTCAGATGCCAGTTTTTTAGATGAAAGTAGAGCCATCTGGATGCGCCTAAGTTTAAGAGGTTATCCAGATTGGATGCTACATAGAGCCTTAGATATAGTAAAGAGAAAGACCAGGACAGAATTGTTGTTCAAGACCATAGGACGTGATTTAATACAACACAGAAAAGAAAATGATAATATAAATAATAATAAGGGGAATGCTGAAAGACCTACATTGGTTTTTACATACAGTAGGCAGTTTTCTACGATACAACATGTGATATCGAGGTGTCTTCCCATTCTTTATGAAGACTAGAGATGTCGCAAACATAAAATTTTCCGTTCGCGAACGGCGAACGCAAATTTACGCAGGTGTTCGCGAACGGGGGAACCGGGCAAACCGCCATAGACTTCAATAGACAGGCGAATTTTAAAACCTGCAGGGACTCTTTCTGGCCACAATAGTGATGGAAAAGTTGTTTCAAGGGGACTAACACCTGGACTGTAGCATGCCGGAGGGGGATCCATGCCAAAACTCCCATGGAAAATTGTGTAGTTGACGCAGAGTGTGGTAAGTTGAATTCGCAATGCGATTAATATAACCTGCATTAATCGCATTGCGAATTCAACTTAGAGCTAAGTTCCTAATGGTTGTATTGCTAGAAATGACAAATATAATGAATATAGCACTATATTCTCAATCTTCGTATATATTCTAGCAATACAACTATTAGGAACCCAGCTGTAAGTTGAATTCGCAATGCGATTAATATAACCTGTATTAATCGCATTGCGATTACAACTTAGATCTGAGTTCCTAATGGTTGTATTGCTAGAATTGACGAATATAACGAATATAGCACTATATTCTCAATCTTCGTTATATTCTAGCAATACAACCATTAGGAACCCAGCTCTAAGTTGAATTCGCAATGCAATTAATATAACCTGTATTAATCGCATTGCGATTACAACTTAGATCTGAGCTCCTAATGGTTGTATTGCTAGAATTGACGAATATAACGAATATAGCACTATATTCTCAATCTTCGTTATATTCTAGCAATACAACCATTAGGAACCCAGCTCTAAGTTGAATTCGCAATGCAATTAATATAACCTGTATTGCTCCATTTGTACTTTGTAGCTTTCCTGGTATTGACTCGGTCCGTTCACGTCCTGTTGTTTGTCTGTCTGTCATCCCTGCACTTATTCCAAGTTAGGGATTGCCGTCTAGTTGTCCCCTGTCATTAGGACTCGCGAGGCAAGTAGGTAGGGCCAGGGGTAAGGGTGGAGCGCAGTGGTCACTTCCCTCCCCCCTGTGTGTGTGTGTACGCGACCGTTACAGATTAACAGGCCCAATAACCACAGTATAATGAATCCTCTGGTGACCTGACTGACCATGTCTCTAATCTGACGGAGATGGTGCAGGAGTTAGGGGAAGAACTCAGTTCTTTTGAGTTAGGGCAAGGTTCTTCCACTCCTCAGGCCTCCAGTCCGCATTTTGAGCCCCAGATTAAGCTCCCAGAACCCTTTTCTGGAGACCGGAAGAAGTTTCTCTCTTTTAAGGAGAATTGCAAACTTTACTTCCGTTTGCTCCCCGTGTCCTCTGGCCCCGAGAGTCAACGCGTGGGCATTATCATTTCCCCATTACAGGGTGATCCCCAGGACTGGATGTTCTCTTTACCTGCTGGCGCCAGTTGTTTATCTTCTGTGGAGGGGTTCTTTCAGGCCCTGGGTACCCTCTATGATGAACCAGACAGGGCTCTAGTAGCCGAGACAGCTCTAAAGGCACTGGTTCAGGGCAATCTACCAGCGGAGGATTATTGCACCCAATTCAGAAGGTGGTGTGTCCCCTTAGGATGGAACGAACCAGCCCTGAAGAGTCAGTTCAGGTCAGGTCTGTCTGATAAATTAAGGGATCTTCTGGTCAGTTATCAACTTCCAGAGACCTTAGAGGAGATGATGACCCTTGTTGTCCGACTTGAGCGACGGGTTAGAGAGAGACGACAGGAACAACAGTTCTCTTCCCAGATGGTGGTCCAGCCAAAGGCCTATCCTAGAGACAATGCTGAGGTCTCCACTGAGGAGCCCATGCAGGTTGGCATGACCCGAGGGAATCTTCTCCGCAGACGTGGAGAATGCTTTACTGTGGAGATCCTTACCATTGGATCAACCAGTGTCCTAAGAAGGTCCTCTCTGTCAAGTCTCCTAAGGCAAGGCAACCTAAAGACCAGGTACACCCTGAATTTTCTAAATGTAAGCTTTCATTACCCATTACGATTTCTCTGGGAGTAGATAAATGGCCGGGTAAGCCCTTTATTGATTCTGGCTCAGCTTTATTGACTCTGAGTATGCTGTAAGATTGGGTATTCCTATGTTTGCCTTACCAACTTCTATTCATGTCATGGCTATTGATGCTACTCCTCTTATTGGTGGTACAGCGAGCTTATGTACCTCGGAGATTTCTCCAACCGTGGGTGTGTGCCACTCAGAGAGATGTTCGCTTTTAGTCCTGGAGAACCTACCGGCTGAGGTGGTACTAGGGTTGCCTTGGCTCCGACTAAATAACCCCACTATAGATTGGTCCAATGGGGAGTTGGTGAGATGGGGGCCTAAGTGTGACTCGTGCTTGTCCGTGGTACAGGCTGGGGTCTCAGTAAAGTCTGATACTTTACCCTCTGTTGTTAGAGAATATTCTGATGTATTCTCATCACCAACCCCGGAGGTTCTACCCCCCCATAGACCTTATGATTGTACCATAGAGCTAGTAGAGGGGGCCAAGTTTCCTAAGGGACGAATTTATAATCTTTCTATGCCCGAACGCAAGGCCATGGAAGATTATATTAAGGAGAGCCTTGGTAAAGGGCATATTAGACCTTCTGTCTCTCCTATGGGGGCGGGGTTTTTCTTCGTTAAGAAAAAAGATGGTGGTCTTAGGCCATGTATCGATTACCGGAGATTAAATAAAATCACTGTCCAGAATAGATACTCCCTCCCATTGATTCCGGATTTATTTAACCAGGTTCTGGGGGCAACCTGGTTTTCCAAAATTGACCTGAAAGGGGCATACAATCTAATCCGAATCAAGGAGGGAGACGAATGGAAGACGGCGTTCAATACCCTGGTAGGACACTTTGAATATCAGGTGATGCCTTTTGGACTCAGCAATGCCCCAGCTGTGTTCCAAAAGTTCATGAATGACATTCTTAGGGAGTTCTTAGGTAAATTTGTTATTGTCTATCTTGACGACATTTTGATATTCTCTCCTGACTTCGAATCCCATGTGTCTCATGTTAAACAAGTATTAGAGGTGTTGAGGGAGAATCAGCTATCCGCTAAGCAAGAGAAATGTGTCTTTGGTGTACAGGAGATTCTGTTTCTAGGGCATGTTCTGACTCCTCACGCCTTCAAGATGGATCCTGGTAAGGTACTAGCAATTAAGGAATGGGTAAGACCTTCATCCTTAAAGAGAACCTTTCACCCGAAGAAAGTATGTAAACTCACCATAAAGACGTGTAGAGCGGCGCCCAGGGATCCCCCTGCACTTACTGTTATCCCCGGGCGCCGCTCCGTTCTCCGGTTATAGCCTCCGGTATGTTTGCAGTTAGGCTCCACCCAGTTGAGCCTGCCGCGGTCTCCTTCTCCTATGCTGTAGCGCTGGCCAATCGCAGCGCTCAGCTCATAGCCTGGGTGGAGCCTAACTGCAAACATACCGGAGGCTATAACCGGAGAACGGAGCGGCGCCCGGGGATAACAGTAAGTGCAGGGGGATCCCTGGGCGCCGCTCTACACGTCTTTATGGTCAGTTTACATACTTTCTTCGGGTGAAAGGTCCTCTTTAAAGGCCTTACAACGGTTCTTAGGTTTCGCCAATTACTATCGTAAATTTATTATGAATTTTTCCATAATTGCTAAACCGTTGACCGACCTTACTAAGAAAGGGGAGGATTTGGAGAATTGGTCTACTGAGGCCATTTCTTCATTTGAAAAATTAACAGATTAACAGGCCCAATAACCACTGTATAATGAATCCTCTGGTGACCCTGACTGACCATGACTCTAATCTGACGCAGATGGTGCAGTGTGTGTGTGTGTGTACGCGACCGTTACAGCAACAAAGTCCTGAGAGACCCCAATAAGAATATGATAGTGGCGGGGGATATAAATGCAGTGTATAATCACTTTTCAGATAGATGCCAGTCAAAAGGTAAAAAAATTAACCCCAGAAGCAGAGATAACGCTCTCTCCAACTTCTGCCAAGCTCATTCACTCAGTGATATGTGGAGGGTTCTTCATCCGGAGGGGAGGGAATACACTCATTACTCTAATGCAGTGTTTCCCAACCAGTGTGCCTCCAGCTGTTGCAAAACTACAACTCCCAGCATGCCCGCACAGCCAAAGGCTGTCCAGGCATGCTGGGAGTTGTAGTTTTGCAACACCTGGAGGCACACTGGTTGGGAAACACTGCTCTAATGCACATGATTCCTGGTACAGAATAGATTATTTTCTTTTAACGGATGCAGAAGACTTGGTGATCTCATACCACGCTCCGGTTCAACTTACCATATCAGACACAATTCCTAGGGGTTCCGATTTTATTTGGAGATTCCCATCTGCCCTCACACGTGATGACAATCTCCAAAAGGAAATAAAGAAGTGGTGGGAGGAATACATGGAATTCAATGGCCTAACAAAAGACATACAATTGTTATGGGAGACGGGCAAAGCAGTGATACGGGGCAAACTTATAGCCTATGTTGCCAATATTAAAAAACAAATGTCAGGAAATCTGTTAAAATGTAGTCAGGCTCTCAGAGAGGCGTATACAGCTTTTCAGTCCTCCTCAAGCCCTCAAAACAAAGAATCATGGGTGAAGGCAAAAGGGGCATATGATCAATTGGTATACAAGAAGGAACTTACTTTTTTTTTTTTTAAACATGAAAGTTTTTATTAAAATTTGTTAAGGTATATGAAATAATGACAATTGATACAAATCAAGCAGTTGTATACATAGTCATAAAGGGAGTTGAGGAGGAAGGAGGGAGGCTAATAGGGGAGGGAGGGAAGGAAAGGCTAAAGAGGAGGGGAAAGGGGGGGGAGGGACATAATAATATGAAATAAATGAACCGCATACAATAGTAATGCAGATTACATTCTCAGAGGGTACAACAGTACATAGTAACAATAATAGGAACCAAATAAGGTAGAGTGGTACGTTAATACAGATACTTCGCAGGTATAAATCGCATCTTAAGTTTGATGTCTCAAGTTGTTTTGTTATACAAGATGTGTTTCTTTGTGATTTACGAACTAAATCAAGTTTAGATGACTAAGGAGTTTGATGGGTTGGACCGAACATGGAAGATACTATTCAACCAAATCTCCCAATGTTTGTAGAATTTATCTTTTTTAAATAAGGCCGAGGCGGGTACACCTTCGTACCAACAGTTGTCTTCAACCTTTTTTATTACTTCGAGGTCATTAGGAATATAGTCGGATTTCCAATGGGAGGCAATAAGTTGACGTGTTGCAATACATAAATGGCCAAAAAACGTTCTGAAATCAAAGGGAATGGTCTCAATGCCTATAAAAAGAAGTGCCAATTGTGGCGAAGGAGAAATTGGAATTGGACAAATTTTTGCGAAATTGTAGAAAGATCGGAGCCATAAGGAATTGATCGGGGGACATTCCCACCAACAGTGGAGAAAGGAACCTTGTGGATGTCCGCATCTAAAACATTCAGGAGGAGTATTTGGGAATAGCCTATTTAGTTTTGTCGGGTAATAGTACCACCTATATAGGATTTTCCTAGATGTCTCTAGGTGGGAGATACATCTTGAAATATTTGATATTACATCAAATGAAAGGGACCATTGTTCTGTGGATAAATTGACAGATAAGTCTTGAGACCATTTGGATTTGATTTCCTGTAGTGGGTCTTCTAGTGGTGGAATAAGGACTTCATATGTTTTGGATATTCCTTTTCGATTGGTGTTATAGTTTAAGAGCCATCTTGTGAAGAGAGCTGAGGATGGGTTATTATTGCTACGTTTGTCGGGTTGAGTTATAATTGTGTTAGCAATGGCGTGTCTAATTTGGAGATATTTATAAAAATCTCTTGAGGAGATTCCATAACAGTCTGAGAGTTCTGAGAAGGGTTTAAGAACATCATTTGTAAGTAGGTCAATAATGTTGCACAAACCCATCTCTCTCCAAAAGGAGATATCCAAATCTGGAATATAGGATTCTAATATTGAGGTATTATGATCTTGAAGGGGTACATCAAATAATTGACGTTTATTAGCGACTATGTCCCAAACATTAAACACAGCTTTAGTAGTTGCCAAGGTACTGTTGGGATGGAATTTAAAGAGAAACATAGCTGTGAGAAGGTCCTTCAGAGAATGTTTTCCAAGAGAATGCTTTTCTATTCGAGACCATTCTTTTTGCTGATCATTATGCCATAAATGTTTTAACTGATCTAAGATCGTGGCTCTATAATATTGTATGATCGAAGGACAGTTTAAACCACCTTCTTTTTTGGGAAGGTAGAGGATGTCCGCCTTTATTCTATGATATTTACCTCCCCATATAAAATATAAAAGGTACTTTTGCAAGTCCTTGAGGTGTTTGATGGGAATTGGAATTGGAAGATTCCTAAAATAATATAATATTTTGGGCAGAATACTCATTTTTATGACCGCAATTTTGCCTAACCAGGAAATACCTTGTGTCTTGAGGTTTCCTAATTTAGTCTTAATTTCTTGGAATAAGGGAGTGTAATTGAAAGCAAATGTTTCACTAGGGAGTGCTGTTAGGTTAATCCCCAAATAGGGAAGTGATTTTTTAACCCATTTAAATTGGAACGCTAGCTTAAGAGTATTAACAGTTTTCTCTTGAGTTCCCAAGTTCAGGATTTGGGATTTTGTGGTGTTGATCTTGTAATATGATGCTTTCGAAAAGGATGTTAATATATTGCAAGTGTGGGGAAGGGAAGTGGTAGGATTGGATAACAATAAAAGAACATCAACTGCGAATAAGCCTATGCGATGATCTTTATCCGATATTGAAATGCCGCTGATATGAGGGACGATCTGATATGACTAGCTAGTGGTTCCATTATTAGGGCGAAGATTAATGGGGATAGGGGACACCCCTGTCTAGTACCGTTTGAGATGGGAAATAGTTGGGATTTGAATCCTGAAGAGTAGACAAATGCTTGGGGTGTGGAGTATAAATTTAGTATACCTGACAATAGGGGACCATTAAATCCAAATTTTAGCAAAACTGATTGAAGGAATCCCCAGTGAACCCTGTCGAACGCCTTCTCCGCATCCAGTGAAAGGAGTAGAGAAGGCGTTCGACGGGTATGGGCAATTTCAATTAAGTCCAAGAAACGTCTCGTCCCATCTGATGTTTGACGATGTTTGACAAAACCAACCTGGTCTGAGTCTATAAGACTTGGTAATATATCTGCTAAGCGGTTAGCTAAAATTTTTGAGAATAATTTTAGATCAGTATTTAAAAGGGATATTGGTCTAAAATTAGCAGGTATATTAGGGGTTTTACCAGGTTTTGGCAAAGTAATAATTATTGCTTGAAGCATTTCTGTTGGGATCCCTTTATCATGCATCATGTTTTGAAAACAGGAAAGCAAGTGAGGGGTTAAAATATGGGAAAAGGATTTATAATATTCATTTATAAAACCGTCTGGGCCCGGGGATTTATTTATTTTGAGAGTAGATATGGTATTAAGTCTTTCTTGTGAAGAAATTGGTTTGTTTAAAGATGAAACTTGCTCTGGGGATAGAAGGGGAAGTGATATGTCGTTTAGAAAGGAGTTAATGTCTTCTGAGGTTGGCTGATAGGATTGTAGGTTGTTTTTTAAATTATAAAGAGAGTGATAGTAATTGGCAAATTCTTCAGCAATTTTAAGGGGATTTATTATTTTGTTTTTATTAGTGGACCAAAGGAAAGGGATTAGAGAGTTTGCTGCTTTGTTTTTAAGTTTGTTGGCTAACATTTTAGAAGCTCTGTTCCCTTGTCTATAAAATTGTGCCCTAGATTGTCTAAGATGTCTTTCATAGTTGTTTTGCATGAGTAAGTAGATTTCATGCCTAATGTTAGAGATTTGTTGGGAGTTATGGGAGATTGGGAGTTTTTGGTTGGTTTTTTCTAAATCCCTAAGTTTGTTATATAATTCCTCTAATTTAAGCATTCTTTTCTTTTTTTCTTCTGAAGAATATTTGATAAAAAGGCCTCTGATTACCGCTTTGTGAGCGCACCATATTGTTGTTGGGTTAATTTCGGAGTTTGTGTTAAGTTGGAAGCATTCTGTTATTGCCTTAGATATTAATTCTTTATAGTGCTTATTTGATAATAAAAGATTATTCAATCTCCATGGGGAAGTGTGTTGAAGATTAAAAGTTTCTTGTATAGAGAGTGTAATAGGGGCATGGTCTGACCATGTAATCAGGCCTATCTTGGAGTCCGCCACTTTTTGGAGTAGCCATTTATCAACCAGAAAGAAATCTATTCGGGAATAAGAATTGTGTGGATTTGAAAAGAAGGAGTAGTCCGATTCCGAGGCATGAAGTGTCCTCCAGGCATCAAACAACTCCTCTCTGTGACATAGATCTTTAAGTTTGTAATTATCCTTCTTACTTACAGGAGTGGATTTGTCAATACGTGGATCCATTACCAAATTAAAATCTCCGCAGATGATGACGGAACCTTTCTTTTTTGCTGAGACGGACTCCAAAACAGACCTGATGAAAATTAAAGTTTTAGAGTTAGGGGCATATAAAGACACTATAGTGTAAGGTGAGTTATTAATCAGACAAGTAACAATAATAAATCTTCCCATTGGGTCTGCATCAAGAGATAGTGTTTGAAAGGCTATAGACCTTTTGATAGCAATTAATACACCCCTTTTCTTATTAAAGGCATGTGAGAACATAATAGTAGGAAAATCTTTATGTTTAATTCTGAAGCTGTCTGCTTCATTTAGGTGCGTTTCTTGTACGCATAAAATATCACATCCCAATCTGTGGGCTTCTTTCCATAAGAATGAGCGTTTAGCTGGACTATTAAGGCCCTTAACATTTAAGGATACTATTTGTAAGACCATAATGCATCAGTAGTAAATAAGTGCGCAGAGGGGGTCCAAGTAAATAGAGATACCTGCAATAATGAAGGATTCAGTGATAGGGTAATGTACCACATATAAATAATAGTGAACAAAACGGTAAAATAATGTGAAACTGAGTTAACAAAAATAAGGATAAGATTATGAAGTCCGGTTCTAAGTGAACCAATGCGACCCCAGGTCGCTAATTTGACATGGGAGGTGGTGGCTGAAGTTAAGATGTTGATCTTCAGTTAACATTTTCAAACCAGTCTATTTCTGCTTTTAAAATCAGACTGGTAACAAAGCAACTGTATTGACACTAGCCAAGATTTCTAAAGTGATTTCTCACTTTGGAGATGTTGAGGATTTTGGAGAACCGACTACTGTCCACTCATGAGGAAGGGTGTGATGCTTCTTTTTTGGTGGGCTTTTCGGTTCTTCCGATTCTTTGATAAGAGCATTTTTGGATAGGAAGCTCATAACTTCTTTAGGAGAGAGTAACACTGAAGTGCGTCCATTGTAGTGGACTATAAGCTTGACTGGAAATCCCCATTTATAGAGAATTCTTTGCTCTCTCAGAATTTGTGTGGTTTTGGTAAATTCCCTGCATCTAGCTAGAGTGGCAGGTGAAAGGTCTGTGTATACAGAGATTTCTTGAAAGCGTTCAGGGAGGTCTGGCTTTTTTGCTGCAGCTTTAAGGATTGATTCCTTGATATGATAATAGTGTATCCTTGCTATGGTTTTCCTAGGCAGGGATGCTGGAATGGACTTGGGCTTTGGAAGCCTGTGGACTCTGTCTATTAACAGGTCTGCATTGGAGGCCTGAGGTAAAAGGGCTGAAAACAGATCTATCAGGTATTCCTGCAGCTGCGCGTCTTGCACTGATTCTGGAATATTTCTGAAGCGAATATTATTCCTTCTAGATCTGTCTTCTATGTCTGCCAGTTTCAGCTTTATAGCAGCTATATCATCTTCAGCAGAATTATGGGCATCCACAAGACAGTTATGAGCTGTTGTAAACTCCTCCATCTTCTCCTCCAAATGCGCCGTGCGGTCGCCTATAGCAGTTATATCCGCTTTTAGTGAGGTGAGAGCTGCTTTAAGATCGTTGCTGAAAGACATCTTTAAGTCAGACAGGAGCTCTTTCATATTTTCTAGAGTTATAGGGCCCGCATTAGGTGATTTCTCTGTACCCATAAAGTCTTGGTGTACAGGGGACGAGGCAGAAGAGTGTGACTTGCCTTGTGATTTGTCCGATATGCAGGACGGCGATCGACCGGCTGGAGAGTCTTGAAGGGATCCATAAGCAGGAGCAGCTTCATCTCGTGCGGGAGTAAGGGATTCCCGCGAACCGGCACCATCTTGGAGAGATGCCGGACTGAAGAAACTGGTGAGTTTAGCCGGAGTTCCAGGTCTTCTTTTGCCCCTCGGCATTTTAAGCATGTCCTTTGAGGTCTTTAGTCGATATAGATATGGTGAAGCTAGTTGGTTCTTCTGTGATAAGTCCTTTGAGCCGCTTTAAGACTGTGGGTTACGGAGCTACAGAGACATGCGACCGCTCTGATGCGTTCCAGGCCACGCCCCGGAACTTACTTTTAAGTTGCAATATGATGCCCAATTGTTTAAATATGGGAACAAAGCAACTTCTGGCCCGCCTTGCAAGAGGCTCAATACAATCCACCCCCATCTTAGCCTTAAAAGATGACAATGGAGTAAATCATACGTCACCCTTTAAAATAAATGAAATACTAAGAAACTATTATTCTTCACTATATTCTAGTCACTCAGGCAACTCTGAAGCGCCAGAGACTGGCTCAATGGTACACCATTGCCCAAGATCAATCCTTCAGATCTAGTCTTGCTGAATAATCCGATCACAGCAGACGACATAATAGAGGTTATAAATAAACCTAATAAAGCCCCAGGACCAGATGGCTACACAGGGGAGTTCTATAAAATTTTAAGAGACAATATCACCCCCACTTTGACCTCCCTATATAATGATTTCATGTCTTGTAACCAGATGTCATATTCGGCACGTACTGCATATATAAAAGGACTGCCCAAACCAGGGAAAGATACTTTGATAGCATCCTCTTACAGACCAATCTCCCTCATAAATGTAGATATTAAGATAATGTCCAAAATTTTGGCAAACAGATTGGCTAGATTGATGCCTGAGCTCCTTTTACCGGCAGAAGCGGGATTAACGCAAAATAGAGCTGCAGTGACAAACATCAGAAAGGTGATGGCGGTCTTGCATAGTATCAAAATGTGCCCTGCCCTTGGCCAGTCCCCAACCATCATTGCAATTGATGCAGAAAAAGCGTTTGATAATGTGGCCTGGGACTGGCTAAATGGTGTTCTGGACACAATGGGATTGGCGGGTCCATTTCGCCGATATCTGGCGGCCTTATATGACTCCCCTTTTGCCCAGGTATATACACCAGGCTTTCTTTCCCCCAGGTTTTTACTTTATAAGGGAACTCGACAGGGATGTCCCTTATCTCCCTTGTTGTTCAATCTGGTAAAGTAAAAGATAGCCAAGGAAAGAAAAAGGTGGACCGTAGGCGCAAAAACGCAACCAGAGTATTTTTATAAACCAATAGGTTTTTATTAATATTGTTATAGTGACAACGCGTTTTGGGGTTCTGCGGACCCCTTTTTCAAGTCTAAAACAAGTCTTTTTCAAGTCTAAAACAACTGGTGAGGCACACCAGTGTGTTTCTAATTTGTGTGATTTTTTTGTATATGTTGTTTTAGACTTGAAAAAGGGGTCCGCAGAACCCCGAAATGCGTTGTCACTATAACAATATTAATAAAAACCTATTGGTTTATAAAAATACTCTGGTTGTGTTTTTGTGCCTACGGTCCACCCCTCCACTCGACCCCCGGTCCAGTGGAAATATACCCTATTGTTGTTCAATCTGGCAATAGAACCTCTATCTAGAGCTATAGCTATGAATAGGGATATGAAGGGCATCACAGTGGGGGATATAGAGGTCAAACATGCTTTATTCGCAGATGACTTGCTAGTGTTCCTTGCCTACCCTCAGAGAGATCTATCAGTACTGTTTACATTGCTCAATCTGTTTGGCTCCTTCTCGGGCTTCAAGGTGAATGTTTCAAATTGTGAGATGTTATGCATCTCAAAGTCGAGTGAAAACTCAAATTGGAAATCACTCCTGATAACTATAGCTCGCCACTCTATTAAGTACCTGGGAATTAATAAAGGTAAGTGTAACGGATCTCCTAGCACCCCGACCGGGTACCTCCGTTGATAAATGCTCCCAGTGCCTCCCGAGGACTCCAAGCACTCCGCTCGCCACCGATACCACCACAGGAACTAGGAACAGGAACAGCTCTTACAAGAGCTAGGAGTAATAGCCAGGGGAGTATACACGTATAGCAATCCCAACACACATGAGACGAGGCTCTATGTTGAATGTAAAACAGAAACTTTTTATTGAGGGCTACCCGCCCGTATTTATGCAGGTCCCCACCTGGTGGACACTCCCCTAGGGGACCAGATAGAAGACTGTGACACAGGACAGATATGCAGCAATTCAGGATACACAGACACAATAAATCATGGTTTCCTCCTCTCTGCCCTGGAGACACCCGAGGAGTAATTCATTTATCTCTCAGGACAAAGGGAAATCGCCAATACACATGTGGGGACAACAGGACAGAAATCACCATTTAAACATACAATGTCACAACCCTTACAGTAAACACAGACATTTAACATATCCCCAGATAGCTCAAGTCTGAGTGCATATTATTAGGTGAATGGCACTCAGACTACACGAATACAATAAAATTAGCTATCTGGATACCCTCACATAACATACAATACAATTCCAAAGACAGATGGTTCTGTCACACACCTCAAAACCCCAGATATCCCCATAATGTATACATCCATGGATAGCTCTGATCTGGGTGAACAACATATCCAAAAATCACCCAGATCCGAGCAGGGGTTCCCAAATTCCATGGAAGTCACATTTGGCCGACTACAAGCATGGCTTTCCTGCCCAAAACAGTTCCACAGATTTAAGCTGTGCGGCTGGTTTGTCTTCTCCTTTAAAGTTAGTATGGGCCATAATCCTGAGGCAGGAGGCTGGTAAACAGGCCCCTCCAAAACACAGTGGCGAGGTTATTTTCGCCACAGTAAGAATCCAGTCTAATTATCAACTCGATTACCCTGTCTTAATAAAACGTTTACTATTGGATTTGGAGAGGTGGAAACAGCTTCCTTTATCCATAATGGGTAGATGTCATTTAATAAAAAGGATATGTTTCCCAAGACTATTGTAACAGTTGCAGACCATCCCGCTGCTTCTAAAACACAAAGATGTAGATTTGCTTGAGGCAGCCTTTAGAAAATTTATATGGGCAGAAAAAAAAACAGAGTAGCATTAAAAACACTAATGCTGAATAGGGGAGATGGGGGGTTGGTAGTACCTGACATCAGACACTATAATGTAGCCAGCCTTCTGAGACATGATGCAGATTGGATTGGGGGAACATGACGTTTTTCTAACTTCAATCTGGCTGTGCAGCGGGTCTGTCTTCTCCTTTAAAGTTAGTATGGGCCATAATCCTGAGGCAGGAGGCTGGTAAACAGGCCCCTCCAAAACCCAGTGGTGAGGTTATTTTCGCCACACATCTCCCCCTCCCAGGGAAGACTAACCAGGTACCTGACCTCATGCCGGTCGGTACCTGAGTTAGTCTGGCAGCCCACCCACAACCAAATACTGGACCTTTTGAATTTGGTAGCCTGTCTCTGTCCAGTGAGTCCACCAAGGTTATATTGGTAGCTGGTACTCCCGTTCTCTGTGTTGCTTACTGGCTTGGAGTGGAGGTTGCTTTGTGGGCAGGGATCATCGGTACTCTGCCCTGGTGCCAGCGCTACCACGGAAGAAGCCTGGTTGGAGTCTGGTTGTTGGAGGGGGAGACCGACTGTCTCCCCTTTGGCTAAACAGCCCTGTTGCTGGGGGACAGGACCGACTGTCCCTACCACCCCCTGTGCTGTAAGTGCAGAGACCACGGTCCCACCTGCACTGTTGTGGGGCTTACTGTCTCCCCCTGGTGCGTTAAGCTGCCGCTGGGGAGAGGGGGTATAGAGCTCCTCTCCCATACATACTTCCAGCCGCTGGGGAGGGCAACCGACCGTCTCCGCTCCCAATACAGTGTCCTGCTGCTGGGGAAAGGAGACTGGGCTCTCTATTCCCTGCTGGACACTCTGCTGCTGGGGGACAGGACTGACTGTCTCTGCCCCCTGTAACTCCGCCTGCCGCTGGGGAATGGAGACTGAGCTCCCAATTCCCAATAAATCACATTGCCGCTGGGGGACAGGACCGACTGTCTCTGCCCCCTATAACTCAGCCTGCCGCTGGGGAATGGAGACTGGGCTCCCAATTCCCTGCAGGACCAGTGGAGAGACCTCGGTCCCATCTCCACCCACACCCTGGGGTTCTTCCCAGAAAAACTCCACAATATCTTCCCAGCTGAAGAGGTCTGGCTCTGGGTCTGTCACTCTGCTCTCCTGCTGAGCCTTCTCACTGGAGTGGAACAGCTGCTGGTAGCCCTGTTCCAGCTCCATCTCCCGGGTCACCAGGTGGAAAGGTCCTGCTCAATCTCATGAGTGTCGTCCCAGTCATACCTGCTCTTCCGCCACTCAAAGAGGTCCCTGAACCGGGCTTGTGTAGGACTCCCAAACTCCAGCTCTGAAAAAGTCTCCCATAACAAGCCAGGACCATCAAACGCCTCTCCCTCTGGCTTGTCATGCTCTGCTGTCCTGGGTAGGTACTGTGCCCCATACCACCAGAGTGCCTGGTAGGCATCTTTCAGCCACAGCTCCTGCCATGCTAGGAGTTCCAATTCCTTTACCCATTCCTCCCGGGGCTGCTCTCCCAGGAAGGGCATCCGCAGGGCTACTCGCTTCTGCAACCGCTGGTCTTCCGTCGGGGGTCTCTCGTCCCGCATATACTCCACAATACCCAGTACCTGGTACCAGATGCCTTTGCGGACTGCATCTCAGTCATCCATGACACCCTCATCGTACTCCACTGCTGTTTCCATTCTGGTGCTGTCAGGGTCGCTGTACTAGGGCATGCGTTGCCCTCAAATTGTAAAATCCATGGAATGGTGTCTCCTGTAGCTGTCCTTCTGGATGAGGGTACGATCCCGCCGCTTGCCACCAATGTAACGGATCTCCTAGCACCCTGACCGGGTACCTTCGTTGATAAATGCTCCCAGTGCCTCCCGAGGACTCCAAGCACTCCGCTCGCCACCGATACCACCACAGGAACCAGGAACAGCTCTTACAAGAGCTAGGAGTAATAGCCAGGGGAGTATACCCGTATAGCAATCCCCACACACATGAGACGAGGCTCTATGTTGAATGTAAAACTGGAACTCTTTATTGAGGGCTACCCGCCCGTATTTATGCAGGTCCCCACCTGGTGGACACTCCCCTAGGGGACCAGATGGAAGACTGTGACACAGGACAGATATGCAGCAATTCAGGATACACAGACACAATACATCATGGTTTCCTCCTCTCTGCCCTGGAGACACCCGAGGAGTAATTCAATTATCTCTCAGGACAAAGGGAAATCGCCAATACACATGTGGGGACAACAGGACAGAAATCACCATTTAAACATACAATGTCACAACCCTTACAGTAAACACAGACATTTAACATATCCCCAGATAGCTCAAGTCTGAGTGCATATTATTAGGTGAATGGCACTCAGACTACACGAATACAATAAAATTAGCTATCTGGGTACCCTCACATAACATACAATACAATTCCAAAGACAGATGGTTCTGTCACACACCTCAAACCCCAGATATCCCCATAATGTATACATCCATGGATAGCTCTGATCTGGGTGAACAACATATCCAAAAATCACCCAGATCCGAGCAGGGGTTCCCAAATTCCATGGAAGTCACATTTGGCCGACTACAAGCATGGCTTTCCTGCCCAAAACAGTTCCACAGATTTAAGCTGTGCGGCTGGTTTGTCTTCTCCTTTAAAGTTAGTATGGGCCATAATCCTGAGGCAGGAGGCTGGTAAACAGGCCCCTCCAAAACACAGTGGCGAGGTTATTTTCGCCACAGTAAGACTCCAGAGTCTAATTATCAACTCGATTACCCTGTCTTAATAAAACATTTACTATTGGATTTGGAGAGGTGGAAACAGCTTCCTTTATCCATAATGGGTAGATGTCATTTATTAAAAAGGATATGTTTCACAAGACTATTGTAACAGTTGCAGACCATCCCGCTGCTTCTAAAACACAAAGATGTAGATTTGCTTGAGGCAGCCTTTAGAAAATTTATAGGGGCAGAAAAAAACCAGAGTAGCATTAAAAACACTAACGCTGAATAGGGGAGATGGGGGGTTGGTAGTACCTGACATCAGACACTATAATGTAGCCAGCCTTCTGAGACATGATGCAGATTGGATTGGGGGAACATGACGTTTTTCTAACTTCAATCTGGAGACACAACTGTCTCATCCATGGAGCTTAAACGCATTGTTACACACCAGTTACTCAGCAATCCCTACTCACCTAAAGCTGAGCATATTGCTTAAAGACACAAAAGCATCTTGGAAAATAGCTAGAAAATTGTACCGATTGCCTTTTATGGTATCCAAACACCTCTCTCCTTGGAAACATCCTGATTTTTTTAGCAGGTCACTAACAAACAGTTTCTAAAGTGGCAGACACAGGGCAAAACCACAGTGAAGAATTTATGGGACGCTCAAAAATCTCAGTTCCACTCATTTCCTGACTTATGTGCTAAATATAATTTAGACACTTCCCATTATTTAGCATACCACCAAATACTAGGTTTTTTGAAGTCCAGATTGTGAAACGTCACTCTGGAATTTTCTCACACCATTTTTGATTATATGATATTATCTAAACACTCAAAGATATCTATAGCTTCTATATTTGATAATATAAGGAAAGTTATCTATCAACATTATCGTAACACTTTCTCTCTCTCTCTTTAAAGGATGGCAGAAAAGCCTTAAAGGGATTATTCACCCAGAAGACATCCTGAGAGGATGGCGAAGGGTTCAAAAAGCGTTATCTAGTTAAATTTGGAGAGAGACGCATTTCAAATTTATTCACAAAGCTATATATGGATTTGACATTAAATACAATAAGAATCTATCTACTGAGGAAAGGCAGACGAAGTGCCCTAAATGTACGATACAAAGGGCAGATCTCTTCCATTGCATTTGGGAATGTAATAGGGTGAGAGATGTGTGAAACCAGGTAGTACAGATGCTAAATGACAAACTACATTCTAATCTTAGAGGATCCCCTGAAGAAACTTTATTTCACCTATTAGATCCAAAGGTACCGATGGTGACACATGTCATGTTATTAGTCAACAAGAGATACATTCTCAACATTGGCTGCATACTTCGTTGCCAAAAATAGGGGAAGTTATAGACCACGCCAAACTATGCCTTCTAGCAGACAGATGGGAAATGGAATCTTGTAAAAATAATACTTCTAAAGACTACCAGTGGTTGGCATTCATCCAAGCATTTTGTCCTACAGAGGAAGGGAGAGATCTTATTTGAATAGAAAATGGGTAAATTCAGACTCCAGCACTCACTTTTTTTCGAAGTATCAAGTTCTCCACTTTATTCAATAGTTGCACACGGACAGTACAGGGCTCAAGATCTCTCTTGGTACAGGCTGTTTGACGCGTTTCGAAAAGTCTTATTCGTAACAGTGGAGTGCATTTGGCGCTTTCAGGTTTAAATAGGAACTCAAGTGTGTTTGATTGACGCTATAGTTACTCCCACCTGTGACTATGCACTGGGTGGAGAAAGGAAATAGCATGGGGCGATCAAAGTTACTCCCCTTTGCACTACACTTGTTTCCAATAGTTATCACCTGGAGCGGCAAAATCATTCCAATCGAATGTCTGACATACATAAAGTTACATAACATTTCACTAAAAACAAAGTTGTTTCAGTATGTACCGATATCTCTTCCAACATATTAAAATTGCATAGCATGGAAAAATAAAACAAAAAAAGGAAGAGACTGACATGGAAAGAAAAGAAAACTCTGCTAGGAAAAAACACTGCGTTAAATCGGGATCCATTCACATTATATGTGCGTTATTTTATGGTTTCTTTTTTGAGAAAAAATTGTTGAGAAACATACTTGTAATTGTATACATCAATAAGATTGATGCACAATATAAGTGCAAAACAGAGAGAGGAACAGGAGAAGGGCATAAATATGTTGAACCATTTGTCACCGTAAATAATCAGTAGAAATGCATGATCTCCCTTCTTAGGTTAAGGCCCTTTGGATATCTTGTCTCCAATTTAAATATCCAATAGGCCTCTCTCAAATTAACTTGATGTTTTATATCTCCTCCTCTAATAGATGTTTTTACCTGTTCTATGGCATATGTTTTGAGATATTTGGGGCTACGATTATGTCTATCGATGAAGTGTCTGGCAGCATTTGATATATTGGTATAAGAGGGATTATCTATATAGTTCAGATGTTCTAAGATACGGTTTTTAAATTTCCTTATAGTGCATCCTATGTACATTTTGTTGCAGTATTCGCAGAGGATCACATAGACTACTGCTTTTGTATTGCAATTTATGTAGGACTTTATATTATAAGTCTGTGTCTGATCTGCATTGCAAAAGGTTTTTGTATTTTGTACGTAGTTGCAAGTTCGGCAACGCTGGCTGCCACAGCGTGTAAACCCCTTGTATGTCAGCCATGTGTCTGTTTTCGGACAAAATTCACGTGTAAACATGGACGGAGACAAGGAATTTCCTATTGTTTGTGGTCTTTTAGATACAATCCTGCAACCCTCATTGAGTACAGTGTTGAGTATATTGTCCTCATGTAAAACTGGGAGATATTTTTTGACAATATTGCGTATTGAATTATATTGGCGACTATATGTCAATACTAGAGTAGGTTGTGGTTTTTTAATTTCATTTTTGTTTTTGTTATTTTCATTTGGTTCTTCTTTTGTACCTTTTAATTCCACAGTATTATTGTTAGTTCTTGCAGTATAATCTGCTTGTTTTTGTATCCTTTCATTTCTACATTTGTTTTTGCCATGTTTGCTTTTAGTAATATTATTGTTTTTATTTTTCTTATTTTTGTTTTTGAAGAGCAATGATTCCCTAGTATTATTTTTGGCTATTTGTAATCCTCTTGAAATCATCCACTCAGGATATTTTCTTTCCAAGAGGCGCCTCCATATAATTTGGCATTCACGTTTGAAGGCCTCCAGTGTATTACAGTTTCTCCTAGCCCGTATAAATTCTCCGACTGGGATAGATTTAATAGTATGGTGGCAGTGATGACTGTCCGCCCTTAGAATTGTATTCCCCGCAATGTCTTTGCGGTACGTTTCTGTCTGTATGACCTTATTAGGAATACCTGTCAGTTTTAAATCCAAAAAATTCATCGTACTAGAATCCTCACTATATGTAAATTTAAGATTATAATTATTATTTTGAATATACTGTACGAACTTATGTATGGCAGGTACATCGCCACTCCAAATTATGAGCAGATCGTCGATGTACCTGCCGTACCAGTTCAAACAGTGTGCAAAAGGATTATTGACATTATATATATATTTTTGCTCCCAGTAAATCATAGTTAAATTGGCAAGAGCTGGGGAATATTTAGCCCCCATTGAAACACCTTTTGTTTGGAGGTAGAACACATTATCGAAAAAAAAATAATTGAGCCCTGTACTGTCCGTGTGCAACTATTGAATAAAGTGGAGAACTTGATACTTCGAAAAAAAGTGAGTGCTGGAGTCTGAATTTACCCATTTTCTAAGTACCTGAACCAGGAGGTTGAAAAACCAGGACACCGAGCACGCGGATACATTCTAACCGCAGATATAGTGAGCTGGTATTTCACATTACATATTTCAACCTTACAAAGGACTTTTTCTTACCGTGTCTCACCGATCCGTAAAGAAGTAAGTTGTCTCCACAACAAAATAACACAATTTAACGGACAAAGGGGTTCGTCCATCTGTATACCATCTGGTAAGGCTGACCAGTGCAAACTCTGCTATGGCCTTCTGCGCATCACCGGAACGGAGATCAAAGGCAAACCAAGTTTTCTCAGATACTGATCAATATGTATCACAAGAAGTGTCCAATGCTACGGATATAAATCAATTTGAAAGAGTTCTTAACCAGGAAACCAGGCTCTGGTGGGACCATACCACATTGGTCAAGTATTTAGAAAAAAATATGATCCCGAGAGGATTACGCATAAAGAAAATTCCAACCACTGTTTTTTCACAACAATTTGTTCTTGAATGGAATCAAATCCTGACGGACTGTTCTACAAAACTCATGACACTGATTGTCAGGTATGGGGGGGAAAAACTGCAGGATTTACAAATGGATATAAATGCATTAAAACTGAAACTAAACAGACCAGAAAATACAATGGAGTATGAAATGCTACAAAAAAATATAAGTGCTAATATAAAAGAAATGGAAGAACATATTATTGAAATGAAGCACAAAAAATTCCAAAGGGACTTATATGATTACAAGCATGACCAGATTTATGAATGGGGTAGAAGGGAAAACCCCTACTTCACCACCCCCAAATCGATTCTAAAAAAGAACAAAACCAACAAAAGAAACAAAGGACAGGGATACTCACCAAAAGGGAACTTTTCGTCAGAATTGGATACCATGGAACTTAGTGATTTATCCCTTGATTCCACACAAGAGTCTATTCAAGAAAGAACAGACGAAACAATGAGATCCAAAACTTCTTACTACAAAAAAAATAAACCAAACAGAAATTACCAATCAGCTCCGGCAAAAAACGAATCCGGAGAGCGGGGCGCAAACACAGAAAAAGGACATTCAATGGCAACCCGACAAAAGAGGAGGTAATCTATGTACCAAAAGCTGATGAAATATACACCTGCAATAATGATGTAATTAATCTGTCTAAAGAGACTTTAACACAAGAACAAATCAATGTACTAAGATTGGGTTTAAATTTTGTACCTAGTGTAAACTTTGATTTATTTATGACATTGTTGGATATAAATAGATTTATTAGACAACTAACAGTAGCCAGACATTTTTTTGATGTCCCTCCCCCTGGATATCCTCCAAACATGTCGGATACTCCAACTATGTACAATCAATATGTTGGAATGGAATTCCAGGAGCAGTTAACTCTGACGTGCCTGGAGGATCTCCAGGGGGAACAGGAACAAGGATCTAATCCACCTAATATGTATAGCTTTAAAACTTCAAATCCTTCTTTCTATCCACTTATGTCTCGTACTCCTAACATGGATTTATTCCAGGAATTGGTTGAGAAGGATCTGAAACAGGTGCATGATACTCTCAAAGACGCCAACGTATCCCACAATGTCTCCATAAAACAGAAACAAGCTCTCAAAGAGCTATCGGATAACTCAAAAATAATAATAAAAATGGCAGACAAAGGGGGATCCGTTGTCGTCTTAGACAAGGATGTATATTATGAACAAATGATAAAAATTTTGAGAGAGGATGATACATATGCTAAACTTGCATCCAATCCCGTTGCAAAATATCAAATAGAATATACAAACATCCTGAAAATAGGTTTGAATCATGCACATATCACACAAAAACAGTATGATTATATGAATGTAAAATATCCCATTACTCCAATCATGCATGCAGTTCCCAAAATGCACAAAAAAATAAACCCACCACTGCTTCGACCTATAGTCAGTGGTATAGGGTCTCTAAATGAAAGATTAGGCAATTGGTTGGACTGTATAATCCAACCTATGGTCAAGAGGACACCGGGTTACATCAAGGACACATCAGAAGTCCTGCGATCATTTTATAACAAAAAATGGAATTCTGAATACAAATGGTTGACGGTAGATGTGGTCGCATTATACCCCTCTATCCCACATCCCATTGCACTTGAAGCATTGGAGTATCATCTCCACAAGTACAGTGGTTATGGAAATGAATTTATAGATTATGTCCTGGATGTAACCTGTTTCCTCATGTGCCACAATTATATATTTTTTTTCGATAATGTGTTCTACCTCCAAACAAAAGGTGTTTCAATGGGGGCTAAATATTCCCCAGCTCTTGCCAATTTAACCATGATTTACTGGGAGCAAAAATATATATATAATGTCAATAATCCTTTTGCACACTGTTTGAACTGGTATGGCAGGTACATCGACGATCTGCTCATAATTTGGAGTGGCGATGTACCTGCCATACATAAGTTCGTACAGTATATTCAAAATAATAATTATAATCTTAAATTTACATATAGTGAGGATTCTAGTACGATGAATTTTTTGGATTTAAAACTGACAGGTATTCCTAATAAGGTCATACAGACAGAAACGTACCGCAAAGACATTGCGGGGAATGCAATTCTAAGGGCGGACAGTCATCACTGCCACCATACTATTAAATCTATCCCAGTCGGAGAATTTATACGGGCTAGGAGAAACTGTAATACACTGGAGGCCTTCAAACGTGAATGCCAAATTATATGGAGGCGCCTCTTGGAAAGAAAATATCCTGAGTGGATGATTTCAAGAGGATTACAAATAGCCAAAAATAATACTAGGGAATCATTGCTCTTCAAAAACAAAAATAAGAAAAATAAAAACAATAATATTACTAAAAGCAAACATGGCAAAAACAAATGTAGAAATGAAAGGATACAAAAACAAGCAGATTATACTGCAAGAACTAACAATAATACTGTGGAATTAAAAGGTACAAAAGAAGAACCAAATGAAAATAACAAAAACAAAAATGAAATTAAAAAACCACAACCTACTCTAGTATTGACATATAGTCGCCAATATAATTCAATACGCAATATTGTCAAAAAATATCTCCCAGTTTTACATGAGGACAATATACTCAACACTGTACTCAATGAGGGTTGCAGGATTGTATCTAAAAGACCACAAACAATAGGAAATTCCTTGTCTCCGTCCATGTTTACACGTGAATCTTGTCCGAAAACAGACACATGGCTGACATACAAGGGGTTTACACGCTGTGGCAGCCAGCGTTGCCGAACTTGCAACTACGTACAAAATACAAAAACCTTTTGCAATGCAGATCAGACACAGACTTATAATATAAAGTCCTACATAAATTGCAATACAAAAGCAGTAGTCTATGTGATCCTCTGCGAATACTGCAACAAAATGTACATAGGATGCACTATAAGGAAATTTAAAAACCGTATCTTAGAACATCTGAACTATATAGATAATCCCTCTTATACCAATATATCAAATGCTGCCAGACACTTCATCGATAGACATAATTGTAGCCCCAAATATCTCAAAACATATGCCATAGAACAGGTAAAAACATCTATTAGAGGAGGAGACATAAAACATCAAGTTAATTTGAGAGAGGCCTATTGGATATTTAAATTGGAGACAAGATATCCAAAGGGCCTTAACCTAAGAAGGGAGATCATGCATTTCTACTGATTATTTACGGTGACAAATGGTTCAACATATTTATGCCCTTCTCCTGTTCCTCTCTCTGTTTTGCACTTATATTGTGCATCAATCTTATTGATGTATACAATTACAAGTATGTTTCTCAACAATTTTTTCTCAAAAAAGAAACCATAAAATAACGCACATATAATGTGAATGGATCCCGATTTAACGCAGTGTTTTTTCCTAGCAGAGTTTTCTTTTCTTTCCATGTCAGTCTCTTCCTTTTTTTGTTTTATTTTTCCATGCTATGCAATTTTAATATGTTGGAAAAGATATCGGTACATACTGAAACAACTTTGTTTTTAGTGAAATGTTATGTAACTTTATGTATGTCAGACATTCGATTGGAATGATTTTGCCGCTCCAGGTGATAACTATTGGAAACAAGTGTAGTGCAAAGGGGAGTAACTTTAATCGCCCCATGCTATTTCCTTTCTCCACCCAGTGCATAGTCACAGGTGGGAGTAACTATAGCGTCAATCAAACACACTTGAGTTCCTATTTAAACCTGAAAGCGCCAAATGCACTCCACTGTTACGAATAAGACTTTTCGAAACGCGTCAAACAGCCTGTACCAAGAGATATCTTGAGCCCTGTACTGTCCGTGTGCAACTATTGAATAAAGTGGAGAACTTGATACTTCGAAAAAAAGTGAGTGCTGGAGTCTGAATTTACCCATTTTCTAAGTACCTGAACCAGGAGGTTGAAAAACCAGGACACCGAGCACGCGGATACATTCTAACCGCAGATATAGTGAGCTGGTATTTCATATTACATATCTTATTTGAATAGTTAGAACATAATTGGTACTTATCGCCTCTTTAATAGTGCCACATCATTGAAAGAAGTTATCCTTTATACCCTCCTAATGAGATACAGTTCGGAATGCACATTACATATGTGCACTCCTATAAACACCTTAGGATTACAAATCTCCTATAATGAGTCAGCATCAGTATCTAAGTTGGGTTGTGGGGGGAGGGGGGGGGAGTTTGCTATAGTGTGTCTCGATCATACCGGAATAATCACTATCGCTACCTATGATTATACTGTATTTTATATTTCATTAAACAGTTGCAAGAAAAAGTATGTGAACCCTTTAGAATGATATGGATTTCTGCACAAATTGGTCATAAAATGTGATCTGATCTTCATCTAAGTCACAACAATAGACAATCGCAGTCTGCTTAAACTAATAACACACAAAGAATTAAATGTTACCATGTTTTTATTGAACACACCATGTAAACATTCACAGTGCAGGTTGAAAAAGTATGTGAACCCTTGAATTTAATAACTGGCTGAACCTCCTTTGGCAGCAATAATTTCAACCAAACGTTTCCTGTAGTTGCAGATCAGACGTGCACAACGGTCAGGAGTAATTCTTGACCATTCCTCTTTACAGAACTGTTTCCGTTCAGCAATATTCTTGGGATGTCTGGTGTGAATCGCTTTCTTGAGGTCATGCCACAGCATCTCCATCGGGTTGAGGTCAGGACTCTGACTGGGCCACTCCAGAAGGCATTTTTTCTTCTGTTTATGCCATTCTGTTGTTGATTTACTTCTATGCTTTGGGTCGTTGTCCTGTTGCAACATCCATCTTCTGTTGAGCTTCAGCTGGTGTCACGGCTGAGGATGGGGAAAACCCTCAGCCGTGCGATGTCAGGAGATGGTAGGTCGCTGCTTGGCCAGGACCACAGAATTAGGGAGCAGGTCACCTCCTAACGCATCCCTAATCTGACCCTGACTCCTAGCTGCATGAGCCGACCTTGATGGTAGGAGGGCTCATGCCCGGAACCTCGGATCCCTACTCACCCTCTGCCGATCCCTGAACTAGGAGCTGGGTAGACCACCTGTTCCTCCTGGATGCGGAGAAACAGGAGTCTAAACTGGCCGAGCTGCAAGGGGATATAAACATAAACAGACTATGGATATGGCAGGAGAGTGAAAGACTTCCACCCCTACCTGCCACAGACACACTGACTGGATCCCTGGACACAAGTGCTGAAGTCCACACACAGACATAAAAGGGAGTTAACCCTTCCTAGACCAGGCAAGGGAAAAACAGCCACATACAGGGGAAGTGTACAAACCCTTATCACACTGCAGCTGTTACCGCAGGCAACGACATGCGTGGCAACCGTGTCCTGGGAGTCAGCCAGAAGGCCGAGACACTGCCACCACATGTACAGAATACAACAGGTTACCTCGGGCAGCCACAAGTGAAGGGAAACTATCACAGTGCACACACCCAAACTTCGTGCACACCAAACATATAAAACGGCACACCTACAAAGACAGGTTGCCAGGTGTAACCGCATGCAGATTGCAGCAAGCTGCGAAGCACAAACATGTTGCCAGCGGCAACCACATGTGAGGCAACAATCCAGCCACCCTCACCATGTGATTGACAAAAACCAAACCGCAGGCAACTGCATGCGGACCAGGAGTCACGACCATAACCTTGGTCGTGACAGCTGGTGGACAGATGGCCTTAAGTTCTCCTGCAAAATGTATTGATAAACTTGGGAATTCATTTTTCCTTCGATGATAGCAATCCGTCCAGGCCCTGACGCAGCAAAGCAACCCCAAACCATTATGCCCCCACCACCATACTTCACAGTTGGGATGAGGTTTTGATGTTGGTGTCCTGTGCCTCTTTTTCTCAACACATAGTGTTGTGTGTTTCTTCCAAACAACTCAACTTTGGTTTCATCTGTCCACAGACTATTTTGCCAGTACTGCTGTGGAACATCCAGGTGCTCTTCTGCAAACTGTAAACGTGCAGCAATGTTTTTTTTGGACAGCAGTGGCTTCCTCTGTGGTATCCTCCCATGAAATCCATTCTTGTTTAGTGTTTTACGTATCGTAGATTCACTAACAGGGATGTTAGCATATGCCAGAGACTTTTGTAAGTCTTTAGCTGACACTCTCGGATTCTTCTTCACCTCATTGAGCAGTCTGCGCTGTGCTCTTGCAGTCATCTTTACAGGACGGCCACTCCTAGGGAGAGTAGCAGCAGTGCTGAACTTTCTCCATTTATAGACAATTTGTCTTACCGTGGACTGATGAACAGCAAGGCTTTTGGAGATACTTTTATAACCCTTTCCAGCTTTATGCAAGCCAACAATTCTTAATCATAGGTCTTCTGAGAGCTCTTTTGTGCGAGGCATCATTCACATCAGGCAATGCTTCTTGTGAAATGCAAACCCAGAACTGGTGTGTGTTTTTTTTATAGGGCAGGGCAGCTGTAACCAACACCTCCAATCTCATCTCATTGATTGGACTCCAGTTGGCTGACACCTCACTCAAATTAGCTCTTGGAGATGTCATTAGTCTAGGGGTTCGCATACTTTTTCCACCTGCACTGTGAATGTTTACATGGTGTGTTCAATAAAAACATGGTAACATTTAATTCTTGGTGTGTTATTAGTTTAAGCAGACTGTGATTGTCTATTGTTGTGACTTAGATGAAGATCAGATCACAGTTTATGACCAATTTGTGCAGAAATCCATATCATTCCAAAGGGTTCCCATACATTTTCTTGCAACTGTATATTATTATTACTGTGAAGAATCCATATAACTTCCAATTTATATTGCATATTGGACATGTAATAATTGTCTTTTGTATGATTAATATATTTGGAAAACCCAATAAAATATGTTCTTAAAAAAAATGCAAATGAGCCTCTAGGAGCAATGTGGGCGTTGCTGTTACTCCTAAAGCCTCAGCTCTCTCTGCAACTGCTGCACTCTCTGACCCCTCTGGATTTTCTCTCTTTTCCGTCAGTTTGAGAGCTGACGGGCTCCTTCTCTCTGCTCTTAGACATTATAAACACTTGTTATAGCTCAGTTCTTGTTTTACTGATAAGAATGTGGCTTAAATAAGTGTTTATGACTGCTTAGTAATTTAGACATAAGGGTTATTAGATGACTGGCACAAAGTGAAAGTGAAAGTACCAGTCACACAGTTAGAAAAACAGTTAACCCTTTGTGACACAATTGCTCAATATTTTTAATAAAGACCAATTGAAAATAAGATTTTTAGCCATAAATAAGTAAAATGCAATTATAAAAATTGCCTCCGAAGGTGTACATAGCCTTTAAATCTAGTTGTATACACAGTTTTGATGCCCTTTTTATTTATGCCTAGGCCAGGAGTCAAAGTGAGAAAAGGACTCTACAACTCTTCTTTTTTTATGTCCAACCTATGTTTTGGAGAAATGATTGCATCATAGACTGCATAAAAACACTGCATAACCTGGACCAATGGGTTCCATTCTGTCCACATTAAGAACATCTTAAATGATAATAGCTTCAAGTTGTCATTACTAAATCTGATGTTCAAGGACAAATATATATAATTTGAAAGTGGTATTCTGTTGTGTAAGCTATTTTTTGTTTTGATTTGTAATCCGCTCTTAGAGTTATGGCGCTTTCCTTTACATCACTTGAGCTGGGAATAAACATTCTGACTACATTGCCCATGATTCTCTCATGCCCATAAGTAGGCATTTCTGGGGGGGCCTAGGCGGTCTGGGGTCATGTCTTTTACTCCCTGATGTCTTCCTGCTTTACTTGAATGGCAAGCGCTCATCCATGTGAGCATTTCCACTGCTTAGGAGGAAGTAAGCTTGGCAGAGGCAGCATCGACCATGCTACACAGAAAACTACAGGTCGTATTCATGGAAAACTTTGAATAAATATAAGGCTGGCTGCCCAAAAAAGGAACTTTCATTACAGATAAAGCAGCAAAACTATAATATTAGTGAGCTTTACATAGTAAAACTCTGTAACATAGATACTATTTTGTGTAACCGGAATACCCCTTTAAGAGTCAAATTTGCAATGTGCAATATAATGCCTCATTCACATGTCAGTGTTCGGTCAGTGATTTCCATCAGTGATTTTGAGCCAAAACCAAGTGCAGCTCTAAACACAGAACAGGAGCAAATCTTTCCCTTATACCTTATGTCTGTGTAGCTCCACGACTGGTTTTGTCTCACAATCACTGATGGAAATCACTGACCAAAACACTCAAATGTGAACAAGGCTTTAGTTGACAATACTTTTCTTAAAGGGTCACTATCATTTCATACTTTTTTAAAATATTTTTTTGCACAATCCAACTCTACATCGGTAGACTGATCACTTCCTAATATATAGCAGTATATTAACAAGTTCTTACCCTGTACCTACTTTATTCCACTCTCTCTATCCCCTGTTGCTTATTTGAATTCCCCTAGTAAACAAATCATTTAATATCCATCACTATAAAATCCATATACCTGTCTCTGATGCAGTAAATACAGAGTTCTTCCTGTCCATCTCTGTGTGTGCACTACTGTGGTGCTCCAAAGTACTATCTGTACAGTCAGTACTTCAGCAATTTCTGACTGCAGTCTTCTCTTAGCTGTGCTCCTGATTAGTGTTGAGCGCGAATATTCTAATCGCGAAAATTCGCAAAAAGATCTAGAATATAGTGCAATATCTTCATAATAGCAAATATTCTAGATTTTTTATCACTAGATAAACTTCTCGTATTAAGCTTCTCTTAATCCTTATTATGCTATCTATCATCCATACCTTTTTTTTCTTTAACATTATTATTTTACCTATCAATAATACATTTTTATTATAAGTATTTTCCTACCTATTATTAATAATTTCTTTTTATAGATACTATATTATTTTTAAAATAAATTATTACCTACAACACACAATAAACAACAGATAATCACACAAAGGCTATATGCCAAAAGCCAGGTATATGCAAGCCAACCACCTATCCATGAGACAGATAGTCAGCATACCTTACAATGGCAGCCTTGTGCACTATGAGACATACAACACTAGCTCTCTAGCCAAAAGGAGAAAGCCAGCAAGCCTCAAAGTTGCTTGATTTGAATTGGCTGGCTTGGAGGACCTGCGCACCTAGATCATTATTATTAGGGTGACAAAAATAGTAAAAAATGTTTGGGATGCCAGCTAACTCTTTTCTCACTACTTAGGAGGGCTGCATAAAAATTTTCAGTTTTCTAATTGTCCTAACATTATATTCAATAACCTTTCTATACTGTTTTGTCATGTAAACTAATTTGCATAAACTTGGGCATATGGGAAAGACATGCAAATTGGCAGAATCTGCCTTGTTTTTCAGCTGAAACACTATTTGCATGTCTTTCCCATATGCCAAAGTTTATGCTTTTTGCAATAACGAATTCACGAATTTATTGTGAACTTTCTGCAAAAAATTTGCGAACTATCATAAATTTGAATATTGCCTATGCCGCTCATTACTACTCCTGATGCAGCTGCATTGAATTATGGGAACGGAGGGTACCAGCATCATTACAGGATGCACGGGCAACTTCTAGAGAGTGATCTGCCCCCCTCAGTGATGCCATACTGATAACTTTTCAAGGAGGAAATGGCATATAAGCAAGGTGAAGAGCCAATAACTCAGTGGAAAAGTTAAGAAAGGCACACGGGATTTATTTCAACAACTTTATGCCACATATGGGTGGTTTCACTCACAGTGTTTTTCTGAAAAATGTTGATGTTTTTGTGGCAGTTTTTAAGGTCAAGCCAGAAGTGAATTTGAAAGTAGTGGGAAATATAAAGGAGGGAATGATACGTCTTCCTGTGGCATCCACTGTTTTTACTGGTGAAATGAAAGGTACACTTTATGCTAGATTACACTTATTTGACAGCATATTTTCGCAGTGATTTAAAGGGATTGTCCTGTCATATATATTGATGACCTATTGTCAGGATAAATCATCAATATCTGATCGGCGGGGCTCCGACAGCTGGCACCGCGTCAATCAGCTGTCTGGAGAGGAGGCAGTACTCCATGCATCTGAGCATTACATTACGCAAGGTCTCCTCTAGAGAACTTCAAGTGAATGGAACAAGTACTTGTAATTACACTACGCCGCCCTTCTAGAGGAAACCATGCGTATTGTAATGATCAGAAAGCAGCGCTTGCATGGAGCACCGCCTCCTCTTCAAATAGCTGATTAGAAGGGGTGCCGGATGTCAGACCCTTGCCGTTCACATATTGATGATGATAGGTCATCAATATATTTGACAGGACAACCTCTTTAAGTCAAGCAATTGTATTTTAATTGCACAAAGTCAAACTGTTTTAACATATGGAGCATGTTTTTTGAGAATAATTTTTAAATCTTGTTCCCAGAATAGTCATTTAAATTGGGCTCATATTGTGAGCAATCGACAAGCAGGTGAATTTGGCAGCTGCCTGTATTGCATAGTTTGGCTGTCAAAGTGTTTTATTTCTAATCTAGGTAAAGAAAACTTGGAGACTTTACAAAAATGTAAAAGCATTAAGTAACTCTCAGTCTGCAGAGTATTTTATTCCTGTCTTAAAACATTAATTTATTTCCACAGTTTTTTTTATTTAAACCAAATAAAAGGTAGGTGATGGATTAACATTGGATTTACTGCATGCATGTATGTATTATGGGCTTTTCACTGCTTTTAGTGTATGTAAAAAAAAATTAAACAGCTTTAAAGCCATAATATGTGCCTACTTATATCAGTTATAACAATGTCTTCGGTAAAGTACTGGAGGGGTTTATATTTTGCCCATATTGCTTAGACAGGTGACATAAAAGGAATCCAGAAGGCTCTATGGTCTCAGCAAAGTATAGTTTGCTGGAACTGGTTTGTTCATGGGCTGGATTATTTTTGGAATGGCAGGTAGGATCGGTTGAGGGACCTACCATTCCACCCGACTCCAGTACAGTTAACTCCTCATGTTAGGGGTAATATCAGGTGTAGTCACTGGGGTCTTTACTGGGTAATAAGTTAACTGTCAGTCTGGGTCAGAGTCTTGAAGCTGGTAGACCTGTCTCCTCTGAAAACCAAATCTCCTTGTGACCTACATAGTTGAGGTAGATATACTGAGTAGTAAGTGTCCAGATGGGCAAGGTCTTTGATTTGTGTTTATTTTTGGTGCCATGGCTTCACCAAAGTAATTGCACAACTTGGTTTTCCTGGAGTCTGCTGGATGCTAAATAAACTGAAGTGGATTTACAACTGCTAAGTCAAGTGAAGTCTGTCTCTGCCGGCCCTGATCATACATGCAGATCCCTACACTGTACAAAGCCCTAGCTTTCAGTAAACCATATCTATTTGAAGACAGTAAGAAGCAAGAAGGATAAAAAAAACATTGTTACTTACAGCTTCGATCTCTCATGATATCAAATAATTCTAGAAACAAGATACATTCGTAGTATGAGTCATGTTCAGTTCATGAGGATACTAATTAGAATTTTTGGTATGTGGCCTATTTTTGGGGCCATGGATAAAATAAAGTGTTACAATGGTATCAAACCTCAGAACTTCAAGGAAGTTGAAGGAAGGGGCTTCTGTACCCCGAAACGCGTATGGTAAATAGACAGTGTGGGACGACATAAGGAAGATATTTACAACTATAATCGGACGCTGAACAAGTTTGAAAACCCCGCCTGGAATTGAAAGTCACCTGACCATCCAGCGAAACCACGTGGGACACCACAAACAGGTCCTGGAAGGTCAGAGTTACAAAGAACATCGCAAAGCAATATCCAGCAATATGGGGGACTTCCGATAGAAAAGACCGGATCCACAGGTCCTTGCAGCTCACAGTAGAGCAGTCGCATTTCGAAGGACAAGCGGCCTATAGGAGTGGTAAAGTACCTCTATAATTAACGCTAAAGTACTTTTGCGAATTATAAAACTAATACGAACTCTCTAGTTTAACCTTGGTGATCACTAACTATCAAGGACATTGAAATATTATGGACTCTAGAGACTCAATATAGGGGTCTAATATAGTGATTCCTAGGAGGCTATAGGTGTGTTTTTAGAGTATTTTATGCATTCAGGCCATTTTATTTGTAAATTTTATACAACATGTTGTAAGTGTGATATAAATATAAGATTTTCAGACACCATTTTCTGATTTTGTCTATTTGATGCCCGATACTGAGTGACGCCCAACTTTACCCCAATTTTGTACTCTACCAGCAACAGGGAGTGCTGTGCGGCAGTGCACCTATTCCATTAGTAAGCAGTAAGTGAGCCACCAAACCTTGATACTACTGTATAATAAGCCACATTGTGCTTTGTAGATTTTTTTTCCCAGTGTGATTTTCAGTTATATATGTATGCTTTTGGGGGAGTTGGGAGGGATACTGCATAGGGAATTGTATGGACATCAATGGGGGTGGGGGGCACTTAAGTGCCTAAGGCACCATGAACTCTAAATATGGCACTGAGCAAGCCACATTTTTTCAGTATGATATATACAAAATCTAAGTCATAGACATTCAGTAAAGTGAAATAAACTTCTGTGGATGCAGTATTGCTCCTCTGTAGACTACAGAGTGTAATATAACCATGTGCATGAGGCCTAAAGTGCATTCGAAGACATTTTTAACTTGTGTTGAGTATCTATGAATTGGTCACATTTTTACATTGAAACACCATGCTTTATTTATGACCCTTGATGTACAGTGGTGCTTGAAAGTTTGTGAACTCTTCAAAATTTGCTATATTTCTGCATAAATTTGACCTAAAACTACATCCAATTTTCACAAAAATCCTAAAAGTAGATAAAGATATCCAAATCAAAGAAATTAGTCAAAATATTAGACGTGGTCATGTATTTATTGAGGAAAATGATCCAATATCACATCTGTGAGTGGCAAAAGTATGTGAACCTTTGCTTTCAGCATCTGTTGTGACTAGAGATGAGTGAATCGAAGCTGACTAAGTGGAATTCCATCCGAATTTCAGGAAAAATTTGATTCGCACCAAAGCCGAATATCCTCGCGCTTCATGGTAATGAATCATATTTTTTCCCAAAATGGCTGCTGCACTTGTGAGAATATGGAGAAAGGAACTCTGGGAAGATGGGGTCACCCATAATGCTATGCATGCAGCCAATCAGCAGCCAGCCCATCCTGTGATGTCACAGCCCTATAAATAGCATCAGCCATCTTAGATTCTGCCATTTTCCAGTGTACTTACTGCAGGGAGAGACGTCTGCAGGCACTAGGGACAGTGTTAGAAAAAAACATTGTGCTAAAAAAACTATTTGCAAGTGCAGGGAAAGATTATTCAAGGTGTAGGAAAAGGATAGGGAGGAATCATTCCACAGCATTTATGTTAAACAGGGTTCAGTAGGATAGGTTACAGCCTGGGTAATAGGAACAATCCTATTACACCTTGCTGCACTGACTGCATTTCTATTATACAGCTCTGTAATTCCATCAAGCCATTCTTATTAGGGTGCAAGTGCTGTTTGAAACAGGAATTAACAGGGTTTATTACAAGGAAATATTTATATGTCTTATTTGCCCTTGTGCGGTGCAGTTATATGTTCTAAAGCATTTTTTTGCGTGTATTAGTGGGGAAAAAAGGACTTATTAGTCGTGTGGTGAAGTGCTAAAATTACAGCCCTTTTTGTTGTGTATTAGCGGCAAAAGTAAAATATATTTGCCGTTCAGCGGTGCAGTTATATGTTCTAAAGCCCTTTTTGTCGAGTATTAGTTGAAAAAGAAAAAATATATTGCTGGTCAGTGGTGCAGTTATATGTTCTAAAGCCTTTTGTGGCATGTATTAGTTTAAAAAGAAAAAATATATTTGCCGGTCAGCAGTGCAGTCATATTTTTTAAAGCCTTTTGTGGTGTGTATTCGTGGAAAAAGTAAAAATATATTTGCTGGTCAGCAGTGCAGTTATCTGTTCTAGAGCCTTTTGAGGCGTGTATTAGTTTAAAGAGAAAACATATATTTGCCGGTCAGTGGTCAGTAGTCAGTCATATGTTTTAAAGCCTTTTGTGGCGTGTATTAGTGGAAAAAGAAAAATATATATTTGCCGTTCAGTGGTGCAGTTATCTGATTTAAAACCCTTTTGTGGCATGTATTAGTGGAAAAAGAAAAAATATATTTGCCGTTCAGCAGTGCAGTTATCTGTTGTAAAGCCTTTTGTGGCGTGTATTCGTGGAAAAAGAAAAAATATATTTGCTGGTCAGCAGTGCAGTTATCTGTTCTAAAGCCTTTTGTGCAGTGTATTAGTAGAAAGAAAAAACATATATTTGCCGGTCAGCGGTGCAGTTATATGTTTTAAAGCCTTTTGTGGCGTGTATTAGTGGAAAAAGAAAAATATATATTTGTTGTTCAGCAGTGCAGTTATCTGTTCTAAAGCCTTTTGTCGCGAGTATTAGTGGAAAAAGAAAAAATATATTTGCCGGTCAGCAGTGCAGTTATCTGTTCTAAAGGCTTTTGTGGCGTGTATTAGTGGAAAAAGAAAAAATGTATTTGCCGTTCAGCGGTGCAGTTATCTGTTCTAAAGCCTTTTGTGGCGTGTATTAGTGGCAAAATAAATATATATTTGCTGTTCAGCGGTGCAGTTATATGTTATAAAGTCTTTTGTGGCGTGTATTAGTGAAAAAAGAAAAAATATATTTGCCGGTCAGCAGTGCAGTTATATGTTTTAAAGCCTTTTGTGGCGTGTATTAGTGGAAAAAGAAAAATATATATTTGCCGGTCAGCAGTGCAGTTATCTGTTCTAAAGGCTTTTGTGGCGTGTATTAGTGGAAAAAGAAAAAATGTATTTGCCGTTCAGCGGTGCAGTTATCTGTTCTAAAGCCTTTTGTGGCGTGTATTAGTGGCAAAATAAATATATATTTGCCGTTCAGCGGTGCAGTTATATGTTATAAAGTCTTTTGTGGCGTGTATTAGTGAAAAAAGTAAAAATATATTTGCCGGTCAGCAATGCAGTTATCCGTTCTAAAGGCTTTTGTGGCGTGTATTAGTGGAAAAAGAAAAAATGTATTTGCTGTTCAGCGGTGCAGTTATCTGTTCTAAAGCCTTTTGTGGCGTGTATTAGTGGCAAAATAAATATATATTTGCCGTTCAGCGGTGCAGTTATATGTTCTAAAGCCTTTTGTGTCATGTATAAGTGGAAAAAATAAGGGCCTATTTGCCGTTCAGCAGTGCAGTTATATGTTCTAAAGCCCTTTTTGGCGTGTATTAGTAGCACAAAAAAGTATTTGCCGTTGTGTGGTGAAATGAGAAAATTACAGCCCTGTTTTTTGGGGTGTTTTAATTTCCTTTTTATTTATTTATTTGATCTAAACAGTATGTCAGACAGAAAAGTGCCAGGCTCTGCAGAGGGGAGTAGCAGAGATAGATCGTAGCAGAGTAAGGGGGCGTGACAGCAGGGGTCACAGCGAGAGGCCTGAGCTCGCTGTGTCATCTAGCGGTCGTGTCTTGACCAGCAACCCAGCGGTTCTTGAATGGTTGACTTGGTCATCCACTTTTTCCCAAGTGACATCAGACACCCCCAGCCAAGAGTCGGTGGGTTCCTCTGACACAATGCTTAGTTAGCATGGCCTGGGAGCAGGCCATGTGCCCTCACCTGTCCTCAACCTGCCTCTGTCCCTTTCTGTTCCCTCAGCCAGAGAAGTATTGTATGCTATAGACTAGAGATGGCCTTGCGGTTTGCCCGGCGGTCATTTCGCCGAACATGCGAACTCATGGCGATATTAGCGCCCACCATATACTTTTACATTGTGAAGAATTTTGACCCATGACACATCCATCAGGTGGTACAGGACAGCCAATTGAGACGTTTCCGCACATGGACACACCGCCACCCTCTAAAAATAAAATGAGCTAGCAGACATTTTACATTCAGTCTTTTGCCAGTTTAGGGAGAGGTTGCTGTGTGGAGCAGGGACAGGCTGTTAGGGACACAAAACGCTAGCTAATAGGGCCACAAAAGTCCTTTTAAGGACTGGTATAGGTGTGCTATCGATAGATGTGACTTACTGAGGGGTGAAATATACTTATAATATACTTTCTAACATAGAAAGTATATTATAGTGCAATTTATTGTGCAGAAGTTGTGTGCGGTTCTGCTGCGATACTGCAGCCACACAGAGTGCCAAACGCTATTGGAACAAATAATTTCTACTGGTCTGATTTACCAGTTGCCCCCCAAAAAATTGATTGAGGCAGGGGTGTTATATACCAATAATATACTTTCTATATAGTGCATTTAGGTAGTGCAGCATTTGCTTGCGGTTTTGCTGTTACCGCATCTACAGAGTGACAAACGCTATTGGATCAAATAATTTCTACTGGTGTGATTTACCAGTGGCCCCTCCAAAAAACTGATTGAAGCAGGCGTGTTATATACCAATAATATACTTTCTATATACTGCATTTAGGTAGTGCAGCATTTGTTTGTGGTTTTGCTAAGTTAACACAGCTACACAGAGTGCCAAACACTATTGGAACCAATAATTTCTACTGTTGTGATTTACCAGTTGCCCCCCCTAAAAATTGCTGTGATGTCACAAATTCTCACAACAATACTTAGTACACCAATCAATAATATCTCATGAGACCTTATAAAATGTGAAGTTGTGTGTACCGCGAAAAAAATATTGCATCATTAGGGATTTTCGCAATGGCGCTTTTTTTAAACACTAGATCTGCATATACTGCGATTGTTCTAACATGCATGTGAAATGTAATCAAATACATTGCTTTAATGTCAAATTACTTACAGTGATCAGAAGTTCTTCCTCAACGTTGCGAAAATTGTTGCCAACCATCTTTTCTGATCACATCCAACTTCGGTCTGGTGGAAACCAGTTGCTGTAGTAGGCCGCGCCTATTTTGCACATGCGCATATACGAAAATTACATTGCCGATATTTCGCATTGAAAATAATAATGAATGGAGATTGCAAATTCAAATAATACATCTGGTATGTCACTGTCCATTTTGTGGGATTATTTATGCACTTATAGTAATTATTTGGTGGCTGCAAATATGACCTGAAGGTTTTTCAGGTTCACCTGCCATTAAAGTCTATGGGGCCCGCTGTGAACACACTGTTCGCGAACATTTGAGCGCGAACGCGCATTCGCGTTTGCGAACCGTCCCGGCCAATGTTCTTTCATCACTACTGTGGACTCAGGTCCACTATACAGTGGGGACAAGCTAATAGAAGACAATTAGAAGCTACTGCCCAGCCAAGATCTGGAGGAGACATCTGCCGCTTCTTCCACTAGGCGGGCAAGTAGTGATGAGGAGAGTGGCGTGCGAGCTGGTGTTGCGAGCGGTCAGGCTACTGACCCAGAGACGGTTGAGGAGGACATCAGTAATGTGCAGACGGCACTTGATGATCATGATCTAGCTGATCGCACTTGGGAGCCGGGTGACGAAGGGGCTTCATCATCATCGGGAGAAGAGGGTGGCAGTTTGCCCGTAAAGCAGCAGTGGAGCCAGCAAGTCGCTAGTGTGGCTGAGAGTCAGCAGGGTGACAGCAGTGGGAGGTCGGGAGCCAAGCATGCCCGCGGTAGACCACCCGCTTTGCAGGAGCCTACCTGCCCGGGAAGTAGCGGTGCACCGGATCACGGAGGATGGCGGCGGTAGCAGTCAGTCAGTGCGTAGTGTTGGGGGTAAAGTCACCTAATCGGTGGTGTGGCAGTTTTTTGTTAAGCCATATGTAGAATCTGTGGGCTGAAGGTGAAGAGTGGCCAGGGTGCCAATATTGGCACAACAGCCCTGCTTCAACATCTGGAGTGTCACCATAAAGTGGCCTGGGAGATCCGTGGCTCCGATGTTGTGGTCCAGCTTGCCGCAGCAACTGCTGCATCACCCAGTGGCACGCAGCCAATTTCAGGCAGTCAAGGCTCCACCACCCCAGCCGAAGGGAGCTGTCTGTCCTTCCCATCATCTGCTGGTCCTGATGCTCCTGCTCCTCGCCCTCCTACTCATCATTAGTCATTCTATCAGCAATCGATCACCGAAGCGATTGCCAAGAGACAACAGTATGCTTGCACTCATCCAACGGTGCAGAAGTTGAACGTGCTCCTGTCCAAGTTGCTGGTGCTGCAGTCCCTCCCTTTCAAAGTGGTGGACTCTGCACCTTTCAGAGAACTGATGGCTTGTGCCAAGCTGAGGTGGAGAGTCCCAAGCTGTCAGTTCTTTGCCAAAAAGGCAGTACCAGCCCTGCACACACATGTAGAACAGAAGGTGGGCCAGTCCTTGAGCCTGTCGGTGTTTGCCAAAGTGCTCGGCAGCGCCGACGTGTGGAGCTGTAACTACAGTCAGGGACAATACATGTCCTTTACGGCCCACTGGGGGAATGTGGTTCCTGCACAGCAACACCAGCAACTTGGCCAGGTGACGCCGCTTCCGCCTCCACGTTCTCACGCCTTTGGTCCTGCGACAATGTCCACCTCTGCCTCCTCATCCTACACCGTGTCCTCAGCCTCCAATGAAGGGACAATTCACAGTGCCCCTCCAGCATACCACATGTGCACGGCATGGCGGTGTCACGCTGTTCTGCACCTCGTTTGCCTGGGCAAATGGAGTCACACAGGGGAGGAACTGCTCCGTGTCCTTCATCAAGAAATCGAATCCTGTCTTTCTCCGCGACAACTCATAATCGGAACCATAGTGACCGACAACGGGAAGAACCATGAGCACATGTTCAATCTGGTTGTCAAGCAATTCCTGAAGTCTTCCACCCATGTGCAAAACATCCTAAAAAGGGCCAGGAAACTTTGCATGCACTTCAGCCACTCATACACCGCAAAACACACCCTCCTTAAGCTGCAGAGGTAGAATGGCATCCCCCAACATAGGCTGATATGCGATGTTTGCACCCGTTGGAATTCCACCCTCCATATGTTGGACCGACTGTACCAACAGAGAAAGGCCATAAACGATTTCTTGATGATCCAAGCGGACAGGAGTACTCCCCTGTGTAACTTTGATGTCAGCCAGTGGCAGATCATGCATGATACCTGCCGATTGCTCAGGCCCTTTGAGGAGGCCACGTTATTTATCAGTCACCAGGACTACGGGATGAACAATGTCATTCCACTGCTTCATGTCCTGGAACAGATGCTGGTAAATCTGGCTGGTCAGGGTACTGGAGACGTGGCGCCTAGATCTCACGGCCACATGAACTGGAGGAGGAGGAGGACATTGGATCTCAAGCAATGTGTATTGAAATTAGTGGTTGTGCTACACAGGTGACAGGAGAGGAGGAGCAGGAGTAGCCAGAGGAGCTACAGGGCGATGAGGAAGAAGAGGCAGAGGACTCAGACACATCGTGGCAGTATGCAATGGAGATGGAGGCAGGGAATCCTTCCGAGTCACTTGCACAAATGGCACGATGCATGCTCACTTGCATGCATAGTGACAGCCTAATTGTAACTATTCGGCAGAGGGATGACTTCTATCTCTCCACCTTGTTGGACCCTTGCTACTGGTTCAAAACGGGGGGTTCTTTTTTAAACCCGCTGAGAGGGAGCACAAACTGAACTACTATAAAGACATCCTATGTAGTTAGTTGGCCGCTGCCTATCTGCGCCATCGGTCAGACCTGCGTGAGGATGGGCGATGGGGTGGCCCTCTGCTCTCAAGTGCCTCTGCCATGGCTGCTGTGGCAGGGTGGGGGGGGGGGTAGGAGCAGTTCCAGCTCCATCAGCACCAACTTGAGTCTAGAGCCGCTGATGAGCAGCTTTCTTCACCCGCCTAGTGAAGAAACTACTCACCAGCAGCTAGACCTGGAGCAGGACCTGAACCAGCAGGTGGTGGCATACTTGGACAGTACCCTCCCACCCCACATTGAAGATCCGCTGGACTACTGGGCAGCCAAACTGGATTTGTGGCCACAACTAGCAGAGTTTGCCCTGGAAAAGCTGTCCTACCCAGCCAGTAGTGTGGCATTAGAGCAGGTGTTTAGTGCAGCGGGGCCATAGTTATCCAAAGAAGAACTCGCCTGTCCACCCAAAAGGTGGAGAGACTGACCTTTGTCAAGATGAATCAGGCATGGATCCGCCAGGATTTCCACCCACCAATGCCTAATGCATCAGACTAGATCATCCATGGTGCCACATCAACACTTTGACAAAAGAGAACGGTTTCTTCTGGCTACCTGCCTCAGCTACTGTTCTGATGCTGTCACCCGCCTGATACCACACATCTGATGCCAAGTGCTCCTTCTTTCACCCACCGTCTTCAGCGGGGACTGGTATTGCCACCCACCTTCACACTATGTCACCTTGCCACTCTGTGGCCCCCTGATGCTGCTGCCACCTCCACACTATGTCACCTTGCCATTCTGTGGTCTCCGCATGCTGCTGCCACCTCTACACTATGTCACCTTGACACACTGTGGTCTCCTCATGCTTCTGCCACCTCCACTCTGTCACCTTGCCACTCTGTGGTTTTCTGATGCTGTTGCCACCTCCACACTATGTCACCTTGCCACTATGTGGTCTTCTCATGCTGCTGACACCTCCACACTATGTCACCTTGCCACTCTGTGGTCGACTCATGCTGCTGCCACCTTCACATTATGTCACCTTGCCACTCTGTGGTCTCTTCATGCTGCTGCCACCTCCACACTATGTCATATTGCCTCTCTGTGGCCTCCTGATGCTGCTGCCACCTCCACACTATGTCACCTTGCCACTCTGTGGTCTCCTCATGCTGCTGCCACCTTGCAACTCTGTGGTCTCCTCATGCTGTTGCCGCCTCCACACTATGTCATAAGGCCACTCTGTGGCCTCCTGATGCTGCCGCTACCTCCAGACTCTGTCATTAGGCTACTCTGTGGTCTCCTTATGCTGCTTCCACCTCACCACTATGTCATTGGGCCACTCTGTGGACTTCTCATGCTGTTCCCACCCTCCCCACTTCATGACTGGGCCACTATTTTGCCTTTCAGCCTGGCTGACATCATCATTTATTTGACCCTTCTTCTTATCTGAAGGAAGGAAAAATGAGCCGCACAACAGATCCTGTCTGTGTAGCAGCTGTAAGGTCTGTATGGTCCCATCAGAATTAGCTTGTGATTTGTTAGCCAAAAGCAGGAGTGGGTACAAAACATGACATGCAAATATTCCATTCTCATGTTATCTATGTTTTGTATCCACTTCTGTTTTTTTTGGCATTAGCAATACTGATGGATTACTGACCAAATGCTGACCGAGTGAAGACAGGATCCGTTTTTTGTGGGTTATTGTTCTGACAGATCAGAGGAAGGGCAAAACAATCAGTGACATCAACACAAACTTACTGCTGACACCCTCTTCACTGTGTCGGGGGTCTCTACTTGTATAAGCGTTTAATAGAACAGGTTCTGTTGACATCTATGTGGAATTAGCTTCCCACGGTGTAAAAGGAGTGTGCTTCTTCTTGGCACTAACATCGACCTGTAAGACTGAGTTCACACTTGAGTTATTTGGTTAGTTTTGGCCCCGTGACTGCCCAAATAAGTGAAGTGTGCAGTGATTCTAAGAGCGATGCCTGTCATCTGCATGTCATACTAACTCACAGTATAATTTCCCTACAACAGCAGACTCCCTATGCGTGTTACTGCAAGGCACAGTGTTCTACACCACTATAAAGGCTTTTTGCAGCCAGCAAATAGCCGTTTTTTAATGCGATTCGCAGCAAATAAATTAGGATCGAAGCAAATTTTTTCAAATAATTTGGCGAATCGACGAATAGAATTTTTTAAAAATTTGCTCTTATGTAGTTGTGACCACTTTGTGCAGCAGAAACTGCATCTAAACGGATATTGTTGATTAGTCCTGCACATACACTCACCTAAAGAATTATTAGGAACACCATACTAATACGGTGTTGGACCCCCTTTTGCCTTCAGAACTGCCTTAATTCTACGTGGCATTGATTCAACAAGGTGCTGATAGCATTCTTTAGAAATGTTGGCCCATATTGATAGGATAGCATCTTGCAGTTGATGGAGATTTGAGGGATGCACATCCAGGGCACGAAGCTCCCGTTCCACCACATCCCAAAGATGCTCTATTGGGTTGAGATCTGGTGACTGTGGGGGCCATTTTAGTACAGTGAACTCATTGTCATCTTCAAGAAACCAATTTGAAATGATTCGAGCTTTGTGACATGGTGCATTATCCTGCTGGAAGTAGCCATCAGAGGATGGATACATGTTCTCATTCTGTTTACGCCAAATTCGGACTCTACCATTTGAATGTCTCAACAGAAATCGAGACTCATCAGACCAGGCAACATTTTTTCAGTCTTCAACAGTCCAATTTTGGTGAGCTTGTGATAATTGTAACCTCTTTTTCCTATTTGTAGTGGAGATGAGTGGTACCCGGTGGGGTCTTCTGCTGTTGTAGCCCATCCGCCTCAAGGTTGTGCGTGTTGTGGCTTCACAAATGCTTTGCTGCATACCTCGGTTGTAACGAGTGGTTATTTCAGTCAACGTTGCTCTTCTATCAGCTTGAATCAGTCGGCCCATTCTCCTCTGACCTCTAGCATCCACAAGGCATTTTTGCCCACAGGACTGCCGCATACTGGATGTTTTTCCCTTTTCACACCATTCTTTGTAAACCCTAGAAATGGTTGTGCGTGAAAATCCCAGTAACTGAGCAGATTGTGAAATACTCAGACCTTGCCTGTCTGGCACCAACAACCATGCCACGCTCAAAATTGCTTAAATCACCTTTCTTTTACATTCTGACATTCAGTTTGGAGTTCAGGAGATTGTCTTGACCAGGACCACACCCCTAAATGCATTGAAGCAACTGCCATGTGATTGGTTGACTAGATAATTGCATGAATGAGAAATAGAACAGGTGTTCCTAATAATTCTTTAGGTGAGTGTAGGCATGGAGGAATTTTAGCCCATTCCTCCTTTCAAAACAGCTTTAACTCTGCTAGGTTTCCTCCTATGAAGTCATTTCTTCAGGTCCTTCCACAACATTTCTATTGGATTAAGGTCAGGACTTAGCCATTCCAAAACGTTATTATTTTTTACCATTCTTTAGTAGCATGACTTGTGTGCTTAGGGTCGTTGTCTTGCTGCATTACTCTTGTTCTCTGGAGATTCAGCTCACACACAGATGTCCTGACATTTAACTTTAGAATTTGCTGGTATAATTCAGAATTTATTTTTCCATCAATGCCAGAAAGCAGATTGTTAGGATGTGGCAATACCTAATATGTATACTTTTTCTTATTTATTTAAGTTTTACACAATAATAGCATTTTTGAAATCAAAGAAATGATGTTATAGTGTCTCCATAGTCTGAAAGCCATAGCTTTTTATTTTTTGACCGATTGTCTTAGGTAGGATCTCATTTTTTGCGGGATGAGATGAGATTTTTTTTTGGTACCATTTTGTGGGACATACGCCTTTTTGATCGCTTGGTGTTGCACTTTTTGTGATGTAAGGTGACAAAAATAGATTTTTTTTGACAGTTTTTATCAAATTTTTTTATGGTGTTTGATCAGAAGGGGTGGATCATGTGATAAATTTATGAAGCTGGTCTTTACGGACGCGGTGATACCTAATATATGTGTTTTTTCTTTTTTTTTTGTATTTTTGATTATAAAATCAGGGGAAAGGGGTGTTTTTTTATTTTTTACTTAATTCCTTTTTTTTTTAAATTAAAAACGCCTTTTATTTTTAACTTTACTTCTGTCCCACTCTGGGACTTCAACTTTTGGGGTATGATCCCCTCTGCAATGCATTACAATACATCTGTATTGTAATAAATTGCCTGCTAGTGTTTTACACAGAGTAATACACTAAAAGGTTGCCTAGGAGACCCAGCCTGAGGCTGGATCTTCTGGGCACCCGTAGAAGGCATGTCCCGATGCCGTGCAAGTCATTGGGCAGCCTCTGCATGGCATCGGGCTGCCTTGTCACCAATCGTGTCCCCACCACAGCAGCCCGGGGACCCGATGGGCTCCCTCACCTGCAGCAAACCCCTTTTATGTCGCTTTCAGTGCTGACCGTGGCATAGAAGGGGTTAATCCACCGGCATCGGCTTTTAAAGCGATGCCGGTGGGTACAGTAGGGGCCTGACTATCATGGACTGCCGGGCGCCTGCAGTGATCGGGTGCGCACCGCCCGATCTCCATGACGTACTATTACGTCAAGATGCAGGAAGTCACTGACTTCCATGACGTAATAGTACTAAATTATGCTTTTTGATCACTTGTTATCAAGTTTTCTTAGGTGGCAACTCAGAATAAATTACTAATTGTCATTTTTTTTTTTTATGGTGTTCACCGTAGGGGATAATTTACATGATATTTATGTAGTGCAGGTCGTTACAGATACGCTGATACCAAACATGTGGGGGAGATTGAATTTTTGCAATTTTTTAAATAGAAAAGTGTATTTTCAATGGAAAAAAGCGTGTTTTTTTACAGATTTTTTTTTATTTAATACTTTTTTTAACCTCTTTTTTTATCACTTAATAGTCCCGCAAGGGGAATATAACAGACAATATTTTGATTGCTATTAAAATATAATGCACTAACCCTATAGTGCATTTCATTTTAATTTCGGTGCTATACTGACACTGACCAGCAGACTGCACCAGAACGGTACAGTCTGCTGAAAAAAACATTCAAGGCTGGCTTGGGGCCTATAGCAGAGCCCAGCTAGCCTTTACACAAAACGTCACCTCGTGATCGCATTTGCGGGGTGCCGATGGGAGACAGAGGGAGTCTGCTCTCTCTGTCATCACTTATATGCAGCGAGCACCATTGTCCGCAGCATGTAAAGGCTTAGGCCCCTTTCACACGGGCGTTGCGGATTGGGGCCGGATTCGTTCAGGGAAAACGGTGCGATTTTGACACTAAAACAAGTTAGTTTTCACTGCGATTGCATTCCATGTTTGCGTTTTTTCCGTGCGGGTGCAAAACATTGTAATGCGTTTTGCACGTGCGTGAGAAAAATCGGCATGTTTGGTACCCAGACCCGAACCCAGACTTCTTCACAGAAGTTCGGGTTTGGCTTAGGTGTTGTGTAGATTTTATTATTTTCCCTTATAACATGGTTATAAGGGAAAAAAATTGCATTCTTATTACAGAATAGGGCTGGAGGGGTTAAAAAAATAAAAAGTAATTTAACTCACCTTAATCCACTCGATCGCGCAGCCGGCATCTCTTCTGTCTTCTTCTTTGAGGAATAGGACCTTTGATGACGTCACTGCGCTCATCACATGGTCCATCACATGATCTTTTACCATGGTGATGGATCATGTGACGGACCATGTGATGAGCGCAGTGACGTCATCAAAGGTCCTTTTCCTGTGCACAGCAAAGAAGACAGAAGAGAAGCCGGGCTGCGCATTCAAGTGGATTAAGGTGACTTATATTATTTTTTTTAAAATGTTAACCCCTCCAGCCCTACTGTACTATGCATTCTGTATTAAGAATGCTATTATTTTCCCTTATAACCATGTTATAAGGGAAAATAATAATGATCGGGTTCACATCGTCTCCTAGCAACCGTGCGTGAAAATCGCACCACATCCGCACTTGCTTGCGGATGCTTGCGATTTTCATGCAGCCCCATTCACTTCTATGTGGCCTGTGTTGCGTGAAAAACGCAGGATATAGAACATGTTGCGATTTTCACGCAATGCACAAGTGATGCGTGAAAATCACCGCTCGTGTGCACAGCCCAATAGAAATGAATCGGTCCGGATTCAGTGCGGGTGCAATGCGTTCACATCACGCATTGCACCCGCGCGGAAAACTCGCTCGTGTGAAAGGGGCCTTAAACAGCCCTGCCGGATCGGACAGTTAGATCAGGAGTGTGGCACTCATGTGAGAGCTGAGCCCCTGCTCCACGGGGGCCCCGTGCAGCACTTTGGGCCGCCCTGATTAAGCAGCGGCCCAGCCTAAGACCCCTTAGTGACCACTGTAAAAAGGCAAATTGGTGGTCACTAAGTCGTTAACGGCACCATTTAGTTTAATATGTCTGTTATTGGAAACCAGGAAAAAAATTCTTTGTGGGGTTAAATTGAAAAAAAATATATAATAATTCTGCTAAGGTTTTTTGGGCTTTGACATTGTGCTAAAATCGACATGAAATCGTTATTCTGCGGCTCAATAAGAATACAGTGATACCAAACTTGTATAGGTTTTTTGTTCTGCTACTTAAAAAAAAATATAAACTTTTCTTTTCATCAAGATTTTTGGACAGCCATAACTTTTTTATATTTCTGTCTACAGAGCTATATGAGGGCTTGTTTTTTGCAGGACGAACTGTCATTTTTATTGGTACCATTTTTGTGTCATTCAATTTTTTTGGGTGGAGAAGGTGACAAAAAAATGCAGATTCGTGTGTTTTTCATATTTTTTTCCATTACGGCGTTCACCGCACAGTTTTAAAAAAAAGACCTGTGTAGGATGTTTTTGTGGCACATGTGGTCTGCTGGCAGCATCCTCCATTGTATGCATTTTTGCTGGGGATTGCTGTTAGCAACGGATCACATGGGCAGGATTTGCTCCCCCGGGTAAAAATGCACTACAGCATTAGGGGTTTTGAGCATCTTTTGCCTTTTGACCACTTTATTCTGTGATTTTGTTTGTATATGTATGCCTGGAGGTGAGGCAACCTCAGGTTTGAATGAGCCATAATTTTGATCTATGGGTAACATTCAGGTGCACCTGGGCAGCCGCCATCCTCCCATTTCACACTGGAGGTAACTGGGAACTGCTGGCTGTGTGTCGGACTTTATGCACCTATCATAAATTGTCTGTACGAAATAGGTAGGTTGGCGTTAGGTCCCGTGCCACATACCGGGCTCTGGTATGTTCTTGATATAAGAATATATTGGCGAAAGTCTCATTTTAATATCAGTGTGAGGGTTTAGCCATATATTGTCAATTGCATCTACCATTGTTGTGCACCATTTTCAGTGATTTCCTTGTCTTATTCAACCCAATAGAGATCTATGGCAGCCATGGAAGGCTTCAGCAGCATCCAGGCTGCCATGGTAACTGATCATTGAAATGAATGGGTCCGCACCTGTTCCACAGAATTGCGGAACGGATGGGGACCCAGAAATACGGTCGTCTGAATGCACCCTCTTTCACACTACTGCATGGCTATTTCAGTGTTTTGCGGTCCGTTTTTCACAGATCCGTTGTTCAGTTTTTTTGTTTCCATTGTGTTTTCGTTTCGGTTCCTTTTTTCTGTTCCGTTTTTCCGTATGGCATATACAGTATACAGTAATTACATAGAAAAAATTGGGCTGGGCATAACATTTTCAATAGATGGTTCCGCAAAAATGGAACGGATATGGAAGACATACGGATGCATTTCCGTATGTGTTCCGTTTTTTTTGCGGACCCATTGACTTGAAACGTGATTTGCGGGCAATAATAGGACATGTTCTATCTTTCAACGGAACGGAAAACGGAAACAGAATGCATACGGAGTACATTCCGTTTTTTTTGCGGACCGTATACAGAACCCAAAAAACGGCCCGCAAAACGAAAAAAACAAAAAACGGTAGTGTGAAAGAGGCCTTAGACTGTTACAGTCCTGATCCAAAGTTTAAGACCACTTGAAAAATTGCAAAAAATCATATTTTACATTGTTGGATCTTAACAAGGTTCCAAGTAGAGCTTCAACATGCAACAAGAAGAAATGAGAGTGAGACAAAACATTTTTTGAGCATTCAATTAATTGAAAATAACGATTAAACTGAAACAGGCTGTTTTTCAGCTGATCAAAATTTTTGGACCACATGCCTTTAAAAGGCCAAATCTGTGCAAAGATGTGGATTCATTGTCATTTTCTGTCAGGTAGTCACACGTTGTGATGGCAAAGGCAAAAAAACTCTCCCTTTTTGCAAGTGGTCGGGTTGTTGAACGGCATAAGCAGGGTCTCACAGCGTGCCATCGCTGCTGATGTGGGAAGCAGTAAGACAGTCATTTGGAATTTCTTAAATGATCCTGAGGGTTATGGAACAAAAAAGTCAAGTGGAAGACCCCAAAAAATTTCATCAGCACTGAGCCGGAGGATCCAATTGGCTGTCCGTCAAGAGACTGGACGATTCTCGACCCAAATTAAGGCCCTTACTGGTGCTGACTGCAGCCCCATAACCATCAGACGGCATCTGAGACTGAAGGGCTTCAAAAACAAAAAACGTCTTCAAAGACCTCGTCTCCTTGAACGCCACAGAACTGCTCATTTGGACTTTGCAAGAGAGCACCAAACATGGGACATTCAAAGGTGGAAGAAAGTTTTATTCTCTGATGAGAAAAAATTTAACCTTGATGGTCCTGATGGTTTCCAACGTTACTGGCATGATAAGCAGATCCCACCTGAGATGTCTTCTACGCGCCACAGTGGAGGGTGCGCCATAATGGTCTGGGGTGCTTTTTCCTTAAGTGGAACAGTGGAGCTGCAGGAAGTGCAGGGGCGTCAAACGGCCGCTGGCTATGTCCAGATGTTGCAGAGAGCATTCCTCATGACTGAGGGCCCTCGTCTGTGTGGTAACGACTGGGTTTTTCAACAGGACAACGCTACAGTACACAATGCCCGCATGACAAGGGACTTCTTTCAGGAGAATAACATCACTCTTTTGGCCCATCCTGCGTGTTCCCCTGATCTAAATCCAATTGAAAACCTTTGGGGATGGATGGCAAGGGAAGTTTACAAAAATGGACAACAGTTCCAGACAGTAGATGGCCTTCGTGCGGCTGTCTTCACCACTTGGAGAAATGTTCCCACTCACCTCATGGAAACGCTTGCATCAAGCATGCCGAAACTAATTTTTGAAGTGATAAACAATAACAGCGGAGCTACTCATTACTGAGTTCATGTTTGGAAGTTGTATTTCTGTTTTGGGGGGGTTTCGTTTTTTTTTGGAGGTGTGGTCCTAAACTTTTGATCAGCTGAAAAACAGCCTGTTTCGGTTTATTCGTTGTTTTCATTAAATTGAATGCTCAAAAAATGTTTTGTCTCACTCCCATTTCTTCTTGTTGCATGTTGAAGCTCTACTTGGAACCTTGTTAAGATCCAGCTATGCTAAATATGATTTTTTGCCATTTTTCAAGTGGTCTTAAACTTTTGATCAGGACTGTATTTCCATGCCATTTAGCTTATAACTCCTGCTCTCCTGTGAGATCATATCCCATGTCCTTAATTTGTTTCCTGTTTGCCAGACATGCATTACAGAGTTGGAGAAAGGATATTCTATTGACTTTTATCAGTTTTCAAGGTATGTTCAATAAATATCCATTGCATCTCCCTCACTGGAATTCAACATGCAACTGATGTCATTAGGGGTATAATTGTAGCAAGTTCACTATCTTCCATTGCTTATATAAGAGATTGCCACTCACACTCATCAGAGACTTCTCTCACGTACATCAGTGGCAGAACAGTATGAGTTCTTTCACACGAGTGGATGTCAAGCGGGTAATCCACTGCGTGAAAGTGAGCCAAGCCCCGTTCTGGACAGCAGAGACACGGAACATTAACATGATTGATAATGCTCTTTGCCTCTCTGTGATCTTTTTACTACAACATCACAGTGAGATAAAATTGTTAATGCTCCGTATCTCTGCTGTCCGGAACGGGGCTTGGCTCTTTTTCACGCAGCAGATTACCCGCACGGCATCCGCTCGTGTGAAAGAGCCCTAACATTTGTGTTTCTTGGCAGTCATTGATAAAGCTCACAGTGATGAGAATGTTATATTGTTATAACTTAATGAGATAAAGACAGTATTCTGCCCTTCACTTCCTTTTCAGAAGACAGTTCAGACAAATTTGACAGATTGTGATCTGAAATGAATACCTATTTCAATGTGTCTTTCTGTTATTAAATTTATTACAGCATTCAGAATCAGTCAGGGACATATTTCATTAGATGGTGTGTGGTACCATCTATTGGTACCCTTTCCTCCATTTATTGTACAGTATGCTAATAACTAGTGTGGAGTGAATTTCAGGGAAAATTTAATTGGCCGCAAAGCCGAATTTCCTTGTGCTTCGTGGTAGCAAATTGATTTTCCTTGAATGGCTGTAAAAAATAAAACAAATCATACTTACCTCATCCATTTGATCACGACGAGCCTGCCGCCGCCATCTTGATTGAAGATTTTGCACGAAATCCTGTGCGCGGATGAGGTAAGTATGAGGTACACTGTGTAATTACTGTCAGATGCCACGATTAGCTTCTCCTCTCTGTGTCATTGCACCCACTACTTACCAGGAAATGCGCTTCGTGACAAAGTAATTTGTCACAAAGCTAATTTTTTTTTGTAAAATTGGGCAAAACAGCCGAATCAAATTTTCAAATACTTAGCTCATCACTACTAATAACCATACCAAACAGTGCATGTACATTATGTATCACAAGTATAGACGCCAAATAGTATGGCCTAAATAATAGTGCCATATATTAAACAAAAAACACTTCCATACAATTTTCCTAAACAATGCTACAGTGCCACCACCATACACTGCAAAAATTATATTATTAACCATGGCTAAGAAGCAGTATTGCACAATAAGTAAAGAGCAAGTAACAGTTTCATACATATAGTAATCTAATAACAGTGCTAAACAATGTCTAGGAAATACAGCTATACTATTAATGTTATCATTTGTGGTACTCTCAAGCCTCGGGTGCCAGGCTATTTCTGGTGCCCTCATAATTTAGGCAGCTGATACGCCCAGGCGATAACTCACACATCCCTAAGGTCAGCCCTGAGTTCACTTGGTAGCCTGAAATCTATGAAACTTAAAAGGGTATTCTGGTTATATAACGTTATCCCCTATTTACAGGATAGAGGATAACTATTAAATCGGTAGCTGTCCTACCGCTGGGACCCCTACGAGAACAGATTCTTCATTTTCATGATTGGTGGGGTTCCAGCTATAGGACACCCACAGATCTAATAATTATTCCCTATCCTGTGGATAGGGGATAACTTCATATAACCGCAATACCGCTTTAAGCTGTATTCCAAATCTATTTATTACTGTTTAGTACCAGGAACACAGATTCAATTATTGCTGTGGCTTCTCTACAAGCCTGTCAATTTCACTTGTCCAGATAATTTGTTCTTTAATTAAATTTCTACAGTAGTTATTAGCACTTTATTTTCATTTTTGGTTGATGCAGTTTTATGGGATTTATATAGACTTTACTTACTACAAATCTCTCTTTGTAGTGAAGCTTAATTACTATGGAATTAAAAAATGCGGTGGAATCAATAAGAAATATGTGCATTGATAAGTGTCACTGAAACTGTGAGATAACCATAAAATACCCATTACCCAATAGTTCATTTAATGTCTAAAAGTGTGAGTTCTCTGCTCCAGAACGCTATGTATCTAATATGCTCATAAAACAGTCATGTTATGATCTAGATAAAATGGTTGTCAATGTAACAATTAATCAATTCTTACAAAAATAAATGACATTTTAGAACATCACTTATCACTGGCTTGCAAATCCTGGTAGCTTTGTAATGCTGACGTACATAAGATCCAAGAGGCCGATATCTGATGGAATCAGAATGGCTGTGTGGTTACCACAGAGAGTTATCGTATTATCAGATATTTCTACTATGTTCTCTATACTTCACGTTAATACATTTTAGACATTCCTTTGAACGATAAATAAATTCTAGAGTTATGTTCTTCCAGAATAATTCTTTATATTGACAGGTAGAGATGAGCGAATTTAAAATTTGGTTCGATCTGAATATATTTGTGGCAAATTACGTAAAAAAATGTGAGTCTGCTTTGGTAGTGAAATAATACTGTGAGTCCGTATGATATGCAGATGACAGGTGTCGCTCTTAGAATCACTGCACAATTCACTTATTTCGGCAGTCACGGGGCCAAAACTGACCAAATAACTCAAGTATGAACTCAGCCTTACAGGTCGATGTTAGCGCCAAGAAGAAGCACACTCCTTTTACACCGTCGCCAGCTGATTCCACATAGATGTCTACAGAACCTGTTCTATTAAACGCTTATACAAGTAGAGTGGAGAGGGTGTGAGCAGTCAGTTTGTGTTGACGTCACTGATTAATTTGCCCTTCCTCTGATCAGTCAGAACAATAACCCACAAAAAACTGATCCTGTCTGTGGAGCATACGTCTTCACTCGGTCAGCATTTGCTCAATAATCCATCAGTATTGCTAATGCCAAGAAAAAACTGGAGTAGATCTAAAACAGAGATGACACGTGAATGGAATATTTGCATGTCTTCTGTGTTTTGCACCCACTTCTGCTTTTGGCTACCAAATCATAAGCCAATTCTAATGGGACCATACAGGCCTTACAGCTGCTACACAGACAGGACCTGTTGTGTGTCTCATTTTTCCTTCCTTCTGGCATATCAGAAGAAAGGTCTTATAAATCATGATGTCAGCAAGGCCGAAAGGCAAGATAGTAGCCCAGTCATGAAGTGGGGAGAGTGGGAACAGCATGAGAAGTCCACAGAGTTGGCCTATGACATAGTGGTGAGGTGGAAGCAGCATAAGAAGGCCAAAGAGTGGCACAATGACAGAGTCTGAAGTTATCAGCAGTATGAAGAGGCCACCGAGTGGTACAATGACCAAGTCTGGAGTTGGAAGCAGTATGAAGAGGTTACCGAGTGGCACAATGACAGAGTATGGAGTTGGCAGCAGCATGAATTGACCACAGAGTGGCCCAATGAAAGAGTCTGAAGGTGGAAGCAGCAGCAGCATCAGGAGGAGGCCACCGAGTGGCACAATGACCAATTCTGGAGATGGCAGCAGTATGAAAAGGCCACCGAGTGGCACATTGACCGAGCCTGGAGGTGGCGGCAGCATCAGGAGGCCACAGAGTAGAATGAAAACAAAAGATTGTGGAAGTGGCAGCAGCATGAGGAGGCCACAGAGTGGCACGAAGACAAAGTGTGGAGGTGTCAGCAGCATGAAGAGGCCAGAGTAGCACGACGAGGAGTGATTGTGGAGGTGGCAGCAGCATGAGAAGGCCACAGAGTGGCACAATAACAGAGTCTAAAGGTGGCGTTAGCATCAGGAGGCCACAAAGTGGCACACTGACAGGGTCTGGAGTTGGCAGCAGTATGAGGAGGCGACTGAGTGGCACAATGACAGAGTCTGGAGTTGGAAGCAGCATAATGAGACCACAGAGTGGTCCAATGGTCAACCAATATTAACCGGACAGAATGATATTAAAAAAAAAAATGGACCCCCAAGGAGTTATGATAATCACCAAAAAATGAAGCTGACTTTCGTGTATATAAAAATCCAAAAAGCTTTATTGTAAATATATATGAACAGTACATACATGTATTATAAAACAGGCAGCACAAGGCAGGACACAGAAATGAGGAGCAGGACCCAAGGAGAGGCCGGGAGATCAGTGCACGAAAATACAGGGAAAAAGAATACTAGCTGAAAGAGCATACCTCAGAGTCTCATGGCAGCAACGCCCCAAGCACAATGCAAAAGAGGCAATTGCAGAGACTGAGGTTAAGATGGAAGGAACACAAAGGAACACAATTAAACATACCCAGAATGGTGCAAAGACCTCTCGGCCAACTCCTGACCAAACGCCGATTCGCCAGTAGATCTGGCTTCTTCCGGGTGGTCCAATGACAGAGTGGGGAGGTAGCAGCAGCAGCAGCATCAGGATGAGGCCACAGAGTGGCACAATGACCGAGTCTGGAGATGGCGACAGCAGCAGCATCAGGAGGATACCACTGACTGGCAAGGTCACAGAGTGTGGAGATGGCAGTAGCAGCAGCATCAGGAGGATACCACAGAGTGGCAAAGTGACTAAGTATGGAGATGGCAGTAGTAACAGCAGCAGCATAAGGAGGATACCACAGAGTGGCAAGGTGATATAGTGTGGAGATGGCAGTCGCAGCAGCAGCAGCATCAAGATAACACAGAGTGGCAAGGTGACATAGTGTGGATATGGCAGTAGCAGCAGCAGTAGCATCAGGAGGATACCACAGAGTGGCAAGGTGAAATAGTGTGGAAATGTCAGTAGCAGCAGCATAAGGATACCACAGAGTGGCAAGATGACATAGTGTGGAGATGGAAGTAGCAGCAGCAGCATCAGGAGGATACCACAGAGTGGCAAGGTGACATAGCAGTAGCAGCAGCAGCATCAGTAGGATACCACAGAGTGGCAAGTTGACATAGTGTGGAGATGGCAGTAGCAGCAGCAGCATCAGGAGGATACCACAGAGTGGCAAGGTGACATAGTGTGGACATGGCAGTAGCAGCAGCAGCATCAGGGGGATACCACAGAGTGACAAGGTGACATAGTTTGGAGATGGCAGTAGCAGCATCAGTAGTACACCACAAAGTGACAAGGCGACCAATGTGGAGATGGCAGCATCAGCATCAAGATACCACAGAGTGGGAAGGTGACATAGTGGGGAGATGGCAGTAGCAGCAGCAGCAGCAGGAGGATACCACAGATTGGCAAGGTGACATAATATGGAGATCTACACGTTCTACACGTGCATCTGTGAACGAGCCATGGCATTCGCCCTGCTCATCCGGCTCAGACATGATAAAGGTAAATCTAGCACCCCGAAACGCGCTATCTCGCGAATAAATTGAATACTGCTGAAACCGAAACATTGCCCATGACCGGTTGTTTTGTGTGCCCTCTGTGGTCCATACGCTCTATGTAAGGTTCAGCGTGTCTTCATAATATGGAGATGGCAGTAGCAGCAGCAGCATCAGGATACCACAGAGTGGCAAGATGACATAGTGTGGAGATGGCAGCAGCAGCATCAGAATACCACAGAGTTGCAAGCTGACATTGTGTGGAGATGTGGTAGCAGCAGCAGCATCAGTAGGATACGACAAAGTGGCAAGGAGACATAGTGTGGAGGTGGCAGCACCAGCAGCAGCATCAGGATACCACAGTATGGCAAGGTGACATAGTGTGGAGATGGAAGTAGTAGCAGCATCAGGATACCACAGAGTGGCAAGGTGACCAAGTGTGGAGATGGCAGTAACAGCAGCAGCATCATGAGGATACCACAGAGTGGTATGGTGACATCATGTGGAAATGGCAGTAGCAGCAGCAACATCAGGTTGCCACAGAGTGGCAAGATGACATAGTGTGGAGATTGCAGCAGCAGCAGCATCAGATTACCAGAGAGTAGCAAGGTGACTTAGTGTGGAGATGGCAGTAGCAGCAGCAGCATCACTAGGATACCACAGAGTGGTATGGTGACATTGTGTGGAAATGGCAGTAGCAGCAGCAGCAGCATCAGGTTGCCACAGAGTGGCAAGATGACATAGTGTGGAGATTGCAGCAGCAGCATCAGATTACCACAGAGTGGCAAGGTGACATAGTGTGGGGATGGCAGTAGCAGCATCAGGATACCACAGAGTGGCAAGGTGACATAGTGTAGAGATGGCAATAGCAGCAGCAGCATCAGGATACCATAGAGTGGCAAGCTGACATAGTGTGGAGATGGCAGTAACAACAGCAGCATCAGTAGGATTCCACAGAGTGGCAAGGTGACATAGTGTGGAGACGGCAGTAGCAGCATCAGGATACCACACAGTGGCAAGGTGACATAGTTTGGAGATGGCAGTAGCAGCAACATCACGATACCACAGAGTGGCAAAGTGACCAAGTGTGGAGATGGCAGTAGCAGCAGCAGTAACATCAGGAGGATACCAAAAAATGGCAAGGTGACAGTGTGGAGATGGCAGTAGCAGCAGCAGCATCAGGATACAAAGAGTGGTAAGGTGACATAGTGTGGAGATGGCAGTAGCAACAGCAGCAGCATCAGGATACCACAGAGTGGCAAGGTGACATAGTGTGGAGATGGCAGTAGAAGCAGCAGCAGCCAGAGTAGCATGACAACGAGAGATTGTGGAGGTGATAGCAGCATAAGGAGGCCACAGAGTGGCACAATGACAGAGTCTGGAGTTGGCAGCAGTATGAGGAGACCACAGAGTGGGCCAATGACAGAATGCGGAGGTGGTGGCAGCAGCATCATCAGGATCAGGCCACAGAGTGGCACAATAACCAAGTCTCGAGGTGGCGACAGCAGCAGCATTAGGAGGATACCACAGAGTAGCAAGGTAAAATAGTGTGGAGATGGCAGTAGCAACCGAATCAGGAGGACACCCCAGAGTGGCATTCTGACATAGTGTGGAGATGGCAGTCGCAGCAGCAGAATAAAGATACCACAGAGTGGCAAGGTCAACAAGTGTGGAGATGGCAGTAGCAGCATCAGGATACCAATTGTGGAGATGGCAGTAGCAGCAGCAGTAACATCAGGATACCACAGAGTGGCAAGGTGACAGTGTGGAGATGGCAGTAGCAGCATCAGGATACCAAAGAGTGGCAAGATAACATAGTGTGGAGATGGCAGTAGCAGCAGCAGTAGCATCAGGAGGATACCACAGAGTGGCAAGGTGACATACTGTGGAGATGGCACTAGCAACAGCAGCAGCATCAGGATACCACAGAGTGGCAAGGTAACACAGTGTGGAAATGGCAGTAGCAGCAGCAGCAGCCAGAGTAGCATGACAACGAGAGATTGTGGAGGTGTTAGCAACATGAGGAGGCCACAGAGTGGCACAATGACAGAGTCTGAAGGTGGCGTTAGCATCAGGAGGCCACAATGCGGCACACTGACAGAGTTTGGAGTTGGCAGCAACATAAGGAGACCACAGAGTGGGCCTATTACAGAATGCAGAGGTGGCGGCAGTAGCACCATCAGGATGAGGCCACAGAGTGGCACAATGACCAAGTCTCGAGGTCGCGACAGCAGCAGCATCAGGAGGATACCACAGAGTAGCAAGGTGACATAGTGTGGAGACGGCAGTAGCAGCAGCATGAGGATACCACAGAGTGGCATGGAGACCAATTGTGGAGATGGCAGTAGCAGCAGCAGTAACATCAGGAGGATACCACAGAGTGGCAAGGTGACTGTGGAGATGGCAGTAGCAGCATCAGGATACCACAGAGAGTAAAGCTGAGATAGTGTGGAGATAGAAGTCGCAGCAGCCGCATCAAGATACCACAGACTGGCAAGGTGACATTGTGTGGACATGGCAGTAGCAGCATCAGGATACCACAGTGGCAAGCTGACATAGTGTGGAGATGACAGTAGCAACAGCAGCATCAGTAGGATTTAACAGAGTGGCATCAGGATACCACAGTGGCAAGCTGACATAGTGTGGAGATGGCAGTAGCAGCAGCATCAGGATACCACAGAGTGGCAAGGTGACCAAGTGTGAGGATGGCAGTAGCAGCAGCAGTAACATCAGGAGGACACCACAGAGTGGCAAGGTGACAGTGTGGATATGGCAGTAGCAGCAGCAGCAGCATCAGGATACCAAACAGTGGCAAGGTGACATAGTGTGGAGACGGCAGCAGCAGCATCAGGATACCACAGAGTGGCAAGGTGACCAATTGTGGAGATGGCAGTAGCAACAGCAGTAACATCAGGAGGATACCACAGAGTGGCAAGGTGACAGTGTGGAGATGGCAGTAACAGCATCAGGATACCAAAGAGTGGCAAGGTGACATAGTGTGGAGATGGCAGTAGCAGCAGCAGTAGCATCAGGAGGATACCACAGAGTGGTAAGGTGACATACTGTGGAGATGGCACTAGCAACAGCAGCAGCATCAGGATACCACAGAGTGGCAACGTGACACAGTGTGAAAATAGCAGTAGCAGCAGCAGCCAGAGTAGCATGACAATGAGAGATTGTGGAGGTGTTAGCAGCATGAGGAGGCCACAGAGTTGCACAATGACAGAGTCTGAAGGTGGTGTTAGCATCAGTAGGCCACAATGTGGCACAATGAAAGAGTTTGGAATTGGCAGCAGCATAAGGAGACCACAGAGTGGGCCAATGACAGAATGCGGAGGTGGCGGCAGCAGCATCATCAGGATGAGGCCACAGAGTGGGACAATGACCAAGTCTCGAGGTGGCGACAGCAGCAGCATCAGGAGGATACCACAGAGTAGCAAGGTGACATAGTGTGGAGACGGCAGTAGCAGCAGCATGAGGATACCACAGAGTGGCATGGTGACCAATTGTGGAGATGGCAGTAGCAGCAGCAACATCAGGAGGATACCAGAGAGTGGCAAGGTGACTGTGGAGATGGCAGTAGCAGCATCAGGATACCACAGAGAGTAAAGCTTAGATAGTGTGGAGATGGAAGTCGCAGCTGCAGCAGCATCAAGATACCACAGACTGGCAAGGTGACATAGTGTGGACATGGCAGTAGCAGCAGCAGTAGCATCAGGAGGATACCACAGAGTGGCAAGGTAACATACTGTGGAGATGGCACTAGCAACAGCAGCAGTATCAGGATACCACAGAGTGGCAAGGTGACATAGTGTGGAGATGGCAGTAGCAACAGCAGCATCAGTAGGATTCCACAGAGTGGCAAGGTGAAATAGTGTGGAGACGGCAGTAGCAGCATCAGGATACCACAGAGTGGCAAGGTGACAGTGTGGAGATGGCAGTAGCAGCTGTACAAGGATACCACAGAGTGGCAAGGTGACCAAGTGTAGAGATGGCAGTAGCAGCAGCATCAGTAACATCAGGAGGATACCACAGAGTGGCAAGGTGACACAGTGTAGAAATGGCAGGAGCAGCAGACAGAGTAGCACGACAACGAGAAATTGTGGAGGTGTTAGCAGCATGAGGAGTCCACAGAGTGGCACAATGACAGAGTCTGAAGGTAGCGTTAGCATCAGGAGGCCACAAAGTGGCACACTGACAGAGTCTGGAGTTGGCAGCCGCATAAGGAGACCACAGAATGGGCCAATGACAGAATGCGGAGGTGGCGGCAGCAGCATCATCAGGATGAGGCCACAGAGTGGAACAATGACCAAGTCTCGAGGTGGCGACAGCAGCAGCATCAGGAGGATACCACAGAGTAGCAAGTTGACATAGTGTGGAGATGGCAGTAGCAACAGCATCAGGATACCACAGAGTGGCATTATGACCAATTGTGGAGATGGCAGTAGCAGCAGCAGTAATATCAGGAGGATACCACAGAGTGGCAAGGTGACAGTGTGGAGATGGCAGTAGCAGCATCAGGATACCACAGAGTGGCAAGCTGACATAGTGTGGAGATGGAAGTCGCAGCAGCAGCATCAAGTTACCATAGACTGGCAAGGTGACATAGTGTGGAGAGGGCAGTAGCAGCAGCAGCATCAGGAGGATACCACAGAGTGGCAAGGTGACATAGTGTAGAGATGGCAGTAGCAGCATCAAGATATCACAAAGTAGCAAACTGACATAGTGTGGAGATGGCAGTAGCAACAGCAGCATTAGTAGGATTTCACAGAGTGGCAAGGTGAAATAGTGTGGAGACGGCAGTAGCAGCATCAGGATACCACAAAGGGGCAAGGTGGCATAGTGTGGAGATGGCAGTAGCAGCAGCATCACGATACCACAGAGTGGCAAGGTGACCAAGTGTGGAGATGGCAGTAGCAGCAGAAACATCAGGAGGATACCACAGAGTGGCAAGGTGAATTAGTGTGGAGATGGCAGTAGCAACAGCAGCATCAGTAGGATTCCACAGAGTGGCAAGGTGACATAGTGTGGAGACGGCAGTAGCAACATCAGGATGCCACAGAGTGGCAAGGTGACATAGTGTGGAGATGGCAGTAGCAGCAGCAGCAGTAACATCAGGAGGATACCACAGAGTGGCAAGGTGACAGTGTGGAGATGGCAGTAGAAGCAGCATCAGGATACCACAGAGTGGCAAGGTGACCAAGTGTGGAGATGGCAGTAGCAGCAGCAGTAGCATCAGGAGGATACCACAGAGTGGCAAATTGACATACTGTGGAGTTGGCAGTAGCAACAGCAGCAGCATCAGGACACCACAGAGTGCAAGGTGACACAGTGTTGAAATGGCAGTAGCAGCAGCAGCAGCAGCAGCAGAGGAGGCCACAGATTGGCACAAAGACAGAGTCTGAAGGTGGTGTTAGCATCAGGATGCCACCAAGTGGCACACTGACAGAAACTGGAGTTGGCAGCAGCATGAGGAGACCACTGAGTGGGCCAATGACAGAATGTGGAGGAGGCGGCAGCAGCATCATCAGGATGAGGCCACCGAGTGGAACAATGATCAAGTCTCGAGGTGGCGACAGCAGCAGTATCAGGAGGATACCACAGAGTAGCAAGGTGACATAGTGTGGAGATGGCAGTGTCAGCAGCAGCATCCGGAGGATACCACAGAGTGGCAAGGTTACATAGTGTGGAGATGGCAGTAGCAGTTTTAGGATACCACAGAGTGGCAAGGTGACATAGTGTGGAGATAGCAGTAGCAGCAGCAGCATCAGGATCCCACAGAGTGGCAAGGTGACACAATGTGGAGATGGCAGTAGCAGCATCAGCTTCACAACACCACAGAGTGGCAAGGTGACATAGTGTGAAGATGGTAGTAGCAGCAGCAGCATCAGCATTAGGAGGATACCACAGAGTGGCAAGTTGACAGTTGACATAGTGTGGAGATGGCAGTGGCAGTACCAGCAGCATCAGGCCGATACCACAAAGTGGCAAGGTGACATAGTGTGGAGATGGCAGTCGCAGCAGCAGCAGCAGCAGCATCAGCGTTAAGATACCACAGAGTGGCAAGGTGACATAGTGTAAAAATGGCAGTAGCAGCAGCATCAGGAGGATATTACAGAGTGTCAAGATGACATAGTGTGGTGATAGCAGCAGCATCAGGATACCACAGAGTGGAAAGATGACATAGTGTGGAGATGGCAGTAGCATCAGTAGCTTTAGGAGAATACCATAGAGTGGCAAGGTGACATAGTGTGGAGATGGCCGTAGCAGCAGCAGCATCAGGATATCACAGAGTGGCAAGGTGACATAGTGTGGAGATAGCAGTAGCAGCAGCAGCAACAGGAGGATACCACAGAGTGGCAAGGTGACATTGTTTGGACATGGCAATAGCTGCAGCAACCGCAGCGCCAGGATACCACAGAGTGGCAAGGTGACCAAGTGTGGAGATGTCAGTAGTAGCAGCAGTAGCATCAGGAGGATACCACAGAGTGGCAAGGTGGCATAGTGTGGAGATGGCAGTAGCAGCAGCATCAGGATACCACAGAGTGGCAAGGTGACCAAGTGTGGAGATGGCAGTAGCAGCATCAGTAGCAACATTAGGATACCACAGAGTGGCAAGGTGACAGTGTGGAGATTGCAGTAGCAGCATCAGGATACCACATATGGTGACGCTGCTTATGTTGATGCAGGGCTGTGGTGCCAACATTGGCACTGTCATATATCTTCTATATGAAAGAATCTTCATATAAAAGAGAGGATAAAAAAAAATATATATATAAAAATTATATTATTCTTCAGACAGACATAAACACGCCTCTAAGTTCTTTTTATCAAGTATCTTAATTTGATTTGTGCAAGCAGTGAAACAAAGGAACAATTGTATATGCAAAAATATATAATCGTTTATTATAAAACAAAGAATATAAAAACAATACAACTGCAAAGCAAATGATGAAGTTACAAAGTAACACCCAAAATGTACCACACGGTGGTGTTAACACACCCCTATCTGATCAGCACAGTATGATTTAGTGGTTTATGACAAACAGTGTCATACTTTTAACAAACAGACTCATATACCAAGAGAAACTTAGGATCTTCTGTTATCAAACAGGCTATAACAATAAAACACGGATATACAGGAAAATAACTGTTATCCCTTGACTCTGTTTTCCTATGACCAATCAAAAATATATGATATTAATATGATAAAATATTCAGCTCGGCAACCAGACTAAGGAAAATAACTTTCCAAGGGTTTAGTCCTCTTTTCAAAAAATGTCAGATCTTCCATTAACAATATGCATCTTTGCTAAGAGAATAATCAGCATTATGGAGGCACCTAACACTATGTATTCCCACAGTATGGAAACTCTTGGATATATACAGAGAGAAATATCTTATTAATATCACGAGTAGTAAACAAAGTATACGTTACCGGGTCAAAGGTAGACAGAGTTCAGATGGGATCAGTTCTGAAGAACTTTCCTAGTAATCCAAAATAATAATCCAAGTTTCTTCTGGTAAAGTTTTTCTTTTTGATTGAATGAATGGATGGATGGATGGATGGATGGATCAATGGATATATGGATCTTTATGGCTTTTTTGGATCCCCGGATCTCTAGATCTCCCTTGCTACTCCGTAAACGAGTAATTATTCCCCCCCTTATCTAAGAATCATCCCCTTTAGATTAGGGATTCCCAATCAGGTAAGGTGGGTGTATTCGCATGCTAATAACACCATGATGTAATATTAACTCCTAATATGGTATAGAACAAATAATGAAATAATATAATATTGTCCATCTGCCTCCAGATGGCAATGCGGTACTGCAGATGAACATCACAACTTTTAAGCATTAAAATTAAATATCTAATAATACGTTCAACATGACCTCCTTGACCTTTTAACATACATAATTGAGGAAGGTCTTTTCATTACACTTTTAATTACCTATATCTGGACTTGTTGGAGTTGGCTGTCTTCTCCTATCTTTTTGAAATATAGGTTGACTTGATGAAAATTTGATATAGCGGCTTTGATGCTTGGCATCGGAACTTATACATTTCACTTATCTAAATCCATGAATAACTATTGTTTTGAAATAACATTTACTCTTCTCAGAAATCCAATTAACATAAACTTACTTCAATGTTTCTGTACCTTCTACAATACCTTCTAAATGATAAATACATGGTATAACATATATATAAATCGATACATTGTTACACATACAGTATGTAACATATTATATGAATTATTGATTAACATATGTGGTAAACTAAATATACCATACAGAGATATATATATATATATATATATATATAATATAATTATGAATATATAAATTGAACCTCATACAGCAGGTGTGCCTCAAGGATATGAATCCTTATCAAGTCATTGCTTATCCGTGAAATAACCTTGTTCTCCCCAGACAGACATGTCTTAGGAAGTTGGCATACTCCCCCTAGATAAAACCATATCCTTAGCAATAACTTTTAAATACAATGTCCGTTTATGTTCACAATTATTTTATATAAACTGAACTTGCCATGAACTCATCTTGGCTTCCTCAGCCACATAATAGAACTTTGGTTCAGGCTGATTTAATTCTTAAAGGCAATGAGATGAGCATTCATTTTGATTATAATGTCATTAGATAATATTGTATATGTATGAAAATGCACAACAAATCCCCCTTCATTCCAAAATGTTCCATAACATGTGAATGTATTTGGAATGCATAAAAGGCTTTTCATATGTCTTCTTCTAAAGATTGGGTGCGTGAACCTTGCTTGTACCATAACTTGGCCAAAGTCTTTTTGAAGATTCTTATCCAATGCACTATTTGGATGGTCAAAAAATTCAACCATCCCAGGATCCTGCAAAACAGTATATAAGTTCGATGAATGTTTGTTTTGATTCTCCATCTCCGCATGAATGTTTATTAGGTTCCTTTTCAATGAACCAACTTCGAGTTCCAATGTCTTGATAGAGATGGACTTGGCAACTGTTACACCTGCGGCAATGACAGTGCCTACTACGCTAAAGATTATAGCGGCTACGATTGCAGAAATGAATCGTTTTGGTCTTTGGTTTGTAGAAAACTGCTCTCTGGTCACGGTCTTTCCCGCTTGCTCCAGGATTTGCGTAATCTGTTCTTGGGAATATCCGATGTGCGTCTGGTACCAGGCTTGGACTTCCGGCAACACAATCTCGGACACGTTGAATTGTCTTTCAACGAAAACGCGTGGATCCAAGCTGATGTAGATCTTCTGGGATAGAATCCTCTTGTTCGTCAGTATGAATCCTGCGGTGTACTGCAGCATGATCCCGGATGAAGGACCTGGCACACCTGGAACTCCTTCCCCAAGATTAGGATGATATAAACGATGGCGATCATCTTAGTCGGCATCTTGTACCTATAAAATTGTATGACACATATGAGTACATACATCTTTCACTTTTTATCCTGCAAGAAAAGAGTTAATGCTATCATATATATTTGATTGGCATAGGTTCTTTTCTTGAACAGAGTAAGTTCTCAGTTTTAGAGGTAAGTTAAGAGATGTTTAGTTACGGTGGAAACACACATGAGGATGGTTAGTATACATGTTTGTTCATTCAATACCAATCCTGGTTTCCGTCTTTAGCTGGAACCGTAAAATCTCTTCACCTCTCTTCATCCAACTCCTTCTATCTCACGAAGTCGTGAGCTAGGATGACAAACATGTAACTGGTTAATGTGCACCCATTTTTCTACAAATTCATCCCCCTTAGGGATTTTTTTCTTGTAGACCACAGGTGACAACTTGTCAGTGATGACATAAGGTTCTTTCCAGGAAGGTAAGAACTTTCTCTCCTTCACTTGATCCCGAGCGAAGTTATAGAGATAAACCTGATCGGAAATTTGATATTCCTTCTGTGTGGTCTTCAGATCGTAGTATGTCTTAGCACTTATCGCGGCTTTCTCTATATTCTTCTGGGCGAATGCAAAAGCATGCTGAATGTGCTTGCGTAGATTTTCCACATATTGATGAGATGTTGTAGCATTTATTAAATTGTGGTCTGTCGTCCGGTATAGCAAATGTTGGGGTAACACCATGCTCCTGCCTGTGATCATTTCGAAGGGAGAAAGTTTGGTTGCTGCGCTTGGGGTGGCTCTGATGGCCATAAGAACCAAAGCAATTTGACATCCCAGTCCTTACCGGATTCATTGACAAGCTTTTTTAGAATGTTTACAATGGATTGGTTGTAGCGTTCCACTCCAGCACTAGAGGCTGGCCGATAAGCTATATGTAGCTTCCTTTTTACCCCCAGTATCTCCCACATCTTTGTCATCACCTCACTAGTGAAATGACTTCCACGATTGGACTCGATGTGTTGGGGAAGACCAAACCTGGAAAATATGTGGTTAATGAGAAGAGATGCACATACGCTTGAACTGCATGTTTTACAAGGCAAACATTCTACCCATTTTGTGAACAAGCAAGTCACGGTTAGCATGTATCTGTTGCCTTTTGATGAGGTTGTTACTGGTCCGATGAAGTCAATTTGGATGTCTGACCATGGCATGGACATCCCCCTTTTCATCAGCGGCGCTCGATGAGTGGGTGTCTGTGGCTGGAATAGAGGACAGATTAGACATCCTTGACAATACGTGCGAACATCTTGCAACATATGTGGCCAATAAGCGCAGCCCCGTAACAATTCGTACGTCAACTTCTCACCTCGGTGACCAGCTGTCGGGGCATCATGGGCATGTTGTAGCATCAAACCTCGGTATGTTGCGGGCACTACCCATTGCGTGATACCATTCTTCGAGGTCCTAATCAGCAATCCATCCTGTAATGAGAATTGGGACTTACCCTTCATCAAAATCCGTAACTCCTCTTTGCTATCGCAATCTTCCGTATTTATGGGACAATTCTGTGGATCTTCAATGTGTTTATAAAAATACCAATAATTGGATCCCCCTTTTGGCTCATGATGAGATCCTCACTAGGGGAATCTTGGCTCCATTGCAACACATTGGCTTCAGTTCCCTTTTGGGCCTGACTTCTTGTTGTTGCATCCACTTGAATAGTTCCCATGAGATCATCCACATCCAAAACTTCTCCATTGATGGCTGCCTGTTTAGCGAGGGAGTCTGCTAGATCATTTCCTTCCTTATCCATACCTGGATACTTCGAATGACCCTTTACCTTCTTCCAGTAAATTGTAAGACTGTGGGTAATAACCATTTCATCGATTTCACAAAGCATCTTACCATGCTTGACTGGCTTGTTATTACTTCTCATCATGTTGGATCTTTTCCATCCGGGGAAATACTCCACAAAGCTATTACGAATATAGTCAGAATCTGTGATTTTGGAAAACTCTTTAATATCATATTCCATTTGTACGGCTTTGTACACAGCGGTGAGTTCTGCGACTTGGCTACTTTTGGGGCCAATTTTGTATCCGACGGATATGTCCGGGAATATATTATTCCATGCAATTCCGACACCTGCAACCAGTGTACGCTCATTTCCTACATCCGTATGGAAAGAACAGCCGTCCACATATACATATGGTAATGATTTGCAGTACTCCTCTTCATAAGATTTATATGGGGATGATGATTGTTCCTCCAAGAAATCACTTTCTGGTGACTTACCTCCCTGTTCCGCATTGGAACAATCATGCAGTTCAGCTAATCTTTGAGCAACTGGGTTCTTATTATTTTGTTTATACCTGATCTCCAATGGCCATCCCATTAAGGACATCGTCCAGGCGGTTATCCTGCTGTTTGACAGATTTCCATCCTTGATCCTGTCACTTTGCAAATATTGCAGAGGTTGATGTGCAGTTTCCACAATGATCTTTTCACCTTGAATAAAGCTCCTGAAATATTGTAAAGCTCACACTGTTGACAGTAATGCTTTCTCACAACTGTTGAATTTTACCTCAACCGGTGATAAGGATATGCTGGCATAGGCGATGATCTTGTTCAGATTTTCCTTTTTCTGGAAAAGGACTGCACTCATGCTTTTGTCAGTGAAACCTGTTTCCACAAAGAAAGGTTTTCCACCCTCTGGATATGCAAGGCATGGGGCCTGGACAAGCTTGGCCTTGAGTTCATTCACAGCTTGCTCATGACGCTCACTCCATTCCCATTTCACTCCTTTCTTTAGCAACTGCAAAAGGGGTTTTGTAATTTCGGCATAATTATCTATAAACTTACGGGAATAGTTCATCATGCCCAAGAAGGATCTCAACTCCTTGAGATTTGTAGGTGACTTGGTGTTGGTCACTGCTTCCACCTTCTTCTTCTGTGGGTTGATTCCATCAGCAGTGATTTCATGACCTAAGAAATTTACCTTGGCACGACACCATTGAGCCTTCTGCAAAGAAAGTTTCACACCAGCTTTTCTCAGTTGGGTTAGTACATGCTTCAGTTCTACAATGTGTTCCTCAAAAGTTGTGCTTTTGATTAGAATGTCATCCACATAGGATAAGGTACCTCATTCAGTGGCATCAGGCATTGTCTTATGCATGAATACAGCAAATTCATGGCCCGCATTTATGTACCCGAAGGGCAGTCGGGTCCATGCATATTGTGTCTTTCCAAATGTAAAGGCCAGTTTGTATTGATCCCTTTAGTCCACTTTAATCGTCCAATATCCTTGTGCACAGTCAAGGGCGGTGAAAATTTTGGATCCTTGAATTTGCGCCAAACACTGGTCAATGTATGGCACGGGCCATCCGGACATGTAAACACGTTTGTTCAATTGTCTTAGGTCCAAGCAGAGACGAAATTGACCTTTGGGTTTGAGGACTCTAAGTATAGGATGGTTGAACGAGCTATGTATCGGACGGATGATGCCCCTCCTCTCCAGGTTTTTGACGATTTCCGATAGGGACTCGTAAGCCGCCAGCGGAAGTCGGTATTGTTTGACAAAGACAGGGGGTGCATCAGGATCTGTCTGGATTCTTGCGACATGCAGGTCTGTTTCCCCACAATCATAAGAATCCTTGGCAAACATGTCCTGGAATTCTGTGAAGAGCTCCTTTAGCTGTTGACGCTCTGACTCATTGGAGCACGCGTTAGCTATAGATATTTGCTCTTCCACCCGTTCCTGAAATTCTGGAAAGATTTCAGGCTGACTTAACTTGTAAGTTTCTTCAAGCTCACTAGTTAAATCATTTTTGGTGTAGCGTACCTTATCCTTTCCTTGTTGGCATGACTCGTACTCCTTTTCATCGATCTCCTGGTAGAAAACCAATGATGACTCTTCGATGTGGCATGTACCTTCTTCAGGACTGAAAGGATAAACAGAGTGGATATTGAATAATCCCTCAGGTGTTGAGGAAAAACATTGTTCCACTAGTTCTTCTGTTAGGTATTCATCAGGAATTTGTCCAATTACATCATTCTGGAATCCAAAAGTATAGTATTCCGAATCCATAGCTAGACCAATTACTGTGTTCTTCTGCAGGGATATGCTATGCGGAGCCATGTTATGGATTATCATGTGCAATGGATCCTGATGGATGTTAATTATAGGAGTGGGTTTTACCTGTAGGCCGAGTTGCTGCATCCGGTTGGACAAACAGATCAAAGCATCTGCATTCTTCAGAGTTTGTCCCTTCTTCACTTGAATGGGAAGAAGAAATGGTTTACATCTAGGGATGAGCGAACCCGAACTGTATAGTTCGGGTTCGGTGTTCGGCGCTTTCTTGGCGCTTTTTGAAAGGCTGCAAAGCAGCCAATCAACAAGCGTCATACTACTTGGCCCAAGAGGCCATCACAGCCATGCCTACTATTGGCATGGCTGTGATTGGCCAGTGCACCATGTGACCCAGCCTCTATTTAAGCTGGAGTCACGTAGCGCCGCACGTCACTCTGCTATGATCAGTATAGGGAGAGGTTGCAGCTGCGACGTTAGGGCGAGATAAGGCAGATTAAATCCTCCAAAAGACTTCATTCTGTGATCGATCTGCAGCTGTGGATCATTGAAGTGCTATTATTGACTTGCTCACTTTTTTGAGGCTGCCCAGAGCGTTTTTAGATCACTTTTTTTCTGGGGTGATCGGCGGCCATTTTGTGACTTGTGGTGCGCCAGCACGAGCTATCACCAAGTGTATTTAACCATCGATAGTGTGGTTATTTTGTGCTATATCCTACATCAGCTGCAGGCTGAGCCTGTGTCACCGAAGTGCATTTAACCATCAACAGTCTGGTTATTTTTTGGCCATATACTACATCAGCTGCAGGCTGAGCCTGTGTCACCCAAGTGCATTTAACCATCAACAGTCTGATTATTTTTTGGCCATATACTACATCAGCTGCAGGCTGAGCCTGTGTCACCAAGTGCATTTAACCATCAACAGTCTGATTATTTTTTGGCCATATACTACATCTGGTGCAGGCTGAGCCTGTGTCACCCAAGTGCATTTAACCATCAACAGTGTGGTTATTTTTTGGCCATATATTACATCAGGGGAAAGTTGAGCCTGTCACCCAGCGCCTAAAAAATAGACCTGACATTTCTATTCAACCAAATCAGTACTGTTTTTGCTGGTCAAGTTATTTGTAGTGACCGTAAAAGCAGACTTTTTGTTCTGGGTTGAAAAAGCATTCCCAAATTTCCCATTCTCAAAATAACTAGTTTCTGGTATTTGAGGCCTACTTGAAATCTATCCCAAAAAGAAAATCTTACATTGAAGGTATTGATAGTGTCATTCAGAAAAACCTAAGACACACGCTAGCGTGCTGATAGAAGTGTCATTCTGTGATTAAACCTATACCTGTCACACAGCGCAAAAAAAAACAGGTCTCACATCTCTATTCAACCAAATCTGCACTGTTTTTGCTGGTCAAGTTATTTGTAGTGACCGTAAAAGCAGACTTTTTGTTCTGGGTTGAAAAAGCATTCCAAAATTTCCCATTCTGAAAATAACTAGTTTGTGGTATTTGAGGCCTACTTGAAATCTATCCCAAAAAGAAAATCTTACATTGAAGGTATTGATAGTGTCATTCAGAAAAACCTAAGACACACGCTAGCGTGCTGATAGAAGTGTCATTCTGTGATTAAACCTATACCTGTCACACAGCGCAAAAAAAAAAACAGGTCTCACATCTCCATTCAACCAAATCTGCACTGTTTTTGCTGGTCAAGTTATTTGTAGTGACCGTAAAAGCAGACTTTTTGTTCTGGGTTGAAAAAGCATTCCCAAATTTCCCATTCTCAAAATAACTAGTTTCTGGTATTTGAGGCCTACTTGAAATCTATCCCAAAAAGAAAATCTTACATTGAAGGTATTGATAGTGTCATTCAGAAAAACCTAAGACACACGCTAGCGTGCTGATAGAAGTGTCATTCTGTGATTAAACCTATACCTGTCACACAGCGCAAAAAAAAACAGGTCTCACATCTCTATTCAACCAAATCTGCACTGTTTTTGCTGGTCAAGTTATTTGTAGTGACCGTAAAAGCAGACTTTTTGTTCTGGGTTGAAAAAGCATTCCCAAATTTCCCATTCTCAAAATAACTAGTTTCTGGTATTTGAGGCCACTTGAAATCTATCCCAAAAAGAAAATCTTACATTGAAGGTATTGATAGTGTAATTCAGAAAAACCTAAGACACACGCTAGCGTGCTGATAGAAGTGTCATTCTGTGATTAAACCTATACCTGTCACACAGCGCAAAAAAAAACAGGTCTCACATCTCTATTCAACCAAATCTGCACTGTTTTTGCTGGTCAAGTTATTTGTAGTGACCGTAAAAGCAGACTTTTTGTTCTGGGTTGAAAAAGCATTCCCAAATTTCCCATTCTCAAAATAACTAGTTTGTGGTATTTGAGGCCTACTTGAAATCTATCCCAAAAAGAAAATCTTACATTGAAGGTATTGATAGTGTCATTCAGAAAAACCTAAGACACACGCTAGCGTGCTGATAGAAGTGTCATTCTGTGATTAAACCTATACCTGTCACACAGCGCAAAAAAAAACAGGTCTCACATCTCTATTCAACCAAATCTGCACTGTTTTTGCTGGTCAAGTTATTTGTAGTGACCGTAAAAGCAGACTTTTTGTTCTGGGTTGAAAAAGCATTCCCAAATTTCCCATTCTCAAAATAACTAGTTTCTGGTATTTGAGGCCTACTTGAAATCTATCCCAAAAAGAAAATCTTACATTGAAGGTATTGATAGTATCATTCAGAAAAACCTAAGACACGCTAGCGTGCTGATAGAAGTGTCATTCTGTGATTAAACCTATACCTGTCACACAGCGCAAAAAAAAACAGGTCTCACATCTCTATTCAACCAAATCTGCACTGTTTTTGCTGGTCAAGTTATTTGTAGTGACCGTAAAAGCAGACTTTTTGTTCTGGGTTGAAAAAGCATTCCCAAATTTCCCATTCTCAAAATAACTAGTTTGTGGTATTTGAGGCCTACTTGAAATCTATCCCAAAAAGAAAATCTTACATTGAAGGTATTGATAGTGTCATTCAGAAAAACCTAAGACACACGCTAGCGTGCTGATAGAAGTGTCATTCTGTGATTAAACCTATACCTGTCACACAGCGCAAAAAAAAACAGGTCTCACATCTCTATTCAACCAAATCTGCACTGTTTTTGCTGGTCAAGTTATTTGTAGTGACCGTAAAAGCAGACTTTTTGTTCTGGGTTGAAAAGCATTCCCAAATTTCCCATTCTCAAAATAACTAGTTTCTGGTATTTGAGGCCTACTTGAAATCTATCCCAAAAAGAAAATCTTACATTGAAGGTATTGATAGTATCATTCAGAAAAACCTAAGACACGCTAGCGTGCTGATAGAAGTGTCATTCTGTGATTAAACCTATACCTGTCACACAGCGCAAAAAAAAACAGGTCTCACATCTCTATTCAACCAAATCTGCACTGTTTTTGCTGGTCAAGTTATTTGTAGTGACCGTAAAAGCAGGCTTTTTGTTCTGGGTTGAAAAAGCATTCCCAAATTTCCCATTCTCAAAATAACTAGTTTGTGGTATTTGAGGCCTACTTGAAATCTATCCCAAAAAGAAAATCTTACATTGAAGGTATTGATAGTGTCATTCAGAAAAACCTAAGACACACGCTAGCGTGCTGATAGAAGTGTCATTCTGTGATTAAACCTATACCTGTCACACAGCGCAAAAAAAAACAGGTCTCACATCTCTATTCAACCAAATCTGCACTGTTTTTGCTGGTCAAGTTATTTGTAGTGACCGTAAAAGCAGACTTTTTGTTCTGGGTTGAAAAAGCATTCCCAAATTTCCCATTCTCAAAATAACTAGTTTGTGGTATTTGAGGCCTACTTGAAATCTATCCCAAAAAGAAAATCTTACATTGAAGGTATTGATAGTGTCATTCAGAAAAACCTAAGACACACGCTAGCGTGCTGATAGAAGTGTCATTCTGTGATTAAACCTATACCTGTCACACAGCGCAAAAAAAAACAGGTCTCACATCTCTATTCAACCAAATCTGCACTGTTTTTGCTGGTCAAGTTATTTGTAGTGACCGTAAAAGCAGACTTTTTGTTCTGGGTTGAAAAAGCATTCCCAAATTTCCCATTCTCAAAATAACTAGTTTGTGGTATTTGAGGCCTACTTGAAATCTATCCCAAAAAGTAAATCTTACATTGAAGGTATTGATAGTGTCATTCCGAAAAACCTAAGACACACGCTAGCGTGCTGGTAGAAGTGTCATTCTGTGATTAAACCTATACCTGTCACACAGCGCAAAAAAAAACAGGTCTCACATCTCTATTCAACCAAATCTGCACTGTTTTTGCTGGTCAAGTTATTTGTAGTGACCGTAAAAGCAGACTTTTTGTTCTGGGTTGAAAAAGCATTCCCAAATTTCCCATTCTCAAAATTACTAGTTTCTGGTATTTGAGGCCTACTTGAAATCTATCCCAAAAAGAAAATCTTACATTGAAGGTATTGATAGTGTCATTCAGAAAAACCTAAGACACACGCTAGCGTGCTGATAGAAGTGTCATTCTGTGATTAAACCTATACCTGTCACACAGCGCAAAAAAAAACAGGTCTCACATCTCTATTCAACCAAATCTGCACTGTTTTTGCTGGTCAAGTTATTTGTAGTGACCGTAAAAGCAGACTTTTTGTTCTGGGTTGAAAAAGCATTCCCAGATTTCCCATTCTCAAAATAACTAGTTTCTGGTATTTGAGGCCTACTTGAAATCTATCCCAAAAAGAAAATCTTACATTGAAGGTATTGATAGTGTCATTCAGAAAAACCTAAGACACACGCTAGCGTGCTGATAGAAGTGTCATTCTGTGATTAAACCTATACCTGTCACACAGCGCAAAAAAAAACAGGTCTCACATCTCTATTCAACCAAATCTGCACTGTTTTTGCTGGTCAAGTTATTTGTAGTGACCGTAAAAGCAGACTTTTTGTTCTGGGTTGAAAAAGCATTCCCAAATTTCCCATTCTCAAAATAACTAGTTTCTGGTATTTGAGGCCTACTTGAAATCTATCCCAAAAAGAAAATCTTACATTGAAGGTATTGATAGTGTCATTCAGAAAAACCTAAGACACACGCTAGCGTGCTGATAGAAGTGTCATTCTGTGAGTAAACCTATACCTGTCACACAGCGCAAAAAAAAACAGGTCTCACATCTCTATTCAACCAAATCTGCACTGTTTTAGCTGGTCAAGTTATTTGTAGTGACCGTAAAAGCAGACTTTTTGTTCTGGGTTGAAAAAGCATTCCCAAATTTGCCATTCTCAAAATTGTGGTGAACGGGAACAATGAGGAAAACATCTAATAAGGGACGCGGACGCGGACGTGGACATGGTCGTGGTGGTGTTAGTGGACCCTCTGGTGCTGGGATAGGATGTGGCCGTTCTGCCACAGCCACACGTCCTAGTGAACCAACTACCTCAGGTCCCAGTAGCCAGCAGAATTTACAGCGATATTTGGTGGGGCCCAATGCCGTTCTAAGGATGGTAAGGCCTGAGCAGGTACAGGCATTAGTCAATTGGGTGGCCGACAGTGGATCCAGCACGTTCACATTATCTCCCACCCAGTCTTCTGCAGAAAGCGCACAGGTGGCGCATGAAAACCAAGCCCATCGGTCTGTCACATCACCCCCATGCATATCAGGGAAACTGTCTGAGCCTCAAGTTATGCAGCAGTCTCTTATGCTGTTTGAAGACTCTGCTGCCAGGGTTTCCCAAGGGCATCCACCTAGCCCTTCCCCAGGGGTGGAAGAGATAGAATGCACTAACGCACAACCACTTATTTTTCCTGATGATGAGGACATGGGAATACCACCTCAGCACGTCTCTGATGATGACGAAACACAGGTGCCAACTGCTGCGTCTTTCTGCAGTGTGCAGACTGAACAGGAGGTTAGGGATCAAGACTGGGTGGAAGACGATGCAGGGGACGATGAGGTCCTAGACCCCACATGGAATGAAGGTCGTGCCACTGACTTTCACAGTTCGGAGGAAGAGGCAGTGGTGAGACCGAGCCAACAGCGTAGCAAAAGAGGGAGCAGTGGGCAAAATCAGAACACCCGCCGCCAAGAGACTCCGCCTGCTACTGACCGCCGCCATCTGGGACCGAGCACCCCAAAGGCAGCTTCAAGGAGTTCCCTGGCATGGCACTTCTTCAAACAATGTGCTGACGACAAGACCCGAGTGGTTTGCACGCTGTGCCATCAGAGCCTGAAGCGAGGCATTAACGTTCTGAACCTTAGCACAACCTGCATGACCAGGCACCTGCATGCAAAGCATGAACTGCAGTGGAGTAAACACCTTAAAAACAAGGAAGTCACTCAGGCTCCCCCTGCTACCTCTTCTGCTGCTGCCGTCTCGGCCTCTTCTGCTGCTGCCGCCGTCTCGGCCTCTTCTGCTGCTGCTGCCGCCGCCTCGGCCTCTTCCTCCGCCTCTGGAGGAACGTTGGCACCTGCCGCCCAGCAAACATGGGATGTACCACCAACACCACCACCTGCGTCACCAAGCATCTCAACCATGTCACACGGCAGCGTTCAGCTCTCCATCTCACAAACATTTGAGAGAAAGCGTAAATTCCCACCTAGCCACCCTCGATCCCTGGCCCTGAATGCCAGCATTTCTAAACTACTGGCCTATGAAATGCTGTCATTTAGGCTGGTGGACACAGACAGCTTCAAACAGCTCATGTCATTTGCTGTCCCACAGTATGTTGTTCCCAGCCGCCACTTCTTCTCCAAGAGAGCCGTGCCTTCCCTGCACAAACAAGTGTCCGATAAAATCAAGTGTGCACTGCGCAACGCCATCTGTGGCAAGGTCCACCTAACCACAGATACGTGGACCAGTAAGCACGGCCAGGGACGCTATATCTCCCTAACTGCACACTGGGTAAATGTAGTGGCGGCTAGGCCCCAGGCGGAGAGCTGTTTGGCGCACGTCCTTCCGCCGCCAAGGATCGCAGGGCAACATTCTTTGCCTCCTGTCCCCTCCTCCTCCTACTCAGCTTCCTCCTCCTCTTATTCCACCTGCTCATCCAGTCAGCCACACACCTTCACCACCAACTTCAGCACAGCACGGGGTAAACGTCAGCAGGCCATTCTGAAACTCATATGTTTGGGGGACAGGCCCCACACCGCACAGGAGTTGTGGCGGGGTATAGAACAACAGACCGACGAGTGGTTGCTGCCGGTGAGCCTCAAGCCTGGCCTGGTGGTGTGCGATAATGGGCGAAATCTCGTTGCAGCTCTGGAACTAGCCGGTTTGACGCACATCCCTTGCCTGGCGCATGTGCTGAATTTGGTGGTGCAGAAGTTCATTCGCAACTACCCCGACATGTCAGAGCTGCTGCATAAAGTGTGGGCCGTCTGTTCGCGCTTCCGGCGTTCACACCCTGCCGCTGCTCGCCTGTCTGCGCTACAGCGTAACTTCGGCCTTCCCTCTCACCGCCTCATATGCGACGTGCCCACCAGGTGGAACTCCACCTTGCATATGCTGGACAGACTGTGCGAGCAGCAGCAGGCCATAATGGAGTTTCAGCTGCAGCACGCACGGGTCAGTCGCACTGTGGATCAGACCCACTTCACCACCAATGACTGGGCCTCCATGCGAGACCTGTGTGCCCTGTTGCGCTGTTTCGAGTACTCCACCAACATGGTCAGTGGCGATGACGCCGTTATCAGCGTTACAATACCACTTCTATGTCTCCTTGAGAAAACACTTAGGGCGATGATGGAAGAGGAGGTGGCCGAGGAGGAAGAGGGGTCATTTTTAGCACTTTCAGGCCAGTCTCTTCGAAGTGACTCAGAGGGAGGTTTTTTGCAACACCAGAGGCCAGGTACAAATGTGGCCAGACAGGGCCCACTACTGGAGGACGAGGAGGACGAGGATGAGGAGGAGGTGGAGGAGGATGAGTATGAAGCATGTTCACAGCGGGGTGGCACCCAACGCAGCTCGGGCCCATCACTGGTGCGTGGCTGGGGGGAAACGCAGCACGATGACGATACGCCTCCCACAGAGGACAGCTTGTCCTTACCTCTGGGCAGCCTGGCACACATGAGCGACTACATGCTGCAGTGCCTGCGCAACGACAGCAGAGTTGCCCACATTTTAACGTGTGCGGACTACTGGGTTGCCACCCTGCTGGATCCCCGGTACAAAGACAATGTGCCCACCTTACTTCCTACACTGGAGCGTGATAGGAAGATGCGCGAGTACAAGCGCACGTTGGTAGACGCGCTACTGAGAGCATTCCCAAATGTCACAGGGGAACCAGTGGAAGCCCAAGGCGAAGGCAGAGGAGGAGCAAGAGGTTGCCAACGCAGCTGTGTCACGCCCAGCTCCTCTGAGGGCAGGGTTAGCATGGCAGAGATGTGGAAAAGTTTTGTCAACACTCCACAGCTAAGTGCACCACCACCTGATACGGAACGTGTTAGCAGGAGGCAACATTTCACTAACATGGTGGAACAGTACCTGTGCACACCCCTCCACGTACTGACTGATGGTTCGGCCCCATTCAACTTCTGGGTCTCCAAATTGTCCACGTGGCCAGAGCTAGCCTTTTATGCCTTGGAGGTGCTGGCCTGCCCGGCGGCCAGCGTTTTGTCTGAACGTGTATTCAGCACGGCAGGGGGTGTCATTACAGACAAACGCAGCCGCCTGTCTACAGCCAATGTGGACAAGCTGACGTTCATAAAAATGAACCAGGCATGGATCCCACAGGACCTGTCCATCCCTTGTACAGATTAGATATTACCTACCTCCCCTTAACAATATATTATTCTACTCCAGGGAACTTCCTCATTCAATACTATTTTTAATTTCATTTTACCATTATATTGCGGGGCAACCCAAAGTTGAATGAACCTCTCCTCTGTCTGGGTGCCGGGGCCTAAATGTGTGACAGTGGCCTGTTCCAGTGGTGGGTGACGTGAAGCCTGATTCTCTGCTATGACATGAATACAGATTCTGCGCTGACATAAGGCCAGATTCTCTGTTACGGGACCTCTCTCCTCTGCCTGGGTGCCTGGGCCTAAATGTGTGACAGTGGCCTGTTCCAGTGGTGGGTGACGTGAAGCCTGATTCTCTGCTATGACATGAATACAGATTCTGCGCTGACATAAGGCCAGATTCTCTGTTACGGGACCTCTCTCCTCTGCCTGGGTGCCTGGGCCTAAATGTGTGACAGTGGCCTGTTCCAGTGGTGGGTGACGTGAAGCCTGATTCTCTGCTATGACATGAAGACAGATTCTGCGCTGACATAAGGCCAGATTCTCTGTTACGGGACCGCTCTCCTCTGTCTGGGTGCCGGGGCCTAAATGTGTGACAGTGGCCTGTTCCAGTGGTGGGTGACGTGAAGCCTGATTCTCTGCTATGACATGAAGACAGATTCTGCGCTGACATAAGGCCAGATTCTCTGTTACGGGACCGCTCTCCTCTGTCTGGGTGCCGGGGCCTAAATGTGTGACAGTGGCCTGTTCCAGTGGTGGGTGACGTGAAGCCTGATTCTCTGCTATGACATGAAGACAGATTCTGCGCTGACATAAGGCCAGATTCTCTGTTACGGGACCGCTCTCCTCTGTCTGGGTGCCGGGGCCTAAATGTGTGACAGTGGCCTGTTCCAGTGGTGGGTGACGTGAAGCCTGATTCTCTGCTATGACATGAAGACTGATTCTGTGCTGACATGAAGCCAGATTCTCTGCTATGGCATGAAGAGACTGATTCTGTGCTGACATGAAGCCAGATTCTTTGCTATGGCATGAAGAGACTGATTCTCTGCTGACGTGAAGCCAAATTCTCTGCTATGGGACCTCTGTCCAATTGATATTGGTTCATTTTTTTATTTTTTATTTTTTTTTAAATTCATTTCCCTATCCACATTTGTTTGCAGGGGATTTACCTACATGTTGCTGCCTTTTGCAGCCCTCTAGCTCTTTCCTGGGCTGTTTTACAGCCTTTTTAGTGCCCAAAAGTTCGGGTCCCCATTGACTTCAATGGGGTTCGGGTTCGGGTTCGGGACGAAGTTCGGTTCGGGTTCGGATCCCGAACCCGAACATTTACGGTAAGTTCGGCCGAACTTCTCGAACCCGAACATCCAGGTGTTCGCTCAACTCTATTTACATCCTTCAGGGATTTTAACCTCCTCGGCAACCATGATACTCACGGCATAGGGCATCTGTTGTCCCCATCTCAAGGCTTGCTTCCCATCCTGGAATCCCTCTGGACCAGGGTATTATTTACCAGATCAATCTGCACGGCAAATCGGTGCAGAAGGTCATTACCCATATACATCTGATGCCGTGGTTCATTCAACACGATGAAAACGTGTTCTGTAGTCTTACTTCCTATGGAGATAGACAAAAGACATTTTGCAACCATATTATGACTCTGGGAATCTCCATCCAGATCATGAACCCATTGTTCCTGTGGAGAGGAAATTTTTATCATTTTTATCATTTTAGGATTGGTGACCTGTTTTAAGAGTCCTAAGCTTATGTAGCTGGCTTAGGATTTCAGATCCAACTTGGCATATTTCACCCGGGCTATACTGTTCACCTGTATGGGAATCAATAAATTGTCATTGACCTTTTCAATCTGTACCATGGATTGAGTATACTTGGCCAGGTCCGCGACTTTGTGACTTCCCCCTTCAAGGGAAATAGTCAATACATCCTCATCCAGGGTTATCTTCTCGATTCTGTCCTTCTGGATGGTAATGATATGAGCGGCACCGTTGACAGCTTCCTCGGGCTTACCATTTTTCAGGATCGTGACATCCGGCGTTTGACTGTTCCTAAAATTAACTTCAACAGAGTTAAGCCTCTCTTCAATCACATGACAACTACGTTGGGTTTGTGCATTGCAAGAATAATCATAGGCAATGGACTCATTCAGTTCTAAGTGGTTTGCTATTTGAGGCAAACCTTTCTTAGAGAACTTGGGCACAGTGGCATTCAGAAACTTAATGATGCTTGAAGAACTCTGATCCTTTTCTGAATACTGAGGATTTTTCTTCCTAGAGACCACTTCAGCATATGTTGGTCGCCTGGGACCCTGATCTTTCTTATGGGCAAACTCATGCCTGCGTGGTAGGGAATAAGACACACGTTTCCCCGCATCAGTGTCAGAATCACATGCACTTTGATCACTTCCATGAGACACATATGGCGCAGGGGATTTAACCCTTGCATCTCTCTCTAGGGGAATGTGTGGAGAGACACTCCTAGGGGCTTCTGTGTTGCTGGCACCTAGTAAGGTGGTTACAGTTTGGAATGCCCGATTTAATTGGGTTAATGCCTCCTGTGTAATCATGCCATTACTTCTGGGTGGCTTGTGGTCTGGAATGGAGTTTGCTTTAAGAGCATGTGATGACATGTCTAGATGTTGGGGCGTAAGATTTGGGGGGTTTGGAAATCCCTCAGTATCAGACTGATCTTGATCAATATCAATTATAGTATGGCTTGATTTGCATGTCTGCTAAATTTTGGAATACCGGAGATGTAACTCCTCTAAGTCACTTTTTGCCCTTTGATATGCATCATGGCTGTGATCAAGGTTGTATTTTAAGTCCTTAATCTCGGCCTGTGCGACTCTGAGATCTGCTTCTAGCTGGGCTATATAGATCTCCATTTCCTGCACAGATTCACGTCTCTTTTGTGAATGAGTACTGACTGCCAGTAATGCATACAAAACAGGTGGCAATGTGCATAAAAGGTGTTGGTCCTTTTTGTCCTTTTCTTTGTGATCATCTAAGGTGATCATTAAAGCCTACTAGGCCAACAATGGTCCCACACTGCAGAATCATTGTTTTCTGGGTCACTTAACTGTCACTGAACTACCTCAGCACGACCATAGGGTTTGAAAAACTGCCATCGTCTGCAATCTCCCAAACGTGCGCACGAGCACAGTCATCACTACACCAAGATTGACGCATAGAGGAATAAAATTTATGTCATGAGTTTGTAAGCTATTGATAACTCTTTGCGGTTGTCTAAAATCTATTCGATACACGTCCCCTGATAGGGGATGTAACAGGGATTAAACTGATAAGAATAGTACTACTTAACACACCACTCATATAGGGTGGCACAGTACATTGCACGGCGCACGCGCAGTGCCCCAAATTGGAAGTAAGAGGACCGACCAACCATCTTTTTCCGTCTCCCGGTTCCTAAAATCTATTCCTTACACCGGCCCCTGATAGGGGACATAACAGGGATTAAACTGATAGGAATAGTACTACTTAACACACCACTCATATAGGGTGGCACAGTACATTGCACGGCGCACGCGTAGTGACCCAAATTGGAAGTAAGAGGACCGACCAACCATCTTTTTCCATCTCCCGGTTCCTAAAATCTATTCCATACACCGGCCCCTGATAGGGGACGTAACAGGAATTAAACTGATAGGAATAGTACTACTTAACACACCACTCATATAGGGTGGCACAGTACATTGCACGGCGCACGCGCAGTGCCCCAAATTGGAAGTAAGAGGACCGACCAACCATCTTTGTCCATCTCCCGCTTCCTAAAATCTATTCCATACACCGGCCCCTGATAGGGGACGTAACAGGGATTAAACTGATAGGAATAGTACTACTTAACACACCACTCATATAGGGTGGCACAGTACATTGCACGGGGCACGCGCAGTGCCCCAAATTGGAAGTAAGAGGACCGACCAACCATCTTTTTCCATCTCCCGGTTCCTATAATCTATTCCATACACCGGCCCCTGATAGGGGACATAACAGGGATTAAACTGATAGGAATAGTACTACTTAACACACCACTCATATAGGGTGGCACAGTACATTGCACAGCGCACGCGTAGTGCCCCAAATTGGAAGTAAGAGGACCGACCAACCATCTTTGGCCATCTCCCGGTTCCTAAAATCTATTCCATACACCGGCCCCTGATAGGGGACGTAACAGGGATTAAACTGATAGGAATAGTACTACTTAACACACCACTCATATAGGGTGGCACAGTACATTGCACGGCGCACGCGCAGTGCCCCAAATTGGAAGTAAGAGGACCGACCAACCATCTTTTTCCGTCTCCCGGTTCCTAAAATCTATTCCATACACCGGCCCCTGATAGGGGACATAACAGGGATTAAACTGATAGGAATAGTACTACTTAACACACCACTCATATAGGGTGGCACAGTACATTGCACGGGGCACGCGCAGTGCCCCAAATTGGAAGTAAGAGGACCGACCAACCATCTTTTTCCATCTCCCGGTTCCTATAATCTATTCCATACACCGGCCCCTGATAGGGGACATAACAGGGATTAAACTGATAGGAATAGTACTACTTAACACACCACTCATATAGGGTGGCACAGTACATTGCACGGCGCACGCGTAGTGCCCCAAATTGGAAGTAAGAGGACCGACCAACCATCTTTGGCCATCTCCCGGTTCCTAAAATCTATTCCATACACCGGCCCCTGATAGGGGACGTAACAGGGATTAAACTGATAGGAATAGTACTACTTAACACACCACTCATATAGGGTGGCACAGTACATTGCACGGCGCACGCGCAGTGCCCCAAATTGGAAGTAAGAGGACCGACCAACCATCTTTTTCCGTCTCCCGGTTCCTAAAATCTATTCCATACACCGGCCCCTGATAGGGGACATAACAGGGATTAAACTGATAGGAATAGTACTACTTAACACACCACTCATATAGGGTGGCACAGTACATTGCACGGCGCACGCGTAGTGACCCAAATTGAAAGTAAGAGGACCGACCAACCATCTTTTTCCATCTCCCGGTTCCTAAAATCTATTCCATACACCGGCCCCTGATAGGGGACGTAACAGGAATTAAACTGATAGGAATAGTACTACTTAATACACCACTCATATAGGGTGGCACAGTACATTGCACGGCGCACGCGCAGTGCCCCAAATTGGAAGTAAGAGGACCGACCAACCATCTTTGTCCATCTCCCGGTTCCTAAAATCTATTCCATACACCGGCCCCTGATAGGGGACGTAACAGGGATTAAACTGATAGGAATAGTACTACTTAACACACCACTCATATAGGGTGGCACAGTACATTGCACGGGGCACGCGCTGTGCCCCAAATTGGAAGTAAGAGGACCGACCAACCATCTTTTTCCATCTCCCGGTTCCTATAATCTATTCCATACACCGGCCCCTGATAGGGGACATAACAGGGATTAAACTTTTAGGAATAGTACTACTTAACACACCACTCATATAGGGTGGCACAGTACATTGCACGGCGCACGCGTAGTGCCCCAAATTGGAAGTAAGAGGACCGACCAACCATCTTTGGCCATCTCCCGGTTCCTAAAATCTATTCCATACACCGGCCCCTGATAGGGGACGTAACAGGGATTAAACTGATAGGAATAGTACTACTTAACATACCACTCATATAGGGTGGCACAGTACATTGCACGGCGCACGCGCAGTGCACCAAATTGGAAGTAAGAGCACCGACCAACCATCTTTGTCCATCTCCCGGTTCCTAAAATCTATTCCATACACCGGCCCCTGATAGGGGACGTAACAGGGATTAAACTGATAGGAATAGTACTACTTAACATACCACTCATATAGGGTGGCACAGTACATTGCACGGCGCACGCGTAGTGCCCCAAATTGGAAGTAAGAGGACCGACCAACCATCTTTTTCCATCTCCCGGTTCCTAAAATCTATTCCATACACCGGCTTCTGATAGGGGACGTAACAGGGATTAAACTGATAGGAATAGTACTACTTAACATACCACTCATATAGGGTGGCACAGTACATTGCACGGCGCACGCGCCATGCCCCAAATTGGAATTAAGAGGACCGACCAACCATCTTTTTCCATCTCCCGGTTCCTAAAATCTATTTCATACACCGGCCCCTGATAGGGGACAAAACAGAGATTAAACTGGTAAGAACAGATTTTTTAAATAAAAAATAAAGGAGGACAGCCTCTGCGGAGCTGGGTATTTTTTGGCCGCGTTACTGAACGCTCATGAACAATGGCTGTAGGCTCATGCGTCCTTTTGCGGAGGTGACAAACCTGGTCAGTCAAACCCAAGGCAACATCATCGACCTCATCCCATATGCGTTTTTTCTGGAGCGTGCCCAGTGGCGTACACACAATCCATGGGGCCCCGGTGCGAAACTGATCTATGGGGCCCCCTCCCCGTCGCCCCCCCCAACCTGCCTCCAAGCCCCCCCACTACCTCACCTACTAGTGTTGTAACTATAGTGTTATGGGCCACAGTGCAAACATTTTTACAAAGAACCGGCAGATTTTCTTACTAAGGGCTCTTTCCGTGCGGGTAATCCGCGGCGTGACTGAGTGCCAAGCCCCATTCTGGACAGCAGGGACACGGAGCAGTAACATGATTGACTGTGATCTTTTTACTACAAAATCACGGTGACAACTTTATGTCAATGTGATTTTGTAGTAAAAAGATCACAGAGAGGCACAGAGCATTATCAATCATGTTAATGCTCCATGTCTCTGCTGTCCGGAACGGGGCTTGGCTCTCTTTCATGCAGCGGATTACCCGCACGGGATACGCTCGTGTTAAAGAGCCCTAAGCCCAATGCATGGCTACACTCACCCAGTCCTAATAAAATCTGGTCCTACCTCATCCAGGGTGTCGCTGGCATCGGCGTGATGTCCACTGGATCCAGACCAAAGTCCCTGTGGTGAGAAAAAAAGAATAATCACATAAGGAAGGGATGGTGACTGCCCCTGTGAAATCACCAGCAGGGGGCGCTGTGCTGGCCTGTAAAACTGAGCCATGCCAATGTATAGCAGGGTAATCTAGGACATTTCCTCTAAGTGCAACCACACAGTACTAATGCCCACCTTGTGGCCCCTCACAGTAGTTATGCCCACCTTTGTTCCTGTCACAGAAGTTGTGCCCAGATATGTGCCCCCTCATAGTAGTTATGCCAAATATGTGTCCCCTTACAGTAGTTATGCCCATAATGTGCCCCCTCAGAGTGGTTATGCCAGATTATGTGTCCCCTCACAGTAGTAATGCCAGATTATATGTCCCCTCACAGTAGTAATGCCAGATTATGTGCCCCCTCACAGTAGTAATGCCAGACTATGTGCCCCTCACCTAGTAACGCCAGATTATGTGCCCCTCACAGTAGTAATGCCAGATTATGTGCCCCTCACAGTAGTAATGCCAGATTATGTGCCCCTCACAGTAGTTATGGCAGATTATGCGCCCCTTCACAGTATTTATGCCCAGTTATGTGCCCCCTCAAAGTAGATATGCCCAGATATGTGCCCCCTCAAAGTGGTTATGCCAGATTATGTGTCCCCTCACAGTAGTAATGCCAGATTATGTGCCCCTTCACAGTATTTATGCCCAGTTATGGGCCCTTTCAAAGTAAATATGCCCAGATATGTGCCCCATCAGAGTGGTTATGCCAGATTATGTGCCCCTCACATTAGCTATGCCCACATATGTGCCCCTCGCAGTGGTAATGCCAGATTACATGCCCCGTCACAGTAGTTATGCCTTCATATGTGCCCTCTCATAGTTATGCCTTTATATTTGCCGCCCTCACAGTAGTTATGGCAGATTAGGTGCCCCCTCTAATTAGTTATGGCAGATTAGGTGCCCCCTCAAATTAGTTATGGTAGATTAGGTGCCCCTCAGTAGAGATGCCAACTTTTGTGCCCCCTCACTCTAGTTGTGCCCATCAAACATCCCCCCGCCCCCAGTCTGCAGCGTTAAAAAAACAAAAAATAGACATACTTACCTTCTTCCCTGATGAGAGGAGGCAGATTGCCGGGCTTTCAGCTCTCCTCCCACAGCCAGCAGCGCGATCTGGGGCCAGCAAGGGGAGCTCCTGAGCTCTGAAGATCAGTGAAGCAGGGAGCAGAGAGGTTTCCCTGCTTCACTATAGAAACGGAACTGCCTAGCCGGGTGTGAGTGAGTGTGCGCTCCCCCTCCCCTTGACCCTCCAGCCCCCCCCATATTATACATGTAATGGAGGCATGGAGTGCTCTGATGGGGCCCGAAATTGCCACTGTACTTCATGCCTGGCCCCATCAGAGCGCTCCATTACATGTGAGTAAAGAGGGGCCCCTGCCAGCGGCCGGGCCCCCTGGAGTGCTGGGCCCGGTCGCAACTGCGACCCCTGCGACCCTGGTATGTACGCCACTGAGCGTGCCCTGCGAAGAGTGCTGGATCAGGCCGTAGCTGAGCATGAAGAGGAAGAGTTGTGGTCACCATCACCACCAGAACCAGCCTTGTCGTCGTTGATTGCTGGACCTGTGGCAGCGCAGAGAGAGGAGTCAGAGGAGGAAGGTGGCTTTGAGGAGGTGGAAGACCAACCACAGCAGGCGTCCCAGGGGGCTTGTTGTCACCTTTCGGGGACCCTTGGTGTTGTACGTGGCTGGGTGGAGGAAAAGACCTTCAATGACGTCAGTGAGGACAAGGAACAGGACATGGCTAGCTTGGTATCCAACCTTGTGCAAATGGGGAGTTTGCAGTTGTGCAAATGGACTGTTTGCGGTTGTTTGCGGTGCGTTAAACGGGGAGTTTGGTCTGTCACTGTGAAGCGGGCGTAACCCTTACACTACCTGATCGATACAACATCATTCCTGATCGTAAACACACACTTGATGTTTGAAAGCACGTTATTCCAAACAATTTAGGAATGTTAGGTGATTTATGCCCTTTATGGATTAAAACCCGACTCTGCGTCAACTACGTAATTTTCCATGGGAGTTTTGCCATGGATCCCCCTCCGGCATGCCACAGTCCAGGTGTTAGTCCCCTTGAAACAACTTTTCCATCACTATTGTGGCCAGAAAGAGTCCCTGTGGGTTTCAAAATTCGCCTGCCTATTGAAGTCTATGGCGGTTCGCCCGTTCCTGAACATTTGCGGAAATTCGCGTTCGCCATTCGCGAACGGAAAATTTTATGTTCGCAACATCTCTACTCCTGGCACGTTTGGCTCCTGACCTCCCACTGCTGCCAGCCTGCTGACTCCCAGCCATGCTTTCAACACATATAACCGCCGACGTGAACTGAGAATATATTTTTCTTTTTGTACTAAAATATGCCACTAAACGCTTTCAAGACATGTAACCGCCACCGTCGTGAACTGAGAATATATATTTTTTTTGTACTGAAATAGGCCACTAAACGCTTTCAACACAAATAACCGCCGAAGTGAACTAGGAATATATTTTTCTTTTTGTGCTGAAATACAAAATAACACATATAACCGCCATACTGACTGACTTCTACCGCCGCTACTTCTGTGAACCTCTGCATCACTACTTCTCGGGCAGGTAGGCTGCTGCGAAGCAGTTCATCTACCCGGGCACGTTTGGCTCCCGACCTCCCACTGCTGCCACCCTGCTGACTCCCAGCCATGCTTTCAACACATATAACCGCCATCGTGAACTGAGAATATATATATTTTTTTGTACTGAAATAGGCCACTAAACGCTTTCAAGACATACAACTGCCGCCGCCGTGAACTGAGAATATATTTTTATTTTTGTACTGAAATAGACCACTAAACGCTTTCAACACAAATAACCGCCAAAGTTTACTGAGAATATATTTTTCTTTTTGCACTGAAATACAAAATAACTTATATAACCGCCGTACTGACTCACTGCTACTGCCGCTACTTTCGTGAATCCCTGCACCACTACTTCCCGGGTAGGTAGGCTGCTGTGAAGCAGGTGGTCTACCTCGGGCACGTTTGGCTCCCAACCTCCCACTTCTGCCACACTGCTGACTCCCGGCCATGCTTTCAACACATATAACTGCCGACGTGAACTGAGAATATATTTTTCTTTTTGTACTGAAATAGGCCACTAAACACTTTCAAGACATATAACCGCCGCCGACGTGAACTGAGAAATTTTTTTTCTACTGAAATAGGCCGCTAAATTCTTTCAAGACATATAACCGCCGCTGACGTGAACTCAGAATGTATATTTTTTTACTGAAATAGGCCACTAAACGCTTTCAACACAAATAACCGCCGAAGTGAACTGAGAATATATTTTTCTTTTTTACTGAAATGCAAAATAACACATATAACCACCACACTGACTGGGTAGGTATTTCCTGGGTAGGTAGGCTGCTGCCAACTTCCCAGTGCTGCCACCCTGCTGACTCCTAGCCATGCTTTCAACACATATAACCGCTGACGTGAACTGAGAATATATATATTTTTTTGTACTGAAATAGGCCAGTAAACACTTTCAGCAGAAATAAATGCACCAGTGAAGTGCGTATATATTTTTCTTTTTGTACTGAAATAGGCCACTAAACCCTTTTGCCACAAATAACTGCACTAGTGAAGTGCGTATATTCTTTCTTTCTATAATGAAATAGGCCACTAAATGCTTTTGCCACAATTAAGTGCACCAGTGAAGTGAGTATATTTTTTTATTTCTGTACTGAAATAGGCCACTAAACGCTTTTACCACAAATAACTGCACCAGTGAAGTGCATATATTTTTTTCTTTCTATAATGAAATAGGCCAATAAACGCTTTTGCCACAAATAAGTGCACCAGTGAAGTGCGTATATTTTTTTCTTTCTGTACGCTTTCAACACATATAACTGCAGAAGTAAACTGCATATATAGTTTTCTTGTTTGAAAAGATATAAGCCACTAAAGGCTTTTCAACATAGCACTTGCACCCCAAGAACAAATTTATGGAATGACAGAGCTGTATAATGGCTATTTAAATCCCCAAATAATCTTTCCCTGCACTTGTAAATCGTTTTTCTAGCACTGTCCTTAGTGCTTTCTGACGTCTCTCCCTGCACTAAGATGCTGTGAAATGATTCATTTCTATCCTTTCCCTGCACTTATAAATCGTTTTTTCAGGGGGGTTTTCACAATGAGGTTTTTCCAATTGCTGTTCCTAGCACCTTCTCACGTCTGTCCCTGCACTCAGAATGCTTAAAAATGTCTGACTCTAAGATGGCCGCCGTATTTATAGGGCAGTGACATCACAGGGCTGGCTGGCTGCTGATTGGCTGCATGCATGGCATTTTGGGTCAGCCCGCCTTCTGAGAGTTCCTTGCCCCATGTCCTCACAGGGGTAGCCGCCATTGTAACCGCCATTTTAGGAAAAATTGTGATTCTTTAACCACGAAGCGCAAGGAAATTCGCATTTGTTGCAAATCTTTCGTCTGATTTGATTCGCTCATCTCTATTGACAGTCTATTTTTTTCTCTCACTTCACCCCTTCTGAATCTGGGATTTAGTGAGATGGATTTTCCAGGTAAGGCTTAATTCACAGTGCCATATCACAGCTCTGTGCTGGAGGCTGGAGCCATACATTTTTTGTGCTAAAAAGGGACTGAATTTGAAGGGAAAAAGATAGGCCCTCTTCACATATATCAGTTTTGTCCGGACAGCTTTTATAGGCTGGGAGCCTATAAGTGCACATCTATCCACTGAAGTGGAAGCTGGGGCCCGAACTCAGAAGGGGCCCACCCAGAAGGAGGACTAAATAATTTTATTGTCAGTGCCCTGTCAACAGTATTATACAATGACAGTATATACAGTGACATGACATACAGTGTATATGTGTAGGAAATGGACAGAGCAGCAGTCGTGCCTGGTCTGAGAGAGCGATCTTGAGTAGTCACAGAGGTGGTTGCACGGGAGAAGGAGGTTGCGAAGAAATTACTGGGGGGAGATGTTCAAAAATTTGCTGTGGGGCCTATTCAGTCAGTCAGACACTATATAACAGAATTTCAAGATGTAAGTATTGTCCAATACAAGACAGTGTGTATACATACCTAAACTTTCAGATAACTTTTCAGAAGAAGCTGCCCATGTGTTTTTACATAAGTGATAGCACTATATTTGACCATTATATGACTTCTATCTGGCATTTTTTAGCCATTTTCTCATGTGCATGCTGCATCTCTAATCTATATACCATGAGTTGGTGGGCAGTGACTAGCTGTTCATCATTTCTCCCCATATGGTACACAGAGACAGGAGGTTCTGCTTCCTAACTCTATCATATTCACTCAATAACCCATATAAACACCACATATGACATATAGTAAAGATAATTTGCGGGGAGTCAGCATGCGAGCGGACGCACGTAGGTGACGTCCGCACCCCCCCTCCGGCGCTCAAGCTCCCAGCCCGATGTGAGCCCGCTCTGACCCGATGCTACAACGCCGCTATGATGCCGTTAGGATGCCGCCCTGATCAGCTGCTCCAGCTATCTGCTCTGAGGCCGTTCACGGCTGATTTGATTACTGCACTGGTGCCGGTTTGATCGGGGCCGCTCTAATTACAGCCTTGAAGTTGCCACTGTTTCTACCTTGGCCAGAAGCTCCCACAGATCTCGGCTGTCTATCTCCCTGCCCTCGTGCCATTGCCTGTGGCCTCCCTGTTGCCTGCTGGTTTCTCCATTCCTCCGTCTGTGGTGTAAGTGTGCGGAGCGCCCCCTGCCTTGGGAAATTGAGAGCGGAGTGGAGCTGCATGCCGGCAGCATGGTGAGAAGACTGATGTTCTTTTTTTTTTATATGTGGAACTATGGTTTTCTAAATTGGCTATAACAGCGAGTGAGGGTGCGGACTGGGGGGTTAGAGGGGGCCATGATAGCAGGTCCTAAATATACAGGAGGGATTTGAGTGGTTCCCCCCTCTTCATATATAGCAGGCACCCTGAATCTCGAGCATGGCAGAGGAGGAGGAACGCCATTGATTGCGGGCCCCGGGCTATAAGAACTTAAAGCGGCGGACCATTGGTGGCAGGGGGAGTCCACGACTGGTGGGACAAAGTTGAATCGACACAGATGATTTTGTACATGGCGTAATAAAAGGGAAAGAAAATAAAAAAAATAAAATAAAAAATGGCGACACTAAGAGAGCAAGGTTATATAAGATATGGTAGATCATCGGCAAACAACGTACTAATACGGACTAATACGTACTAACCTAAACAATTTTCATTAGGGATTGCCAATGACCTATTGGGCCACTAATCTTCTGAAATAAGCGGTCAGATAACCTGGTATAAAGGGGATATTGCTAATCTGTCCCAAGGCTCAACTGTCTAATCAAGAGACTACTTCTAACCCCTGCGAACTAACAACTTGGAACTGCTGCTGCTACTAACTGCAGAGCTCCTGGGCTCCTAAGGGTACTTTCACACTAGCGTTTTTCTTTTCCGGCATAGAGTTCCGTCACAGGGGCTCTATACCGGAAAAGAACTGATCAGTTTAAGGGCTCTTTCACACCTGCGTTCTTTTCTTCCGGCATAGAGTTCCGTCGTCGGGGCTCTATGCCGGAAGAATCCTGATCAGTTTTATCCTAATGCATTCTGAATGGAGTGAAATCCGTTCAGGATGCATCAGGATATCTTCAGTTCCGGAACGGAACGTTTTTTGGCCGGAGAAAATACTGCAGCATGCTGCGCTTTTTGCTCCGGCCAAAAATCCTGAAGACTTGCCGCAAGGCCGGATCCGGAATTAATGCCCATTGAAAGGCATTGATCCGGATCCGGCCTTAAGCTAAACGTCGTTTCGGCGCATTGCCGGACCCGACATTTAGCTTTTTCTGAATGGTTACCATGGCTGCCGGGACGATAAAGTCCTGGCAGCCATGGTAAAGTGTAGCGGGGAGCAGCATACTTACCGTCCGTGCGGCTCCCGGGGCGCTCCAGAGTGACGTCAGGGCGCCCCAAGCGCATGGATCACGTGATCGCATGGATCACGTCATCCATGCACATGGGGCGCTCTGACGTCATTCTGGAGCGCCCCGGGAGCCGCACGGACTGTAAGTATACTGCTCCCCGCTCCTACTATGGCAACCAGGACTTTAATAGCGTCCTGGCTGCCATAGTAACACTGAACGCATTTTGAAGAGGGCTCCATCTTCAAATGCTTTCAGTACACTTGCGTTTTTCCGGATCCGGCGTGTAATTCTGGCAAGTGGAGTACACGCCGGATCCGGACAACGCAAGTGTGAAAGAGGCCTAATCCCCATGCATTCTGAATGGAGAGTAATCCGTTCAGGATGCATCAGGATGTCTTCAGTTCAGTCATTTTGACTGATCAGGCAAAAGAGAAAACCATAGCATGCTACAGTTTTATCTCCCGCGAAAAAACAACAACTGAAGACTTGCCTGAATGCTGGATCCGGCATTTTTTCCCTTAGGAATGTATTAGTGCCGGATCTGTCCTTCCGGTCTGCACATGCACAGACTGAAAAAAAGGTGAAAAAAATAAATGCCGGATCCATTTTGCCGGATGACACCGGAAAGACGGATCCGGCATTTCAATGCATTTTTTCGACTGATCAGGCATTTTTAAGACTGATAAGGATCCTGATCAGTCTTACTAATGCCATCAGTTGGCATACGTTTTGCCTGATCCGGCAGGCAGTTCCGGCGACGGAACTGCTTGCCGGATCTCTCTGCCTCAAGTGTGAAAGTACCCTAACTGCACTATATTACTAACAAGTACGGATGGACTGTTAATGTATAACTGCCTGTTTATATATGAAAGGTTGCTGACTTAAGTATATGCTATAGAATTATTGATATACTATTGTTGTGGGAATGTGAGCGGTTTCACCCTGTGTGTCCTACAAGGATAGGAACTGTCCCTCTCTGTTTTTTTTTGGTAGAGTACTTGGGCTAGTCTGGGGAGGAGGAAAGGGAGGGTGGACAGGGGTGAAGTGGGGCAATGACGAGACAGGGCACAGGGATAAAGGCAAAGGGGCAACTGGAGTTGAATACTACGGTTTCCCCAGTGCCTAAAATAAATGAGAAATCCAAACAGCTACTCCTGACTAGTATGCGCAGACTTAGCCCTGCTAAGAAAAAGGATGGGTTATTGGACCAGGAGGGTGAACTGCTTTTGGAGGGAAACTCTGAATTAATTTTGGCAGGGGAAGGCCCTCAGTCTGGGGAGAGAGGTGGCTGCCAGTTTGATGAGGTCGAAAGAAAAAGAGCCGCTTTGGAACAGGCTCCTAGCCTGCAAGATATATTTCAGGAAATAAAAAAATGCAATACGGCGATACAGGATCTCTCTTTCCAGACTGGAAATATTAGGGAATCGGTCGGACTTCTCAGTGCGGATCTACAAGAATATAAAGATAGACTGACAGAAGTAGAGAAAAGAACATCAGAAGTTGAGGATATAGTACAGACAGTGGTTAAAGAGAAAAACAGGTTAATGGTAGAAAATAAGGAAATAAAATATAATCTAATACAGTTGGAAAATAGGGCCAGGAGGTCAACTTTGAGATGCCTGGGGATCCCAGAGGGAGCAGAGGGGCAAGACCCTCGCATCTTTATACAAGATTGGTTGCAGGAACAACTGGTTCAGGATATTTCTGAATATAAAAGCTTTGTGGAGAGTGCTTATAGACTGCCGGCAAAGATACCTCCTCCAGGTACAAGACCGAGGGTAATGATCCTGAATCTGCTCTCGGTCAGGGACAGGGAGGAGATATTGCGCAGCGCAAGAAGGAAAGGGAGGCTGGATTATGCGGGTACAACAGTTATGATATTTCCCGATTACGCAAAAGAAACGGAAAATGAAAGAAGCCGGTTTATGGATGTGAAAAAAATATTGCGGTCAAAGAATGTTAAATATTCAATGATGTTTCCGGCCAAGCTGAGAATTGAATGGGAAAGTAAATCATGGTTTTTTGAGACAGCAGAGGCGGCGGGAGAATGGGTAAAGGAAAAGTTAAAGGGCTGAGCGGTGGGCTGGGCTGTACAGGGTGCTGTAAGGGGGAATGCTAGTTTAGAGAACCAGGACTTAGGTTTCCTGGATCATTTGTGAGGGATGGGTGAGGTTTGCCGGTTGTTTTTTTTTTTTTCTTTCTCTGTCGTTCCCCCTTGTCCCCCTCCTCCACCTCCGTTGTGCCACCCTCCTCCTATTCCTGTCTCAATATTCCCGAGCCTTTCATAAAAATGGGGATCCCCATACTCTGGTAATGGATAGGATTATGAATAAAAAATATGAGAATTATCTCATGGAATATTAGGGGGCTGAGTAGGGGTTCCAAGAGAGTTGCGGTCTTTGATGCAATACATAGATCTCTCCCCGCAATAGTTTGTCTGCAGGAAACACACCTGACGAAGGAGACTAGGGATGGGATAGGTAGACCATGGATGCAATATGCTTTTCACTCAGTGTACTCAGCATACGCGAGAGGAGTAAGCATATTAATACATCGGGACATAGATATAACAATAGTGAAAGCTACTATAGATAAGGAGGGCTGTTATGTCCTGTTGGACTGCATACTGGAAGGCAGAGCATGGTTAATAGCAAGTGTGTATATACCGCCACCCTTTAAAATAGACGTCCTACTAAAAATTTACGATATTGCACTTAAGGCAGGGGATAAATTACTGTTGGTGGTTGGAGACTTTAATAATGTTATGGATGCAAGAATAGATAGAGGTAAATTGGGGAATAATCAGGGTCCCTGTATGGGATCCAAATTAAAAAATATCACTAAAGAGATGGGTTGGATTGATATTTGGAGGGTTATGCACCCTAATTCGCGGAAATACTTGTGTTTTTCAAAGACTCATAGGAGTCTATCACGGATAGATTTAGTTTTCACAAATGAGAAAGGCTCACTGGAAATTGTAGGGGTGAAATATGGGCAATATGGGGTTTCGGACCACAATCCAATTAATATAAATATTAAAACACAAAAAAAAAAAAAAAGAGGGATGAATATAAGTATAGGATGGATAAATATGATGGATACACACGATAAGATTTTGCGAGAGATAAGAGTGTTCTTCGAGATGAACGATGGATCAACGACAGTTAATATAGTATGGGAGGCAGCCAAGGCCTTTATTAGAGGGATTATTAAAAAGTATACAGGGCTATATAAGAAAGGTATAAGGGAGAAAATAACAAAACTAGAAGGCGAGGCAGAGAAAAATGAAAAAAATTATATTGCAAACCCTACAGACCAAAACTATACTTCCTGGATAGAGACGGGCTCGGAATTAAAGGATGAATTGCTCTTATTGGCAGAACAACAAAAAGAAAACTATGTAAGAGATAACTACTGTATATCCATGCACATATCCCTGGGAAAAAGCTAGCGGCCCTGGTAGTGACGCAAACAAAAAAGAATAAGTATTTCCATTGCATAACGGATGAATCAGGACATAAAAATACCGAGCAATGAGCCAAAATAGAGCTACTCCAAAAATATTTTACTGACATATATAGAAGTAAGATAAATAAAAACTCAGAACAAATACAACAATTTTTGGATGAAATTACTATTTCGAGGTTAACAACTGATCAATGCAAATCTCTGGAAGCTCCCATAACCCCTCTAGAAGTGTATGAGATGTTAAATGGGATAACAATGAACAAGGCTCCAGGCATGGATGGCATCCCGTTTGAAGTGTATGTTCAATATAAAGAAATATTAATTCCGAAACTGCTCATAGTCTGGGAGTCAGCGAAGCAGGTGGAAAAATTGCCAGATTCTATGCGGGAAGCCCTGATCACACTTATCCCAAAGCCAGGGAAGGACCCGGCCCTGATGGACTCGTATCGCCCTATTTCACGGATCACTACAGACAATAAAATAATAGCTAAGATTTTGGCAAATAGACTTAGGAGTGTGATCTCGGTGGTAGTGCATGAGGACCAGTCGGGATTCATGTTGGGCAGAACTACCACAGAGAATATTGTGAGATATTTTGTGAACACCCAGTTTGAACCCACAAATTGTAACTATAGATGTCTCAAAGGCTTTTGACACGATAGAATGGCCCTTCCTGTTTAACACAATGAAGAAAATGGGATTTGGGGATCGCTTTGTTACATGGGTAAAACTATTGTATACGGAAATCTCTGCAAGGGTGATAGTAAATGGAGAACATTCAGGCAGCGTACCAATCGGCAGGGGGGTTAGACAGGGATGTCCCCTTTCCCCTCTGCTCTTTGCTATAGCTATTAAACCACTTTCAGATATGATTAGACAGGATCCGGGAATTGTGGGGTTCAGATATTGCACCCACGAAGAAAAAATTGCTTTATATGCGGACGATATCATGCTATTTGTGGGTTCACATGGATCACTAAATAGGATATTTCAGGTATTCAAGCAATTTGGTGGACATGCAGGACTCAGTATTAACTGGTCTAAATCGGCATGTATCCCGATTGACCCTCTGAATGATTTTAGCCCGGGACAGTTGGAAATTAAGAGGATGAATGAACCTGATAAATATTTGCACAAGGGATGGACAGGTCCTGTGGGATCCATGCCTGGTTAATTTTTATGAACATTGTCTGTAGACAGGCGGCTGTGTTTGTCTGTAATGACGCCCCCTGCCGTGGTGAATACACGTTCAGACAAAACGCTGGCCGCCGGGCAGGCCAGCACCTCCAAGGCATAAAAGGCTAGCTCTGGCCACATGGACAATTTGGAGACCCAGAAGTTGAATGGGGCCGAACCATCAGTCAGTACGTGGAGGGGTGTGCACAGGTACTGTTCCACCATGTTAGTGAAATGTTGCCTCCTGCTAACACGTTCCGTATCAGGTGGTGGTGCACTTAGCTGTGGCGTGGTGACAAAACTTTTCCACATCTCTGCCATGCTAACCCTGCCCTCAGAGGAGCTGGCCGTGACACAGCTGCGTTGGCGACCTCTTGCTCCTCCTCTGCCTTCGCCTTGGGCTTCCACTTGTTCCCCTGTGACATTTGGGAATGCTCTCAGTAGCGCGTCTACCAACGTGCGCTTGTACTCGCGCATCTTCCTATCACGCTCCAGTGCAGGAAGTAAGGTGGGCACATTGTCTTTGTACCGTGGATCCAGCAGGGTGGCAACCCAGTAGTCCGCACACGTTAAAATGTGGGCAACTCTGCTGTCATTGCGCAGGCACTGCAGCATGTAGTCGCTCATGTGTGCCAGGCTGCCCAGAGGTAAGGACAAGCTGTCCTCTGTGGGAGGCGTATCGTCATCGTCCTGCGTTTCCCCCCAGCCACGCACCAGTGATGGGCCCGAGCTGCGTTGGGTGCCACCCCGCTGTGAACATGCTTCATCCTCATCCTCCTCCACCTCCTCCTCATCCTCGTCCTCCTCGTCCTCCAGTAGTGGGCCCTGTCTGGCCACATTTGTACCTGGCCTCTGCTGTTGCAAAAAACCTCCCTCTGAGTCACTTCGAAGAGACTGGACTGAAAGTGCTAAAAATGACCCCTCTTCCTCCTCCTCCTGGGCCACCTCCTCTTCCATCATCGCCCTAAGTGTTTTCTCAAGGAGACATAGAAGTGGTATTGTAACGCTGATAACGGCGTCATCGCCACTGGCCATGTTGGTGGAGTACTCGAAACAGCGCAACAGGGCACACAGGTCTTGCATGGAGGCCCAGTCATTGGTGGTGAAGTGGTGCTGTTCCGCAGTGCGACTGACCCGTGCGTGCTGCAGCTGAAACTCCACTATGGCCTGCTGCTGCTCGCACAGTCTGTCCAGCATGTGCAAGGTGGAGTTCCACCTGGTGGGCACGTCGCATATGAGGCGGTGAGCAAGAAGGCCGAAGTTACGCTGTAGCGCAGACAGGCGAGCAGCAGCAGAATGTGAACGCCAGAAGCGCGAACAGATGGCCCGCACTTTTTGCAGCAGCTCTGACATGTCGGGGTAGTTGCGAATGAACTTCTGCACCACCAAATTCAGCACATGCGCCAGGCAAGGGATGTGCGTCAAACCGGCTAGTCCCAGAGCTGCAACCAGATTTCGTCCATTATCGCACACCACCAGGCCGGGCTTGAGGCTCACCGGCAGCAACCACTCGTCGGTCTGTTGTTCTATACCCCGCCACAACTCCTGTGCGGTGTGGGGCCTGTCCCCCAAACATATGAGTTTCAGAATGGCCTGCTGACGTTTACCCCGGGCTGTGCTGAAGTTGGTGGTGAAGGTGTGTGGCTGACTGGATGAGCAGGTGGAAGAAGAGGAGGAGGAAGCTGAGTAGGAGGAGGAGGAGACAGGAGGCAAAGAATGTTGCCCTGCGATCCTTGGCGGCGGAAGGACGTGCGCTAAACAGCTCTCCGCCTGGGGCCCAGCCGCCACTACATTTACCCAGTGTGCAGTTAGGGAGATATAGCGTCCCTGGCCGTGCTTACTGGTCCACGTATCTGTGGTTAGGTGGAACTTGGTTGTGCAGGGAAGGCATGGCTCTCTTGGAGAAGTAGTGCCGGCTGGGAACAACATACTGTGGGACAGCAAGCGACATGAGCTGTTTGAAGCTGTCTGTGTCCTCCAGCCTAAATGACAGCATTTCATAGGCCAGTAGTTTAGAAATGCTGGCATTCAGGGCCAGGGATCGAGGGTGGCTAGGTGGGAATTTACGCTTTCTCTCAAATGTTTGTGAGATGGAGAGCTGAACGCTGCCGTGTGACATGGTTGAGATGCTTGGTGACGCAGGTGGTTGTGCTGGTGGTACATCCCATGTTTGCTGGGCGGCAGGTGCCAACGTTCCTCCAGAGGCGGAGGAAGAGGCCGAGGCGGCAGCAGCAGAAGAGGTAGCAGGGGGAGCCTGAGTGACTTCCTTGTTTTTAAGGTGTTTACTCCACTGCAGTTCATGCTTTGCTTGCAGGTGCCTGGTCATGCAGGTTGTGCTAAGGTTCAGAACGTTAATGCCTCGCTTCAGGCTCTGATGGCACAGCGTGCAAACCACTCGGGTCTTGTCGTCAGCACATTGTTTGAAGAAGTGCCATGCCAGGGAACTCCTTGAAGCTGCCTTTGGGGTGCTCGGTCCCAGATGGCGGCGATCAGTAGCAGGCGGAGTCTCTTGGCGGCGGGTGTTCTGCTTTTGCCCACTGCTCCCTCTTTGTCTTTTGCTACGCTGTTGGCTCGGTCTCACCACTGCCTCTTCCTCCGAACTGTGAAAGTCAGTGGCACGACCTTCATTCCATGTGGGGTCTAGGACCTCATCGTCCCCTGCATCGTCTTCATCCCTGACCTCCTGTTCAGTCTGCACACTGCAGAAAGACGCAGCAGTTGGCACCTGTGTTTCGTCATCATCAGAGACGTGCTGAGGTGGTATTCCCATGTTCTCATCATCAGGAAACATAAGTGGTTGTGCGTTAGTGCATTCTATGTCTTCCACCGCTGGGGAAGGGCTAGGTGGATGCCCTTGGGAAACCCTGCCAGCAGAGTCTTCAAACAGCTTAAGAGACTGCTGCATAACTTGAGGCTCAGACAGTTTCCCTGATATGCATGGGGGTGATGTGACAGACTGATGGGCTTGGTTTTCAGGCGCCATCTGTGCGCTTTCTGCAGAAGACTGGGTGGGAGATAATGTGAACGTGCTGGATCCACTGTCGGCCACCCAATTGACTAATGCCTGTACCTGCTCAGGCCTTACCATCCTTAGAACGGCATTGGGCCGCACCAAATATCCCTGTAAATTCTGGCGGCTACTGGGACCTGAGGTAGTTGGTACACTAGGACGTGTGGCTGTGGCAGAACGGCCACGTCCTCTCCCAGCACCAGAGGGTCCACTAACACCACCACGACCATGTCCGCGTCCCTTACTAGATGTTTTCCTTATTGTTACAGTTCACCACAATAAGAAAAATATTATTTGGCCCAATGTATTGAATTCAAATTCAGGCCTTTTTTTACAGACACTTAACACTATCTGGCTATCTATTTAGGTACCGTATTACACTAATACAGGCACAGCAATAATGACAGATTTAGCTGAATATAAATTTGAGGCCTATTATTTAGGCGCTGGGTGACAGGTATACGTTTACGGACAGAATTAGACTTGGATATGCACAGTAGCGTGTGTGTGAAGTTATTGAGAATGATCCTATCAGCACCTTGAATCTAATATACCCTTTTAGGGATAGATTTAAAGTAGGCCTGATACAGCAGAAACCACTAATTTAGGAAATTGCTAGGTTGGGAATTGTATTTCAACCCAGAACAAAAACTGTGCTTTGACGGACACAAAATACCTTGACCAGCTACAGCAATAGCCACAGATTTAGCTGAATATAAATTTAAGGCCTATTATTTAGGCGCTGGGTGACAGGTATACGTTTACTGACAGAATTAGACTTGGATATGCACAGTAGCGTGTGTGTGAAGTTATTGAGAATGACCCTATCAGCACCTTGAATCTAATATACCCTTTTAGGGATAGATTTAAATAACCACACTATTGATGGTTAAATGGACTTGGTGGCAGCTTGCCCCTGATGTAGGATATAGCCAAATAATAACCACACTATTGATGGTTAAATGGACTTGGTGGCAGCTTGCCCCTTATGAAGAATATAGCCAAAAAATAACCACACTATTGATGGTTAAATGGACTTGGTGACAGCTTGCCCCTGATGTAGGATATAGGATATAGGATGTAGGATATAGAAAAAAATAACCACACTATTGATGGTTAAATGGACTTGGTGGCAGCTTGTGCTGGCGCACCACAAGCCACAAAATGGCCGCTGATCACCCCAGAAAAAAGTGACTGAAAAACGCTCTGGTCAGCCTAAAAACAGTGAGCAATTGAATAGCAGCAGTTCAATGATCCACAGCTGTAGATCGATCACTGTCTTAAGTGTTTTGGAGGAGTTAATCACTGCCTAATCTCGCCCTAACGTCGCAGCTGCAACCTCTCCCTACACTTGTAACAGCAGAGTGACGTGCAGCGCTACGTGACCCAAGCTTATATAGAGGCTGGGTCACATTCTGCACTGGCCAATCACAGCCATACCAATAGTAGGCATGGCTGTGATGGCCTCTTGGGGCAAGTAGTATGACGCTTGTTGATTGGCTGCTTTGCAGCCTTTCAAAAAGCGCCAAGAGAGCGCTAAACACCGAACCCGAACCCAGACTTTTACAAAAATGTTCGGGCTCGGGTCCGTGTCACGGACACCCCTATACAGTTCGGGTTCGCTCATCCCTAGTCTCTACTACTCCCCTAAAAAGTTAATGAAGTACTATAGTACTAAAGTCTTTACTTGCCAAAAGTGTGGAGAGATAGGGGCGGACAATATACATATATTATGGACATGTATAAAAATCCAAAACTACTGGGTAAGGATAATTAAAAAAATAGAAGAATACCACCAGTTTACAGTGCCTAGACATTTTGAGGAATGTATCCTAGAGGTGCTGGATGATGTGGAAGGGTCTCAACACAGGGAAATTGCAACTAAATTATTGTTCCAAGCCAGGAAATGTATAGTTGGGCACTGGGGTAGGATTGAGGCCCCTACAGTTAAAGAATGGGAGAATCGCACAAGGATGTCGCTAGCCAGTGAGGAGTTTCATTTGACCGGGTTGAAGAAAAAACATAAATTTGCCAGGCTGTGGTGGAGGCGACTAAAGGGATGAGGAGGTAGGAGGAGAAGGGGGAAAGCAAGAAAATGGAAAAACTAGGGGTAGTGGTGGGGAGGGGTAATGGAGGGAGGACGGCATTATTCGTTTTTTTTTTGTTTTTTTTTAATAAAAAAAATAGTAAAGATAATTACTGACCAGTATCGATGTGAATAAAGTACTTGGGGTGAGATTTAACTCATGATATTATCTGCTAAATCTGCTGATTCATGTCTACCTCTTTTCAGTCTGCTCTGTTTCTTCCTGCACTTCCTCCTTCCTCACCCCCCTCCCCTCTACATAGATTTCCATGGGATGATGTAATCTGATCCTCCAGTGCACAGGCAGCCCATTTTGGCTTTAAGAAAATGGATTTATCACAAATCTCAGAGACAAGGTTAGTTTAGAAAATAGGAGAGAAAACAGTAAATAACTCTAGAACAAGGCATTTTCTCTGATAAGCTATATTACAAAGTTTTTTGTATTCACCTGTACTATTGATTTATACAAAGTTGTGTGTCCATTAAAGGGGGAGTGACCATTTACTGAGAAGGCCTACCAACCAATTTTTATAGCTTTAGTTCATCTAAACTGAAAAGTGAAGCAACTTTGCAAATTGTCTTATTTAAAAATCTCCTATAGTTTTGTGCCTACAGCTCCAATGCAGAACTATGCGTGTCAATAGTAACAGACTATAAGCAAACCCTGCCTTGTCTGATCATGCAGTAAATAATAGTCTCCTCCTGCCTAGTATAAACTGCATATTTGGTAGGTTGTAGTGCTGAGTAGTGATGAGCGGTAATGGCAATATTCGAATTTGTGATATATCACAAATATTTAGGCGAATATTCGCCAAACATTTGTGATTTCATGATATTCTATTTGATTGCGCTATTATGCTTGCACGCACGCTTGCACACACTATTAGCTACATAAGTGATGAAAATGGTTGGCAGCAACTTTTGAGATAGTAAGGAAGAACTCCTGATCACGGTAAGTAATTGTACCTTACAGCACTTTTTTAGATTAAAATTCCATGCATGTCATAACAATAGCTTTATATGCAGATAGAGTTTTTCAAAGTATTCGAGATCGCGCAAATTGCCACTATTGATTTGAATATTTTAGCGCAATACATCTTCACCTTTAATCAGGTCTGACAACATAATACTGATTGTTGAACTTAGTATTGTTGTGACATCACAGCACTATTTCTGTAGCATGTATGTATAGACAGCAGAGAAATCTCTCTCACATGCACATTGCGCATTTATTTTCCTGCCACACACTATAACCTATACTATCTAACACTAACTATATGGATTATATATTTCAGCTAACTATCTCTATGACCTACTGTCGGGTATTTATTTCATATAGGATATGAAATATGAAAAATTATGATTTCATATTTTTATGAAATATGAAAAATTAAAAATTAAAAATTTAATTGGCGGACATATAAACGCCAGTTCTTTTATTGACGAGATCTAAAGTTAATTTGTGCAGATAATGAAACAGGGTGCAATTAATTATATAAAATATAATTTATTACAAATAAATACATGCAGTAAAAATGGCATACAAATGAATACAAGGATAATATCAAAATTGACCACAAGATGATGCTCCACCGTTTACGCCGGGCTCACTTAATTTAGTACACCAAATACAATAGAATACTACTCTTTTCTTTTATCAAATTATTACCGATTAGTATACTGGTTATCAAAATATTATAATGTAACAACAACAATAAAACAATAGAAATGAATCTGTGGAAAATCCCTTATGCTCAATCAAAGAATATGGCAGTAAGAGACACCTTATAAATACGCTCGTTGGCCTAACTACAGATAATAAAATCTGATCAGAGATCCCACTCTGATAGCAATATTACAGGAATTCTAATGATGTGCACGTTCATTAAAATTTCCCATAAAATTATTGTTTTAACACTATTGACTCACTAATAATGGGGTCTCAACTACAGTATATGCCAATTGGAGCGATTTATAATTACTGCAAATGAAATAGATTATACATTACCCCTGGCTTTGGGATAAAAGAGCTTTTAGAATGGACCCAGCTTTCCAAGATTTAGATATGTCCCGTCCTGTGGTACGTTCCTGACGTGTGAAGTGATGCTGATGAATGAATCTTTGTGAAGTGTTCCTTTGTGAAGTCCTTGTGAAGTTTTTCTTTTGTGAAGTGTGTGAAGTGTCCTGATCTCCCCAAAACTGGATCAGATATTCCCATCCTTATCTATGCCCATCCCCTCTTGGATTAGGGATTTCCAATTAGATAAGGTAGGTGTGACGTATGTTAAACATGGGGATGATGTCATTTAATTGACATTCCTTAGAAACTCCTGCCCATCTACCACTTGATGGCACTGTTGCATCATATAACAATTTTAAATATTTTAAGAATTAACACATATATTGCTTTATTATACCACTAAAACTTTGACCTTTCCCACCTTAAATCAATTAGGAGGGACTCTTTCTGACACTTTGCTCAGACTGACTGGCGGTATCAGAAGTTTCCCTAATCCCTGAATTTATGGGGCAGATAAGAGTATAAAGTTTTCTCCTGATTTGTGTATCTTAACTGTCTTAGCTATTGAGTAATGATGTTTGAAATAACATCAGCTCCTCTAAAATAAACCCTATTTAAGAAAATTCAACTTAAACACTCTCTATATCCCCTAGAATATATCCTTTCAGTGAGATACAGACACATAAAGATACATTAATAATATTTGGTTATAATACACCAATATTGCATAGTATATATGAATCATTAACAAGTTCAAACGCTAAATAAATGCACACAGGAATATATATATATCTATATGTGAATATATGAATAGATATCTGTTCCACACCAGATGTGTTTTATGGACGTCTCTTATCAGATCATGCTTTAGCCATGAAACACCCATTGTTCCTCAGACAGACAAGTTTAGAGAAACCAGTGTAGATAAATCCATGTCTCTAAACAATAATACGAAGTATAATGCTCCCTATATATTTACTTTTAACACATTGAACTTGCCATGAACCCATCTTGGTTTTTTCCAGGTTCATGCTGATCACATGCTGTTAAAGGCAATGATCATCCATATTGAATATAGTATCATCAGATACATTGTACACTTATGAAAATGCACAACAAATCCCCCTTCATTCCAAAAATGTTCCATAAAATGTGAATATATTTGGAATGTTAAAAAGGGCTTTTCATATATCTTCTTCGATGCGTAGACTTGGCTTATAATGTTTCAACCAGAGCTTGACTAAAGTTATTCTGGAGAACCTTATCTAACGCATGACTTGGATGGTCAACAAACTCAACCATCCTATAGATCCTGCAAAACAGGATATAAGTTCGATAAAGGTTTGTTTTGATTCTCCATCTCCACATGAATGTTTAATAGGTTCCTTTTCAATGAACCAACTTCGAGTTCCAATGTCTTGATAGAGATGGAATCGGCAACTGTCACACCGGTAGTAATAACAGTGCCCACTACGCCAAAGATTATGGTGGCTATGATCGCAAAACATGAATCGCTTTGGTCTGTAGAAAACTGTTCTCTGGTTAGGGTTTTCCTTGCTTGCTCCAGGATCTGGGTAATCCGTTCTTGGGAATATCCGATGTGCATATGGTACCAGGCTTGGATTTCCGATGACTGGATCTTGGATACGTTGAATTGCCTTTCGACGAAAATGCGTGGATTCAGGCTGATGTAGACCTTCTGGGATAATATCCTCTTGTTCGTCAAGATGAACCCCGCTGTATCTTGTAGCATGATCCCCGACGAAGGACCTGGCACAGCAATCGGCTCAGCATGGAACTCCTTCCCCAAGATCAGGATGACGTAGATAATGGCAATCATCTTTGATGACATCTTACGTCTATAAAATATTTTATGACACATATGAGTATATACATTTTTTTTTTAACTTTATCCTGCAAGAAAAGAGTTACAAATACCATATACCTCTGATTGGCATAAATTCTTTTCTTGGACATAGTAAGTTCTGGTTTCAGAGGTGAGTTAGGAGACATTTTGTTATAGAGGAAACGTACATCAGGATGGGTTAGTATGCGTTAAAGATGTATAATAACAGATAACGTTTTTCCGTTCATACGATACCAATCCTTATTTCCGTCTTTAGCTGGAACCATAAAGTCTTTTCACCTATTTTCATCCAATTCCTTCAATCTCTTGAAGTCGTGCACTAGGATGACAAACACGTAGCTGATTAATGTGCACCCATTTTTCAATAAACTCATCCCCCTTAGGGATTTTGATCTTATAGACCACTGGAGATAACTTGTCAGTGATGACATAGGGACCTTTCCAGGAAGGTAGGAATTTTCTCTCCTTTACTTGATCCCGAGCGAAGTTATAGAGATACACCTGATCGGAAATTTGATACTCCTTCTGTGTAGTCTTCAGATCATCATACGTCTTAGCACTCACTGCGGCTTTCTCTATATTCTTCTGGGCGAATGAAAAAGCATGCTGAAGGTGCTTGCGTAAATTTTCCACATACTGATGCGATGTTGTAGCATTGATCAAGTTATGTTCTGTTGTCCTGTAAAGTAAATGCTGGGGTAACACCATCTTCCTTCCCGTGATCATCTCAAAGGGAGAAAGCTTAGTTGCTGCGCTTGGGGTGGCTCTGATGGCCATAAGCACCAAAGGCAACTTGACATCCCAGTCTTTACCAGATTCATTGACAAACTTTTTCAGGATGTTTACAATGGACTGGTTGTAACGTTCTACTCCACCACTAGAGGCTGGTCGATAAGCTATATGTAGCTTCCTCTTTACCCCCAGGATTTCCCACATCTTTGTCATCACCTCACTGGTGAAGTGACTTCCACGATCGGATTCGATGCGCTGGGGAAGACCAAATCTAGAAAATATATGGTTAATGAGCAGAGATGCACGTGCGCTTGAACTGCATGTTTTGCACGGCAAACATTCCACCCATTTGGTGAACAGACAAGTTACGGTTAACATATACTTGTTGCCTCTTGATGAGGTTGTTACTGGTCCAATGAAGTCAATTTGGATGTCTGACCATGGAATGGACATCCCCCTTTTCATCAATGGTGCCCGATGAGTGGGTCCTTGTGGCTGGAATTGAGGGCAGATTAGACATCCCTGACAATATGTTCGCACATCTTGCAGCATATGTGGCCAGTAAGAGTAGTCCCGTAGTAACTCGTACGTTATTTTCTCACCTCGATGACCAGCTGTTGGGGCATCATGTGCATGTTGTAACATCAGACCTCGGTATGCTGCAGGTACTATCCATTGCGTGATACCATTCTTAGAGGTTCTTATCAGCAGTTCATCCTGTAATGAGATTTGGGACTTACCTTTCATCAAAATTCGTAACTCCTCCTTACCCACACAGTCTTCTGTGGTTATGGGATAGTTGTGTGGATCCTCAATGTGCTTATAAAAGAGACCAATAATTGGATCCCCCTTTTGGCTTGCAATGAGATCCTCACTAGGGAAATCTTGGCTCCACTGCGCCACATTGGCTTTAGCTCCCTTTTGGGCCTGACTCCTTGTCATAGCATCCACTTGGATAGTTCCCATGAGGTCATCAACGTCAAAGACTTCTCCATCAATGGCTGCTTGCTTGGCAAGGGAATCCGCTAGGTCATTCCCTTCTTTATCCATGCCTGGATATTTTGAATGACCTCTTACCTTCTTCCAATAAATGGTAAGACTGTGGGCGGTAACCATCTCATCAATTTTACAAAACATCTTACCATGTTTTACTGGCTTGTTATTACTTCTCACCATGTCGGACCTTTTCCATCCGGGAAAGTACTCCACAAAGCTGTTACGAATATAGTCAGAATCTGTGATGATTACAAATTCCTTAACATCATATTCGATAGCCATTTGTAGGGCCTTGTACACAGCAGTAAGTTCTGCAACTTGGCTGCTTTTGGAACCAATTTTGTATCCAACGGATACATTCAGGAATGTATTATTCCATACGACTCCAATACCTGCAACCAATGTACGTTCGGATCCTTCATCGGCATGGAAGGAACAGCCGTCTACGTACACACATGGTAATGATTTGCAATACTCCTCTTCATAAGATTTATATGGTGATGATGATTGTTCCTCCAGAAAATCATTTTCCGTTGACTCACTTTTACGTTCCGTATGGGTACAGTCATGGAGTTCCGCTAATCCTTGAGCAACTGGGTTTTTATTATTTTGTTTGTACCTGATTTCCAATGGCCATCCCATTAAGGACATTGTCCAGGCAGTTATCCTGCTGTTTGACAAGTTTCCATCTCTTATTCGATCACTCTGCAAGTATTGCAGTGGCTGATGTGCGGTCTCCACAATGATCCTTTCGCCTTGGATAAAACTCCTAAAATATTGCAAAGCCCACACAGTTGACAATAATGCTTTCTCACAATCATTGAATTTTACCTCAACTGGTGACAAGGACTTGCTGGCATAGGCGATGATCTTGTTTCGGTTTTCCTGTTTTTGGAAAAGAACTGCACTTATGCTTTTATCAGTGAAACCTGTTTCCACAAAGAAAGGTTTTCCCCCTTCTGGATAAGCAAGGCACGGAGCCTGGATAAGTTTGGCCTTGAGCTCGGTTACAGCTTGCTCATGACGCTCATTCCATTCCCATTTTATTCCTTTCTTTAGCAACTGTAAAAGAGGTTTTGTAATTTCGGCATAATTATCTATGAACTTACGTGAGTAGTTCATCATGCCCAGGAATGATCTCAACTCTTTGAGATTTGTAGGAGATTTTGTCTTGTTCACTGCTTCCACCTTCTTTTTCTATGGCTTAATTCCATCCGTAGTGACTTCATGACCTAGGAAATTAACCTTGGTCCGGCACCATTGAGCCTTTTGCAAAGAAAGTTTTACACCTGCTTTCCTCAGCTGGGTTAGTACATGCCTCAACTCCTGAATATGTTCCTCAAAAGTTATAATTTTTATCAGGATGTCATCCACATAGGATAAGGTACCTCGTTCAGTGGCATCAGGCATTGCCTTATGCATGAACACTGCAAACTCATGGCCTGCATTTATGTACCCGAAGGGCAGTCGGGTCCATGCATACTGTCGTTTGCCACATATAAAGGCCAGTTTGTACTGATTCCTTTCATCTACCTTAATCGTCCAATATCCTTGTGCACAGTCAAGGGCAGTGAAGATTTTGGATCCTTGTATTTGTACCAAACACTGGTCAATGTATGGCACGGGCCATCCGGACTTGTAAACACGTTTGTTTAATTTTCTTAGGTCCGAGCAGAGACGAAATTGACCGTTAGGTTTGAGGACTCCAAGTATCGGATGATTGAATGAACTGTGTACTGGACGGATGATACCCCTCTTCTCCAAGTTTTTGACGATTTCCGATAATGACTCGTAAGCCGCCAGCGGAAGTCGGTATTGTTTGACAAAAACAGGGGGTGCATCGGGATCTGTCTGGATTCTTGTAACGTGTAGGTCTGTTTCCCCACAGTCATAAGAATCCTTGGCGAACGTCTCCTGGAACTCTGTGAAGAGCTCCTTTAGCCGTTGACGCTTCGACTCATCGGAGCATGCGTCAGCCATGGAGATTTGTTCTTCCACCCGCTCCTGAAATTCTGGAGAAATCTCAGGCTGACTTAACTCGTAAGCTTCTTCAAGCTCACTAGTTAAATCGTTCTGGGTGTAGCATACCTTATCCTTTCCTGGCTGGTACGATTCATACTCTTTTTCATCGATCTCATGGTTGAAAACCAATGATGATTCTTCGATGTGGCATGTACCTTCTTCAGAGCTGAAAGGATAAACAGAGTGGATGTTTAATAACCCCTCAGGGGTTGAGGAAAAATGTTGTTCCACTGTTTGTTCCTCTGTCAGGTATTCATCAGGAATTATTCCAATAACATCATTTTGGAATCCAAATGTGTAGTATTCCGAATCCATAGCCAAACCAATTACGGTGTCCTTTTGTAGTGATATGCTATGGGAAACCATGTTATGAATTACCATATGTAACGGATCCTGATGGATATTTATCAGGGGAGTAGGCTTTACCTTTAGGCCGAGTTGCTGTATTCTGTTGGATAAACAGATCAACGCGTCTGTGTTCTTCAGCTTCTGTCCCTTCTTTATTTTAATGGGTAGAAGAAATGGTTTGCATCCTTCAGGAATTTCAACTTTCTCAGCAACCATGATACTTACGGCATAGGGCATCTGTTGTCCCCATCGTAAGGCTTGTTCTACATCCTTGAATCCCTCTGGGTTTCCCGGCAATCTGGACCATAAGGTATTATTTACCAGGTCAATCTGTATGGCAAATCGGTGCAGAAGGTCATTACCTATATACATTTGATACTGTGGTACATTTATCACGATGAAAACGTGCTCCGTAGTTTTATTTCCTATGGAGATAGACAAAACGCATCTTGCAACCACATTATGACTTTGGGAATCTCCATCCAGATCATGAACCCATTGGTCCTGTGGAGAGAAACTTTTAATCATTTTAGGATTGGTGATCTGTTTCAAGAGTCCTAGGCTTATGTAACTTGCTTCGGATTTCAAATCCAACTTGGCAAATTTCACCCGGGCTATATTGTTTACCTGCAAGGGAATCAATAAATTGTCATTGACCTTTTTAATCCGTACCATCGATTGAATGTGCCTGGTCAGGTCCACGATTTCGTGATTCCCCCTTTCAAGAGAAATGGTTAATATATCATCATCCAGAGTTACCTTTTTGATTTTATCCCTCTGGATGGTAATGATGTGAGCGGCACCATTGACATCTTCCTAGGGGCTTACCATTCTTCAGGATTGTGACCTCCGGTGTTTGATTGTTCCTGAAATGCACTTCAATAGAGCTAGGTTTCTCTTCAATCACATGACAACTGCGTTGTTGTCACTACCAGAGCTTTGGGACGTTCTCACAGCTCTGTTTCTCCACCCCTGTGATGATGTCACTACTAGAGCTGGGAGGAGTTCTCACTGCTCTGTTTACTTTTGGTTTCCTTCCTCCCAGCTGTTCCTCATGCGTTTGATTTCCCTCTCTTTATATCACCCCTCCTCCTATTGTAGGGCGTGGATTATAGTTCTCATTTCAGTTGTAGCTCTTGCTTTAGTATCTTCACTTGTAGCTATCAGTTCACTGGACCTGTGTTCTGCTGCAGCAAGCACTCCGGATATTGCCAGCTGTCCTTGGATCCGTCTTCTCTGCGGCTGCAACACCTTCAGCTAAGTGTACAGACATTGTTGTGTACCTGATTATTTTCTGACTGGATCTGAGGTGGCCACGGTTCCCTCCATATACTGAGTAGGGCACCGGTGGCCGTGCCCCTTCCACTATTGTAGGGGTTACAGTGGTCATCAGTCTTAGGCACGTGGGCATGCCTTGTTCCGCCATTTGGATCCGGGCATGTGCTTTAGCAGCATAGGGAGAGCTTTGAGGGTGTGACAGGGGTCACCCTTTATCCTCCCTAGTTTGGGTCCGGTCAGTAGCTCTTTTACTGTGTATACTATTGTTGCTCACATACAGCCGTGACATTATAATCCACCAAAACCGTCCTTTTTTGACATGGATCCGCTTTCTGGCCTGGTTGACCGCATGCAGGGTCTTTCTTTGGAAGTAGCGGATCTCCGTCAATCTATGACTCAGCTTCAAGCATTGGGCTCTGCTCCGGACCATGGAGTCTGTTGCGAGCCAAAGGTCTCACTTCCGGAAACGTTCTCCGGGGGCAGTGAGAATTTTGTTCGCTTCAGAGAGGCATGCAAACTCCATTTTTGCTTGTGTCCCCACTCCTCTGGTAAGGAGGAGCAGAGGGTGAGGATTGTCATCTCCCTGCTCAGGGGTAATGCTCAGACTTGGGCTTTTTCGCTGCCATCAGGGGATCCCTCCCTTCGATCCGTGGAAAGATTTTTTGTGGCCCTGGGGCAGATTTATGATGACCCGGATCGTGTTGCTCTGGCCGAATCTAACTTACGTGTTTTATGCCAGAACAAACTGTCTGCGGAGCTTTATTGTTCTGAATTTCGGAGATGGGCAGCTGATTCGCGTTGGAATGATGCTGCACTCCGGAGTCAGTTCTGTCATGGTCTCTCAGAGAGATTGAAAGATGCGTTTGCTTTCCATGAGAGACCAACGTCCTTAGAGTCTGCCATGTCATTGGCGGTACGCCTTGACAGGCGTCTAAGAGAAAGAAACGAGACCTCTCTGTCCAGCCATTGTCAGTCTAGGGGCAGTGGTGCGGACTCATTCAGTGTGCAGGGGCCTCATCCTGTCTCGCTCCCCTCTGAGGAGGAGCCCATGCAGCTAGGTCGACTTGCCCCTGATAAAAGAGGATTTAGTCCTCAGAGTATGGTGTGTTTTTGTTGTGGGGGCATAGGTCATTTGGCAAATGTTTGTCCCTCTAGGAGATTCTTGAACTGTACTAAGAGCGATAATAAGAGAAAAACCTCAAAAGGTAAATCATCAAATTCTGCTTCATCTGCTACTTTGGGCAAAGTTGATGTAGGAATTGATGCTTTTCCTCTGACCTGCAGTTCCCGTTTTCTCCTGTCTGCCAGGGTGGCGCTAGAGAGCAAAGTCATTTCTTGTGAGATTTTTGTCGATAGTGGAGCGGCCGTCAATCTTATTGACACTCAATTTGTAGCCATGCATGGTTTTCAGGTTTGCACATTAGAAAAGGATATACCTGTTTTTGCTATTGACTCTGCTCCACTCTCACAGAGATCTCTGAAGGGCATTGTTCACAATATCCGGCTAGCTGTAGGTGACACTCATGTGGAGGATATATCTTGTTTTGTCCTTAACGGATTGCCTTCTCCTCTAGTTTTGGGGTTACCCTGGCTCACTAGACATAACCCCACTATTGATTGGCAAGGAAGGCAAATAAATGAGTGGAGTAACTTTTGTAGAGAGAATTGTCTCACAGCGACTTTTGCAGAGGTGTCTACTAAAACTGTGCCATCATTTCTCTCTGATTTCTCGGACGTGTTTTCCGAGAGCGTTGTTCAGGAGCTACCTCCTCACCGGGAGTTTGACTGTCCCATTAACCTCATTCCCGGCGCCAAGCTGCCAAAAGCACGCCTCTACAATCTCTCAGAACCGGAAAGAATCGCAATGCGAACTTATATCTCCGAGAGTCTCGAGAAGGGGCATATTCGTCCCTCAAAGTCACCTGTGGCCGCGGGTTTTTTTTTTGTTAAAAAAAAAGATGGCTCTCTGAGACCTTGCCTAGATTTTAGGGAGCTGAACCGTATCACGATTCGCGATCCCTATCCCCTTCCTCTGATCCCGGACCTCTTCAACCAAATTGTTGGGGCCAAGGTGTTTTCCAAATTGGATTTGAGAGGCGCGTACAACCTGGTCAGGGTCAGAGAGGGGGATGAATGGAAAACGGCCTTTAATACCCCTAATGGGCATTTCGAGAATCTCGTTATGCCTTTCGGCCTGATGAATGCTCCGGCCGTCTTTCAGCATTTTGTTAATAGTATTTTCTACCATTTAATGGGGAAATTTGTATTGGTGTATCTTGATGATATTTTGATTTTTTCCCCTGATGTTCAGACCCATCAGGATCATCTTTTTCAGGTTCTGCAGATTCTGCGGGAAAATAAATTGTACGCCAAGCTGGAGAAATGTCTTTTTATGGTATCGGAGATTCAATTACTGGGTTTTCTCCTCTCTGCTTCTGGTTTTCGCATGGATCCGGAGAAGGTCCGTGCTGTACTTGAGTGGGAGCTTCCTGAGAATCAGAAGGCATTGATGCGCTTTCTGGGTTTTGCGAACTATTACAGAAAGTTCATTTTGAATTATTCCTCTGTTGTCAAACCCCTTACTGACATGACAAAAAAGGGGGCGGATTTTTCCTCTTGGTCGGAGGAGGCGCTTGCAGCCTTTTCTAAGATTAAAGAGAGTTTTGCATCTGCTCCCGTCTTGGTGCATCCCGATGTTTCCTTACCTTTTATTGTTGAGGTGGATGCTTCCGAGGTGGGTGTGGGTGCGGTTTTGTCCCAGGGCCCTTCTCCTGCCAAATGGCGACCCTGTGCCTTTTTCTCTAAAAAACTCTCCCCGGCAGAGAGAAACTATGATGTGGGAGATAGGGAGTTGTTGGCCATCAAGTTGGCTTTCGAGGAATGGCGCCATTGGTTGGAGGGGGCCAGGCACCCTATCACCGTTTTTACCGACCATAAGAATCTGGCATACTTGGAGTCGGCCAGGCGTATGAATCCGAGACAGGCCAGATGGTCTCTGTTCTTCTCCAGATTCAATTTTGTTGTTACATTCCGACCTGGGATAAAAAATGTGAAGGCTGATGCTCTCTCTCGCTGTTTTCTGGGAGGAGGAAACTCCGAGGACCCGGGTCCCATTTTGGCGGAGGGGGTAGTTGTTTCTGCTCTATATTCCGATTTGGAGGCCGAGGTCCAGGCTGCCCAGACTGAGGCACCTGCCCGTTGTCCTTCTGGGAAGTTGTTCGTGCCTCCTGAGCTACGTCACAAACTCTTTAAGGAGCATCATGATACGGTTCTTGCTGGTCACCCCGGGAGTAGAGCCACGGTAGATCTCATTGCTCGGAGATTTTGGTGGCCGGCTCTTCGTAAGTCGGTGGAGGGTTTTGTGGCTGCTTGTGAGACGTGCGCTCGCGCTAAGGTCCCTCGTTCACGGCCTTCAGGTTCCCTTCTCCCGTTACCCATACCTTCCCGTCCTTGGACACACCTGTCCATGGACTTTATCACGGATCTTCCTCGTTCCTCGGGGAAGTCGGTGATCCTGGTGGTGGTGGACCGTTTTAGCAAGATGGCTCATTTCGTACCTTTCCCTGGTTTACCCAATGCTAAAACGTTGGCGCAAGCTTTTGTCGACCATATTGTTAAATTGCACGGCATTCCCTCTGATATTGTTTCCGATAGAGGCACGCAGTTTGTGTCCAGGTTCTGGAAGGCTTTCTGTTCTCGCCTGGGGGTTCGGCTGTCCTTCTCTTCTGCTTTTCACCCGCAGTCGAATGGTCAGACTGAGCGCCTCAATCAGAATCTGGAGACATATTTGCGCAGGAGGATTGGTGTTCATTTCTCCCTCTTGCTGAGTTTGCTCTGAACAACCGTCGTCAGGAATCTTCTGATAAGTCACCATTCTTTGGTGCATATGGGTTCCATCCGCAGTTTGGGACATTCTCGGGAGGGGCTCTTTCTGGTTTACCTGAGGAGGAGAGATTTTCCTCGTCTTTGTCTACCATTTGGCAAAAGATTCAGAGTAATCTTAAAAAGATGAGTGAGAGGTATAGGCGTGTGGCTGATAAGAGACGTGTGCCTGGTCCGGACCTGAATGTGGGTGATCTGGTGTGGTTGTCTACAAGAAATATTAAACTGAAGGTTCCCTCCTGGAAATTGGGTCCCAAGTTTATTGGGCCTTATAAAATCTTGTCAGTCATCAATCCTGTTGCCTTCCGTCTTGATCTTCCACGGGTTTGGAAGATACATAATGTATTTCACAGATCTCTCTTAAAACCATATGTCCAGCCCACGGTACCCTCCTCTTTGCCTCCTCCTCTGATTTTGGTTGATGGCAATCTGGAGTTTGAGGTTTCCAGAATTGTGGACTCTCGCATTGTCCGCGGTTCTCTTCAGTACCTCCTTCATTGGAAGGGTTATGGTCCTGAGGAGAGGATGTGGGTTCCGGTGTCGGACATTAAAGCCACTCGCCTCATCAGGGCATTTCATAGGGCTCATCCTGAGAAGGTGGGTCCTGGGTGTCCGGAGTCCACCCGTAGAGGGGGGGGTACTGTCACTACCAGAGCTTTGGGACGTTCTCACAGCTCTGTTTCTCCACCCCTGTGATGATGTCACTACTAGAGCTGGGAGGAGTTCTCACTGCTCTGTTTACTTTTGGTTTCCTTCCTCCCAGCTGTTCCTCATGCGTTTGATTTCCCTCTCTTTATATCACCCCTCCTCCTATTGTAGGGCGTGGATTATAGTACTCATTTCAGTTGTAGCTCTTGCTTTAGTATCTTCACTTGTAGCTATCAGTTCACTGGACCTGTGTTCTGCTGCAGCAAGCACTCCGGATATTGCCAGCTGTCCTTGGATCCGTCTTCTCTGCGGCTGCAACACCTTCAGCTAAGTGTACAGACATTGTTGTGTACCTGATTATTTTCTGACTGGATCTGAGGTGGCCACGGTTCCCTCCATATACTGAGTAGGGCACCGGTGGCCGTGCCCCTTCCACTATTGTAGGGGTTACAGTGGTCATCAGTCTTAGGCACGTGGGCATGCCTCGTTCTGCCATTGGGATCCGGGCATGTGCTTTAGCAGCATAGGGAGAGCTTTGAGGGTCTGACAGGGGTCGCCCTTTATCCTCCCTAGTTTGGGTCCGGTCAGTAGCTCTTTTACTGTGTATACTATTGTTGCTCACATACAGCCGTGACAGTTGTGCTTGTGTGTTGCAAGAGTATTCATAGGCAATGGGTGCCTTCACCTGAGTCCATACTGCTTCATTAATGAAATCAATTATGGGACTCAATCTTTTTAATAAATTGATTCCTATGATCATCCGATCATATGGAAGATCCACAATCAATGTGGGATGTCTAATTGTCTTCTTGCCAATTTTAAATGTCAACCAGGATGTTCCTTTTACCTGTAAGGCATCTCCACCCACACTTATCAAAGAGCCATCAAATGACCTTAATCGTGGCTTCTTTGATGTTAAATCTAAAATCTTTTGGAAATAACTATAAGATAAAATGGTGGCTTGTGATCCAGTGTCTATTAATCCTTTGATTGTACCGATAAGTTCATTTTGGAGATATATATCCATAAAGTATCGGCCATCCACCTGCAACAAATCACAGAGAAAGTTAGGATGTTTACCCATCTGCTGTCTGAGAGGTTGACCTCTTTGCAGCTCCGTGACCTCTGCATTCCTGAGTCTCTCAGGACAAGCTGGAGGAGCAGCGTCAGCCCCCCCCCTTTGGGACAAGCTGTGTGACACCACAAGTCAAAGCTGGCTCACGGCTAGATGCTGGAATGATGGGATTACACACTGGAACAGACATCTGGTCATATGAATTGACATCATTAGACTGCAAGACAAATGACATATTAGACATTTCCCCTCTGGCCCTAATTTCAGGGTCAGAGGTACTGCAAGGAAATATAGAATTAGGAATCACATCAGATTCTACCACAATCAACTTAATATCCTTACAGTGGCCTGGGTTCTGACCCGGCCCAATTTGCTTTATGATGTTGAACTGGGACCTGGAGTTGCCCCTAAAAAAGGCTCAGGCTGTTTTCCTGGAGATACCTGGGACAACTTTCTCACAATGTCACTCAACTGGGCCACTTGTTCTGCCAGCTGATCAAACCTGTTTGGTCTGGGCACATTTTGGCTTTGCTGGGCACCCTGGTTATCGGTAGGTGACCTACTCCTGGGTGAATTTGAGGATTCCTGCCTATCTTCCCTCTGTTGTCTGGGTCTATTATCCCAGCGCCTGTAACCCTGGTAATTCCTATTGTTATAGGGCCCGTATCCATGGGGGCCCCTATTGTAATAGGGACGGTAGTTAGACCTCCCATTACCTGAATTATTACCCTCTGATCCATTAGTATTTTGGGGTTTGGTCTGTTTGGGCGGTCCTACCTGTTGTTGCTGGGCTTGTTGAGCAGGTCCTGTAGACTGAGGGAACCTTCGTGGTTGGCTTTCAAATCCCAAGCTAGGGTTTACCTTAGCTTCAGCTACCTTTTGCTCTGGGGATTTTTTAAACCTTCTCTCCTCTGTTGCATGGCACTCACTGATATTATACAGCGTGGTGGCAGCCGTCACCAACCAATCCAAGGGGGCATCAATATCCAGATCTCTGGCTAAGTTAAATTTGATCTGGGTTGGCATAGCGTCATAGAATAACTGTTTGAATTCTTCATATTCCCAATTTGGGGATCTATATGCCAACCCATAGGCATTTTTGAGGACAGAGAGGAAATCACGGGGACTCTGATTGGGTCTATACGTAAGGCTATATATGTCCCGTTTTGCAGTGGTGGTGGTTCGGTATGGTCCGAATTCCAATTTAACCTCATGCAAAACACTTGGCCAATCTTGAATGCTTCTCTCCCCAAATGAGGTAAAGTAATGACGATACTTATCATCAAATGCCCATGGAAGGAATCTGATCCTGTCAGCATCAGAGTATAATTTTAAAGAATCCATAGTGGATTCATACAGTTCCAAGTGATTGGCTATCTGAGAAGAACCTTTCTTGGAAAATTTGGATACTGTAGTATTCAAAAACTTAATTATGCTGGCGGAGCTCTGATCCTTATCTGAATATTGGGAATTTTTATTCCTAGAAACCACCTCAGCATATGTTGGTCGCCTGTGATCCTGTGGCAAGTAATAAGTCACATGCTTCCCCACACCACTGTCAAACTCACATGCACTTTCACAACTTTCATGAGATTTATACGGCACAGGTGATTTAACCCTAACACCTCTTCTCAGGGGAACATGTGGAGAGGAACTTCTAGGGGCTTCCATGTTATTGGCATCTAGTAAGGCGGTTGCAGTTTGGAATGCCGGACTCAATTGGGTGAATGCCTCCCGTGTAATCATGCCAACACTTTCAGGTTGCTGAGTATCTTGGATGGGGTCTGCTTTAAGAGCATGTGATGGCATGTCTGGATAGTGGGGAGTAAGACATGGAGGGTCAGGATATCCCACAGCGTTAGATGGATCCCTTTCAGCATTGACTATATTATGGGCTGATCCATCTGTCTGTTTAATTTTGGAATACTGGAGATATAAATCCTCTAAATCACTTTTTGCCTTTTGGTATGCATCATGGCTGTGACTAAGGTTGTATTCTAAGTCTTTGATCTTCGCTTCTGCGGATTGTAGTTCTGATTCTATCTTGAATATATATTTTTTTGTAGCCATTATAGACTCATACCTATCTTTGGAAAGGGTACTGACCGCCAACAATGCATACAAAACAGGTGGTAATGCACATAAGAGGTGTTGGTCCCTCTTGGTATTATCATTTGCCAAATCCATATATGTCAGGTATCTATCAACCATGCCACCTAACTTCCATATATCTCCACGTTCTTCATAGGCTCTTGCCTGCAGCTCATTAGTCCATTCATCTATATTGTTATCTAACTTCAAACGGGAATAAACATATTTGATAACCTTAGGGATTATCTTTCCTGGGTCAGATGGACTATCTGCTAAAACCTGGCCATTATCTGGGTCGCTGCCTGTTACACTCATGATTTTGATCAATAATCAATAACAACAACAATTTGACTTGCCAATAAGGATTAAGGAATATTTTCACTAATTGCACAAATTGGTTATAGAAATATCTCAATCAATCTCGCTGGGGCCTCCAAAATATGTCGGGTATTTATTTCATATAGGATATGAAATCATAAAAATTATGATTTCATATTTTTATGAAATATGAAAAATTAAAAATTAAATTTAAATAGAATACTACTCTTTTCTTTTATCAAATTATTACCGATTAGTATACTGGTTATCAAAATATTTTAATGTAACAACAACAATAAAACAATAGAAATGAATCTGTGGAAAATCCCTTATGCTCAATCAAAGAATATGGCAGTAAGAGACACCTTATAAATACGCTCGTTGGCCTAACTACGGATAATAAAATCCGATCAGAGATCCCACTCTGATAGCAATATTACAGGAATTCTAATGATGTGCACGTTCATTAAAATTTCCCATAAAATTATTGTTTTAACACTATTGATCCACTAATAATGGGGTCTCAACTATATGCCAATTGGAGCGATTTATAATTACTGCAAATGAAATAGATTATACATTACCCCTGGCTTTGGGATAAAAGAGCTTTTAGAATGGACCCAGCTTTCCAAGATTTAGATATGTCCCGTCCTGTGGTACGTTCCTGACGTGTGAAGTGATGCTGATGAATGAATCTTTGTGAAGTGTTCCTTTGTGAAGTCCTTGTGAAGTTTTTCTTTTTTGAAGTGTGTGAAGTGTCCTGATCTCCCCAAAACTGGATCAGATATTCCCATCCTTATCTATGCCCATCCCCTCTTGGATTAGGGATTTCCAATTAGATAAGGTGGGTGTGACGTATGTTAAACATGGGAATGATGTCATTTAATTGACATTCCTTAGAAACTCCTGCCCATCTACCACTTGATGGCACTGTTGCATCATATAACAATTTTAAATATTTTAAGAATTAGCACATATATTGCTTTATTATACCACTAAAACTTTGACCTTTCCCACCTTAAATCAATTAGGAGGGACTCTTTCTGACACTTTGCTCAGACTGACTGGCGGTATCACAAGTTTCCCTAATCCCTGAATTTATGGGGCAGATAAGAGTATAAAGTTTTCTCCTGATTTGTGTATCTTAACTGTCTTAGCTATTGAGTAATGATGTTTGAAATAACATCAGCTCCTCTAAAATAAACCCTATTTAAGAAAATTCAACTTAAACACTCTCTATATCCCCTAGAATATATCCTCTCAGTGAGATACAGACACATAAAGATACATTAATAATATTTGGTTATAATACACCAATATTGCATAGTATATATGAATCATTAACAAGTTCAAACGCTAAATAAATGCACACAGGAATATATATATATATCTATATGTGAATATATGAATATAATGAAGAAAATTGGACTGCACTCCAGACGGTTTCTTTAGTAAAACAAGTGGTGTTTATTCACACATGTGATAGCAGCATAGAAGCGACGTTTCGGCTCAACATGAGCCTTTCTCAAGCCTTGAGAAAGGCTCATGTTGAGCCGAAACGTCGCTTCTATGCTGCTATCACATGTGTGAATAAACACCACTTGTTTTACTAAAGAAACCGTCTGGAGTGCAGTCCAATTTTCTTCATTATCTTCAAGTGGGTAAGATCCAGTTACCGTACTTGGACTTTGCACCCGCCTGCAATTGCCTTTAAGGTGGTGCTGCCAGTAGCTTTTTTTCTGAATATATGAATAGATATCTGTTCCACACCAGATGTGTTTTATGGACGTCTCTTATCAGATCATGGTTTAGCCATGAAACACCCATTGTTCCTCAGACAGACAAGTTTAGAGAAACCAGTGTAGATAAATCCATGTCTCTAAACAATAATACGAAGTATAATGCTCCCTATATATTTACGTTTAACACATTGAACTTGCCATGAACCCATCTTGGTTTTTTCCAGGTTCATGCTGATCACATGCTGTTAAAGGCAATGATCATCCATATTGAATATAGTATCATCAGATACATTGTACACTTATGAAAATGCGCAACACTACACTACACCCTGCACTGGACCCTATCAGCTATTCAGCTACACAATTCCCTATTACGATCTAACGCTAACTATTTGGAATATTTATATGCGATTTGGAATGTAATTTGAAAAAGCACAGCACAGTATTTAAGCTCCTCTCTCTCTCTCTCTCTCTCTCTCTGTCTCACATGAAACTCCACAAAATGCCTGCTGGGGAGTGTCTTAATTTATATAGTGAAGGGGTAGGTAACTTTTCTATTGGTTGCTAGGGATGTTGCTAAGCTGTGACAAAGCCTTCTCATTGGCCCACAAGCTAGAAGAAGGGAGGGATGATCACCTTATGTGTACTGTGTTAAAAAATAAATTAAAAAAAATAATGAATATTCGTCATTACGAATATATAGCACTATATTCTAAATATTTGCAAATTCTCAAAGTGCCGATATTCGGGCTAAAAATTTGTAATATGAATATTCACGCTCAACACTAGTGCTGAGTGAATTTCTTGAAAATTTGATTTGGATTCAATTCAGCTGAAACTGTCGGGTGATTCTATTCGAGTCTGAATAAATTTGCCAAAAGTGCTCCAGTTGCCCTGAAAATTCATGACATTCTGGGGTCTCCTAGGAGTGTATGCAACTCATTTCAAGCTCTCTAAAGCCAAGTTTATTATCACCAAATGAGAATTTAGAGTGTTTACTAAAACTCAACCTTTATTAACCCCTTCCCGACTGCCTTCCTGTTTTAAATAGCAGGCACACAGGGTTAATGTATGCAATTGATGATAAAATCAGTCGCACACATTTAACCCCTCGGATGCTGTTGTCAAATGTTACCACACCATTTGAGAGCTCAAAAACAGGGAACGATGTGTGCGCAGCCTTGGTCCTCCTGAATGATCCAAGCCTGCCTGTCATGCCCTGCTCTGACTATGTGCGGAGGTCAGCCAGAATAGCAGCACGTTTAGTTTTTTGTTTTGTTTTGGAGTCGTGCTGGGTCCGCCTCCCTTCAGGTGCACTGGGTGGGGTCATTGGTTTAAATCTCACTCAATCCCAGTGTTCTGTGCGGGTTATAGAAATCAGTCTGGCCTTGGAAGCAAGGAAGAAAGGATTGTCTGTTCCAGCTCAGATAAGATAAGTTTGGTTTCTGTTTTTGTTGTTTGCTGTCTAGGTTGTTTGTGTGTCATCTGTCCCCTCCAGATTCTGAGGGAGCAGGCTGCTCCTATTCCCCTTTTCACCATCTCAGGGATTCTAGGGTATTTTAGCCCAGGCACGAGGACACATTATTCCTACCATCAAGGTCTGAATGTGGGCTTAGCAGTGTAGGGAGAGAAGTCAGGGATTTGCTAGGAGGTGACCCTTCCCCTGCTTCTCACCTAGAAACTGGTTTGTTGGTTTATCTGTGTATCTGAGATCCTGTCCGCCGTGACACTGCCGCATATAAGTTCCTATGGAGAGCTTGCTTTTGGAAGGGCTCCATAGGAATGCATTCAAATTCTCATAGACCCCATTGCTAATGCATTGGAGTCTATGAGAGCAGCAATCTTGAAGGAGGACTATTAAAAAGAGTGAAAAATAAAAACGTTTTCAAAAATATATAAATATATATATATATATATATATATATATATATATATATATATATAAAAATTCAAATCACCCCCTTTTCCCCAAAAATAAATAAAAATACATAAACAATTAAATAATAAACATCATGGACATTGCTGTATGCAAAAATGCCCATACAATTAAAATACTGTATAAAAATATTTATCCCATATGGAAAATGGCAAAACTAAAATGGCAAAACTCCCACAGGGGAAAGAGGCTTAAGTACCCCAGGGTTGCCAGCCAATTAGGGTGCACATGCGCACGCCCTTTAATAGACAGAGGAGCACATGTGCCCTAAGAGGAGGAAAGGCCTTGACGGTAAGCAGGCCACGGCCAGGAACAGAGCAGACAGCGGGAAGTGGGTCTAGGTCGCTGGGCAGATTTAGCAGTACAGGGTCCTGTATTGATGCTGTAGACACAAAACAGAGTATTTACAAGTTTGCATAATTTTTTTAAACTTTTTGATGCACTGGATGGAACAATAAAACATATACATAGCTTTCGACAGTGTCTTTACCGAGTCTCTGCATTACATCTGCTTTACAAAAGCAAACTTTTTCTTAAGAAATATATTTCCTTATAATATTCACATATCTTGCAATACTTAGGTAAAGCTCATTCTTGTCTCTGATACTGCTGTGCTGTCATTTTAATGTGTATTGTGCATAAAGTAAGCTGTATGTATTTATCAAGTTTGTAAAACACACTTCTCTAAACCTTTAGCATTTACATGTAATCAGCACTTAGTTCCACACTGGTCTAGTCAGACAATAATACACTGCTCAAAAAAATAAAGGGAACACTTAAACAACACAATGTAACTCCAAGTCAATCACACTTCTGTGAAATCAAACTGTCCACTTAAGAAGCAACACTGAGTGACAATCAATTTCACATGCTGTTGTGCAAATGGGTTAAACAACAGGTGGAAATTATAGGCAATTAGCAAGACACCCCCAATAAAGGAGTGGTTCTGCAGGTGGTGACCTGACCACTTCTCAGTTCCTATGCTTCCTGGCTGATGTTTTGGTCACTTTTGAATGCTGCCGGTGCTTTCACTCTAGTGGTAGCATGAGACGGAGTCTACAACCCACACAAGTGGCTCAGGTAGTACAGCCTATCCAGGATGGCACATCAATGCGAGCTGTGGCAAGAAGGTTTGCTGTGTCTGTCAGCGTAGTGTCCAGAGCATGGAGGCGCTACCAGGAGACAGGCCAGTACATCAGGAGACGTGGAGGAGGCTATAGGAGGGCAACAACCCAGCAGCAGGACCGCTACCTCCGCCTTTGTGCAAGGAGGAACAGGAGGAGCACTGCCAGAGCCCTGCAAAATGACCTCCAGCAGGCCACAAATGTGCATGTGTCTGCTCAAACGGTCAGAAACAGACTCCATAAGGGTGATATGAGGGCCCGACGTCCATAGGTGGGGGTTGTGCTTACAGCCCAACACCGTGCAGGACGTTTGGCATTTGCCAGAGAACACCAATATTGGCAAATTCGCCACTGGTGCCCTGTGCTCTTCACAGATGAAAGCAGTTTCACACTGAGCACATGTGACAGATGTGACAGAGTCTGGAGATGCCGTGGAGAACGTTCTGCTCCCTGCAAAATCCTCCAGCATGACCGGTTTGGCATTGGGTCAGTAATGGTGTGGGGTGGCATTTCTTTGGAGGGCCGCACAGCCCTCCATGTGCTCGCCAGACGTAGCCTGACTGCCATTAGGTACCGAGATGAGATCCTCAGACCCCTTGTGAGACCATATGCTGGTGTGGTTGGCCCTGGGTTCCACCTAATGCAAGACAATGCCAGACCTCATGTGGCTGGAGTGTGTCAGCAGTTCCTGCAAGACGAAGGCATTGATGCTATGGACTGGCCCGCCCGTTCCCCAGACCTGAATCCAATGTGCTCACATCTGGGACATCACGTCTCGCTCTATCCACCAACGTCACGTTGCACCACAGACTGTCCAGGAGTTGGCAGATGCTTTAGTCCAGGTCTGGGAGGAGATCCCTCAGGAGACCATCCCCCACCTCATCAGGAGCATGCACAGGCATTGTAGGGAGGTCATACAGGCACGTGGAGGCCACACACACTACTGAGCCTCATTTTGACTTGTTTTAAGGACATTGCATCAAAGTTGGATCAGCCTGTAGTGTGTTTTTCCACTTTAATTTTGAGGGTGACTCCAAATCCAGACCTCCAAGGGTTAAAAAATTTGATTTCCATATTATTTTTTTTGTGTGATTTTGTTGTCAGCACATTCAACTATGTAAAGAACAAAGTATTTCAGAAGAATATTTAATTAATTCAGATCTAGGATGTGTTATTTTTGTGTTCCCTTTATTTTTTTGAGCAGTATATATTAGTACTTCGACTGCAGTTTCTGTGTTCTCTATTGTGTTTAAGTAGAAAGCCATACTATATCATTTATAACAGACTTGGCACTATAATAGGATTTTCTTTCAATTACGCCTGGTACATGCTGGCACCATGCATAAATCTTTTAAACAGGAATGTTCATAATAATTTATGAGTTATGATTATTTGGAAAAAGCTGCAGATGTGTAGCCAAGTATTTACCGAACTTTACAAAAACACCTAAGAAATTGTTTCTCTCATATTAGAAAAAAGCTATCTCATCATTGCAATGAAATGAATTTCTGCAAAGATGTGTACGCAAGCCTCTCCTTATGATGATAGAATTCAACATCCAGCTCTATTCTATTCAGCTATGTTATTAAACTCCTTCCCCAAACTTCACATGTTTACAATCAAACTAGCTGAAATCAAAACCTGGAGAGTACAGATATAACCAGGTTTTGACTTCAGTAGATGAAAGGGTAATCAGTGGACCTAGACAAGGTCGGTATGCAGAGCGTGTTGGTGTCAGTCTGACGAAACTGAGCCAAATGTATTTCACTGACACAATATGGCACAATAGAAAATGAATCCGTCCCCCATTGACTTTTAATGATGTTCAAGACGGATCCGTTTTGGCTATGTTAAAGATAATACAAACGGATCCGTTCTGAACAGATGCATGCGGTTGTATTATCTGAACCACTGGCGTAGCTATAGGGGTCGCAGGGCAGAGCTGTATGTGTAATGCGTACAGCAGAGCTGTGTGTGGGTAATGTATGCAGGCTGCAGCAGAGCTGTATATATAATGTGTACAGTGGAGCTGTGTGTGAATGTTTGTGCAGCAGAGCAGGGCTATATATGTAATGTTACAGCATGGCTGTGTGTGAATGTGCATGCAGCAGTGCTATATGTGTAATGTGTAGAGCAGAGCTGTGTGAGAATGTGCGTGCAGCAGTGCTATATGTGTAATGTGTATGGTGAAGCTGTGTGTGGGTAAGGTCGGTGCATGCAGCAGAGCTATACTGCATATGTAATGAGTACAGTGGGGCTGTGTGTGTGTAGGTGCATGCAGCAGAACTATACTGTATTACATTTACTCTTAAAAAGGGTAAAAAAATATATATAGATATTTTAAAAAATATATAAAAATGCAATTCACCCTTTCCTAAAACTTAAAATAAAAACAAATATAAAAATTAACATTAAGGGTTTCGTCACATGCAAAAACACCTGTACTGTTAAAATATAAAAATATTTATCCAATATAAACGGCAAGATGGAAGAAAACTGTTAAAATGGCTGATTCTACGATTTTTGGTCTCTTCACTTCCCACCAAAAAATTTAACAAAATGTGATCAAAAAGTCATACACGCCCCAAAATGGTATCAATGAAAAGTACTGGCCACCCGCAAAAAATTAGCCCTGACACAGCTTCATACACTGGTGAGATTTTAGCTCTGCCGTTGGGCGGGCATGGGAGCACAGGGATCTGGTGGTGTTAGGAAGGGGTATTGAGGGTAGGGGGCCCAAGATGAACTCTTGCACCAGGGCCCATAAGCCTTTAGCTACGCCCCTGATCTGAACGGATGCGTTTGTACAGATCCATGACGGATCCGCACCAAATGCGAGTGTGAAAGTAGCCTAACAATCAGGTATTGAGTTCAGGCACAAAGCACAGAAGCACAAACAAGAGCCAGGACACTATTTGCAATCACAGACACTGGACACTGCAAGCGCCTGGTTTAAATCCCCTACATACACCCCTAATCGGAAGCAGAGCCAGAGCCCTAAATGGTTTGAAATCCCAAGTCTCATGTTTCTGATTCAAGCTTTGGCTGGTTGACATAGGAACCTTAAGGGAACAGCCATGAGACTGTCACACTTGCTGTTCCTAAACTTCTTATCCCAGTACTGTCAGAGCAGCAGCTGCTTAGTGGAGGAACAGACACCTCTGGATCATGGTTAGGTAACTTTATAACATATACTACTCACAAAACTTAGGGATATTTGGTTTGTGGGTGAAATTTCAGGATAAACCTAAAATGCACTCTAACCTTTACAGGTAAACTTAATATGACCTTCTCTAAACTTTTTAATGCAGATGTCCAACTGTTCTTTGCACAACTTGCTGTTCTCTAACACAGAGTTTAACAGCAAAATTCACAACAGGTGTTTGATCCATTAATCGCCAAATAGAATTGGTATTTAAACAGTTCTCTTCATCATGCTGTTCACATTTTGACATTATGAGACCAAGAAGACACCTAACAATTGACCAAAAGTACCTCACTATTATGAGGCTTCAAGCTGGATGTTCTCTGATGGAAGTGGCCACTGAGATTAGAGTGTCATCAGCAGGTTGCAAAAGAGATACAGAGGCAGGAAGAGCCACAGAAAGGCATAGAAGTAGATGTCCTTTGGCCACATCCCACACTGATGACCGCTTCATTGTGCAAAATGCCCTGCGGAATCAGATGATGAATGCCACACAACTCCAGTCACATTTAAGTGAGGTGACAGGTACCCAATTGTCACGTCAGACCATTTGAAACCATTTACATCAGAGTGATCTGAATGCTTGACAACCTACAAGTGTACCTGACCACAACACCAGGCACAGGCGTCATTGTATTGCATGGGCAAGGGAGCATCTACGCTGGATGAGGGACCAGTGGGCCTCAGTGCTGTTCACTGATGGAAGTCGATTCTCGCTGAGCAGAAATGATGGCCGCCAACAATGTTGGCGACCTCAAGGAGAGCTCTATGCATCAGCCACTGTTTTCACCAGACGAGCCTTTGGTGGTGGTGGTGTTACAGTGTGGGCAAGTGTGTCTAGTCAATACAGAACTGCCCTACACTTTTTGGTACAGTGACAAGCCCATAATACTTGAATAACATAATTAATCCAGTCATAGTGCCTCTGCATGAACAACACAGGCATAATGTCAACTTCATGGACAACAATGCGCAAGCTCATCGAGGTCACATCATTAGGGAACAGCTGCTGGAGACTGGGGTACCTCAAATGGAAGAGCCTGCAATTTCTCCAGACCTGAATCCCATTGAAAACCTATGGGATCAGCTGAGTTGCCGGGTAGAGGCTCGTAACTCTGTTCCCCAGAACCTCAATGACCTGAGGGCAGCCCTTCAAGAAGACTGGGATGCCATGCCTCAGCAAATAATGACTTGTGAACAGCATAAGACATCGTTGTCAAGCTGTAATTGATGCTCAAGGCCACATGACAAGTTTTTGAGACATTGACATTTTTGTGGGGTTATAGCCACCACAGTTTCTTTTTGCTTTTGTTTCAATAAATTGTTTGAAATGAGGAAATCACCATTGCATGCTTGTACTTAAATTCCCTACTTTCATGATATGATATTACTGTAGTGTGAACTTTTTACATTTTACATAAATTTCCCCTGAAAACCAACTATTTAAATTGTTTCTTTACTTTGGATAATCCTTTTTAATCCCTTAGTGACCAGCTTGTCTTGGGTCTTAATGACCAACCAATTTTTTTTCATGTTTTGGTTGTTGCATTCTAAGAGGTATACCTTTTTTTTTTTTTGCATCGATGTAGCCAAATGAGGGCTTGTTTGTAGTTTTTAATGGCATCATTTTGGGGTACATGTAACTCACATCAAAACCGCCATTTTGTTACATTCTCTGGGTCAATGGATTACAGCGATACCAAATACATATAGTTACATACATCCATTGGTATAATACTGGTGTTTTGTTTGTTTTTCACAGCGTTCACTGTGCGGGATGAATTATGTGATAATTGTATAGTGCGGGTAATTATTGATGTGGCAATACCAAATATGTGGTGGACATTTTATATTTTCAACTTTTTCATTGAGAAGCAAATGGAAAAGGGTGCATTTTTTAAATGGAAAAGTTAATTTAGATCAGTAATTCAATTCAAAAAGTGAAACTCATATTAAATAGATTCATTACATACAGAGTAAACAATTTCAAGCGTTTGCTTCTATTAATGTTAAAGATTATGGCTTACAGCTAACAAAAACCCAAAAGTTAGTATGTCATAAAATTAGAATATTATATTGTAAGACCAATTCAGAAAATTATTTAATACAGAAATGTTGGTCTACTGAAAAGTATGTACAGTATAGGCACTCAATACTTGATTGGGGCTCATTTTGCATGAATATACTGCATCAATGCGGCGTGGCATGAAGGGGATCAGCCTGTGACACTGCTGAGGTGTTATGGAAGCCCAGGTTGCTTTGATAGCGGCCTTCAGCTTGTCTTCATTGTTGGGTTTGGTGTCTCCATCTTTTTCTTGACAAAACCCCATGGGGTTTAGTTCAGGCGGGTGTGTTGGCCAATCAAGCACAGTGATACTGTGTTTTTTAAACTAGGTATTGGTACTTATGCAGTGTGGGCAGGTCCCAAGTCCTGCTGGAAAATGAAATCAGCATCTCCACAAAGCTTGTCAGCAGAGGGAAACATGAAGTGCCTCTAAAAGTTTCTGGTAGATTACTGCGCTGACTTTGGACCTAATAACAAAATGGACCAACAACAGCAGATGATATGGCTTCCCAAACCATCAATGACTGTGGAAACTTCACACTGGACCTCAAGCAACCTGGATTATGCACCTTTCCACTCTTCCTCCAGACTCTGGGACCTTCCAAATAAAATGCAAAATTTACTTTCATCTGAACACAGGACGTTGGACCACTAAGCAACAGTCAAGTCCTTTTTCTCCGTAGCCCAGATAAGACGCTTTTCACATTGTCTCTGGGGCATGAGTGGCTTGACACAGGAATTCGACTGCTGTAGCCCATGCCCTGGATACATATGTGTGTGGTGGCTTTTGAAGCACTGACTCCAGCCTCTGTGAGCAGCCTGTTTATTTAGCAATGACTTTTTGTGGCTTATCCTCCTTGTGGAGGATGTCAACCATCTTCTGGACAACTGTCAAGTCAGCAGTCTTCCCCTAATTGTGTAGCCTACTAAACTAGATGGAGGGATCATTTAAAGACTTAGGAAAACTGCTGTTGTTTTGCGTTGATTAGCTGATTAGAGTGTGACACCATGACACCATTGTCATAGACAAAACAGCAGTGAGCAGGAAGAGAGGTGGGAGACGGCACATGCACACTGTATGCGCCTTTCCTTCATCCAGCTGATTGCGAGGTGCTGGGTGTCGAACCCCCGCTGATCTGATATTGATGACCTATTCTGAGGATAGGTCATCAAAATTAAAAGCCCGGAGAACCCCTTTAATTCTTTCTGCAGCATCTAAAACATACTTCACAATGCGGTCAAACACATTGCGCTTGCTGTGCTGTGCAGGAGGAGCGCATAGACTGATTCCCAGGCTTCACGCTCCTATTACATAACCCAGAAGCATGATTTGTGACCGCTTCCTGTCTGCTGGGGACCACCGGCAGCTGAGTTGACTGGTGAAGCAGGGAGCGAACAGCAATCAACTGTCTCTGTGTCCAACACATGCAGAGATAGTTGATCATGACATACATCATCCATCCCGGGACTGTGGGTCTGCCACCGAAATCTGGGACTGTCCTGTCGAATGCAGGATGGTTGAGAGGTATGCCTAAGATCATCATTTGTGGGCAGTACACCATCTTGTGCAAACATAGATGTGCTGCCTACAAACATTGAATTGGTATAGGGATGAAAAATCACAGAAGCAATCATTTAATCAAAAACTGTACAGAGAGCATAATTGCTTCATGTAAATGGAGGTCTACTAGAGCAGAACGGCAGGGGAATTCTGGAGAATAAACTGTTAATTCCCATCATTGCCCTCTGCATCAGCGCAAGAGCCATAAACGTATACTGTCTACATTTTAGACAGGATTAGTAAATCTGCCCCATTGTTTCCAATTTGTAATCCAGTCTAAAAAAATACAATGGATTGGCATTTGGCATCCTTGGCATTTGTTGCTTTATCTTGACATTTGATTAATAAAGTGAAGGACATTAGGATGCTTACCCAGTACTTTGTATCTTTGTGGGATCCTAGATCTGTCTACCAGCTTTGCAGGTCTAAAGAATTATTACGCAGTTTCTCTTTACTCTGGTTTACAGAGGAATGTTGTGAGTGAGGGACCCAACCCTATGACTAGAGACGATCGAAGTTCTGAAAAATTTGGTTGCTTTGCCAAATTTCACAAAGAAATTTGATTCGAGACAAATTGTTTAGTCACAAAGCGCATTCCTTTGTATGTAGCGGGCGCAATGATGGGGAACAGCAATCGCACCGCCCCCTCATTGAACCCCTCAGATGCTGTGTTCATCTGAGGCTACAATTTAGCCCTTCCAGGGGTTAATCAGGGTAAAAAAAAAAAAAATACTCACCTTATCCATTTGCATACGTAGAGGCTGTCTCGGTCATCTTGATTGAAGACACCAGGCAAAATCTCACGCAGTGACCTAATGTTGCCATCACGCTGGCCGGGTGTAGTGACATCATCACTGTGAAGTTACCTCTTCCGGCCAGTGCGCTGGGGTGGTGATGTCATACATCACACCACTTAAGATTCTGCATTGTTTCTGCAATCAGGATGGCCGTGGCGTCACACAAAGGAGGCATCTATTTTTTTATTTTTACAGCCATTTCAGGAAAAATTGATTTGTTACCACGAAGCACGAGGAAATTTGGCTTTGTGGTGAATTCAATTTTTTCCTGAAATTTGGATCAAATTCTACTTCTTCAGGTGCTTCGATTCACTCAACACTACCTGTGATGTCTTCTGATTTCTACAGTTCTTTTACTATAATGGACCATTCAGTAATATTATCCCTTTAATCTGTATTATGTTGTCAAATGATCAGACGCTGTCTTGTGTAACATGCTAATACTGGTACAGCAATATAATCATTATTTTTAACCCCTTTCCGACCAGCGACGTAGTAGTACGGCGCAGCGGGACCTGACTTGCCGCTCAGCGCCGTACTATTACGACCCGCTGATCGGGCGGGTGCAGGAACTGCGCCCGCCCGATCAGCTGCAGGGGATATTAGGTATCACTGCGTTCGTAACGACCGGCTCTATAAATATATTACATGATCCACCCCATCCGATAAATACTATAAAAAAATAAAATAAAAACTGTGTCAAAAAAAGCTATTTTTGTCACCTTACATCACAAAAAGTGCAACACCAAGCCATCAAAAAAGCGTCTGTCCCACAAAATTATACCTATAAAACAGTCATCTCATCCTGCAAAAAAGTAGCCTCTAAATAAGAAAATCGCTAAAAAAAATATATATATATATAGCTCTCAGAACATGACACAAAAACATAATGTTTTGGGTTTCAAATATGCTATTATTGTGTTAAAAAAAGCATACATATTAGGTATTGCTGTGTCCGTAACAACCAGCTCTATAAAAATATCACATGACCCAACCTCTCAGGTGAACACCATAAAAAATAAAAACTTAAAAAAAAGCCATTTCTGTCACCTTACATCACAAAAAATGCAAGCGATCAAAAAGGCGTATGCCCCCCAAAATAGTACCACTCAAACCATCACCTCATCCGGCAAAAAATGAGACCCTACTTAAGACAATAGGCCAAAAAATAAAAAAGCTATGGCTCTCAGACTATGGAGACACTAAATCATCATTTTTTTTTGTTTCAAAAATGCTATTGTGCAAAACTTAAATAAATAAGAAAAAGTATACATATTAGGTATTGCCACATCTGTAACAACCTGCTCTATAAAAATATCACATGACCTAACCCCTCAGGTGAACGCTGGAAAATTAAATAAATAAAAACTGTGCCAATTTTTTGGTCACCTTGCCCCAAAAAGTGTAATAATGAATTATCAAAAAATCATATGTACCCAAAAATGGTACCAATAAAAACATCAACTCTTCCTGCAAAAAATGAGCCCCTGCACAAGACGATCAGCAGAAAAATAAAAAACATAAGGAGTTCAGAAAATGGAGACACAAAAACATAATAATAAAAAAAAATGCTTTATTATGTATAACTGAAACAAAGAAAGTAGACATATTTCATATTATTGTACTTATATAATTACTGTATATGATCAAGTCTTCACTACAGACAACAGTTTTTTTTTTCCCCCATTACATTGATAGGAACTTATAAAGGTAAAAAGGCTGCGGCATGTGCTGCTGTTAAATCATTGATATCACTCGTTAGTTGGCTGCTTTGCTATGAATATATTGTGCATTTCTGTTACATTTAAAGTCCCTTTAAATGGGCCGATGCACAGGCAATTATGAATGAACAGAACGTTCTCAAGAAACTCCTGATCATCAGCAGAGATTAGAGCTGTATGTACAATTCCCTGCACTGTATGAGGACAAGGAATCACAACTGCGATTACTGGTCCACATACAGATTCATTGTAGGTAGGCAGAAAATCCCTATTTATACAGGACGATCTGCTGCTCAGAAATGATGATTTTGGTGTTTACTTTAATGAGACTTTCACTGAAGAACGAACAATTGCACATTTACACTGAACAATTATTATAGTCTTTGTACAACGTCTATTTCCATCGGCCCAATAATCTGTCCCTATAAAAGGGCCTTTAGGCTGGGTTCACACTTGAGCGTTTTACAGCGCGATCCTACGCGCTGTAAACCGTTCAACAGGCAAAAACCAATGTTTCCCTATGGGCATGGTTCTCACCTGAGCTTTTTACAGCGCGTACGAACGCGCTTTAAAATGCCCTACGCCCCAAGAAGTACAGGAGCTTCTTTGGGGCGTATTGTCGCGCGTTCCCGCCTATAGACTTCAGTGGGAACGCGCCTAAATGGACGTTTGCTTGTTTCCGCCCATTAAAAACGCCCGATACAAACGCCCGATAAAAACGCCTGTAAAAAGCGCTTATCGAATACGCTCAGGTGTGAACCCAGCCTTAGATCTAGCTCCACTTAAAATATAAAAAACTTTACTTCATTGTCCTAATGGTCTGGGAGGCAGTGAGATCGACCACCACTGTTCATAGAATCATTGCACTGAAATTCAGTAGTCACCTGTGAATGTCTTGCAGACTATTTACATTCTGTAGCTTATATGTTGCAAACATATTCCACAGCGCTGTACATATATTGTAACCACTCGATCTAAAAAAAAAAAAGATGTGTATGAGGCTCATCTGTCTCTGCGGGTTTTGTAGTTACATGATCATCATGTTTTCTTGTAGTTTTATAACAATCCTATCCTTGCTCTGCTAGAATTCATCTGTCCCTACACTGGCCTCCAGGTAAGGTTGTGCTTATTTTTAAGCTTGATCTGCTCATTAGCAGTCAATAACACTTGTCAAATTGATTACTTGGTCCAAATCTGTTATCTTGGACTCCCCCATTAACTTAGAACATAGAAACAAGGAATCCAGCAGGTAAAAGTTCTAGCTGCTGAGTCCTTCTGTAGACTGTCTGACAAGACATTGGCCCACATTTACTATTATGGCTCTGTCTGGATTCTGGTGTAATTAGTGCCAAAACTTAAAGCACTTTTTGGTGCAATTTTCAGCATCTCATTTTAGACAAAAATAATAATCTACTGCTCCTTGTCTGCCAAAGAGGAATGATGTAATGGAAAAGGGGTATGGATTTGCTGGGAAAGGGGCATGTCCTAAGATGCAACATTTTGCGCCACAATTCTGCCACAAAATTCTATTGCAAAGTAATCCAGAGTGGTAAAATGTTGGATAAAAGTATCTGGCCATGCAGCAAATTTATCATCCAACCTGAGCCACTGTGATAAATCTTAGACTGCCTGTGTAAGTTTATGTTGTCTACAAACCGGATTCCAAAAAAGTTGGGACACTAAACAAATTGTGAATAAAAACTGAATGCAATGATGTGGAGATGGCAAATGTCAATATTTTATTTGTAATAGAACGTAGATGACAGATCAAACGTTTAATCCAAGTAAATGTATCATTTTAAAGGAAAAATATGTTGATTCAAAATTTCACGGTGTCAACAAATCCCAAAAAAGTTGGGACAAGTAGCAATAAGAGGCTGGAAAAAGTAAATTTGAGCATAACGAAGAGCTGGAAGACCAAATAACACTAATTAGGTCAATTGGCAACATGATTGGGTATAAAAAGAGCTTCTCAGAGTGGCAGTGTCTCTCAGAAGCCAAGATGGGTAGAGGATCACCAATTCCCACAATGTTGCGCAGAAAGATAGTGGAGCAATATCAGAAAGGTGTTACCCAGCGAAAAATTGCAAAGACTTTGCATCTATCATCATCAACTGTGCATAACATCATCCGAAGATTCAGAGAATCTGGAACAATCTCTGTGCGTAAGGGTCAAGGCCGTAAAACCATACTGGATGCCCGTGATCTCCGGGCCATTAAACGACACTGCACCACAAACAGGAATGCTACTGTAAAGGAAATCACAGAATGGGCTCAGGAATCCTTCCAGAAACCATTGTTAGTGAACACAATCCACCGTGCCATCCGCCGTTGCCAGCTGAAACTCTACAGTGCAAAGAAGAAGCCATTTCTAAGCAAGATCCACAAGCTCAGGCGTTTTCACTGGGCCAGGGATCATTTAAAATGGAGTGTGGCAAAATGGAAGACTGTTCTGTGGTCAGACGAAACACGATTCGAAGTTCATTTTGGAAATCTGGGACGCCATGTCATCCGGACCAAAGAGGACAAGGACAACCCAAGTTGTTATCAACGCTCAGTTCAGAAGCCAGCATCTCTGATGGTATGGGGTTGCATGAGTGCGTGTGGCATGGGCAGCTTGTATGTCTGGAAATGCACCATCAATGCAGAAAAATATATTCAGGTTCTAGAACAACATATGCTCCCATCCAGACGTCATCTCTTTCAGGGAAGACCCTGCATTTTTCAACAAGATAATGCCAGACCACATTCTGCATCAATCACAACATCATGGCTGTGTAGGAGAAGGATCCGGGTACTGAAATGGCCAGTCTGCAGTCCAGATCTTTCACCTATAGAGAACATTTGGCGCATCATAAAGAGGAAGGTGCAACAAAGAAGGCCCAAGACGATTGAACAGTTAGAGGCCTGTATTAGACAAGAATGGGAGAGCATTGCTATTTCTAAACTTGAGAAACTGGTCTCCTCGGTCCCCAGACGTCTGTTGAGTGTTGTAAGAAGAAGGGGAGATGCCACACAGTGGTGAAAATGGCCTTGTCCCAACTTTTATGGGATTTGTTGACACCATGAAATTCTGATTCAACATATTTTTCCCTTAAAATGGTACATTTTCTCAGTTTAAACTTTTGTTCCATGATTTATGTTCTATTCTGAATAAAATATTAGAAGTTGGCACCTCCACATCATTGCATTCAGTTTTTATTCACGATTTGTATAGTGTCCCAACTTTTTTGGAATCCGGTTTGTACATTTTAGGCCTTATGCATCAGTGTTTTGGTCAGTATTTGGTCAGGGTTTTAAATCAGTGATTGCTATCCACAACCAGGAATTGATCCTCCACCAAGATACGGTATAATGGAAATATTTGCACAGTTTCTGGTTCAGCTTAGTAAATCTTCGCCATTGTATTGCAGACTGTTCTTGCAAAAACAATTTGTTCACAATCTTAACATGGAGAATAGCAGTATAAAGTGTGAGGGCAGAAGCCATCTGAGACTGTGATGAGACAGAAGGTGTGGCTACCTTAGATTCTGAATCACAATGCTGTAGTCAGTGATTATAGAGCAAAGCGAAAATACAGGTAAATTGACAAGTCTGAAGAAAATACATTGGTGGTAAAAGTTATCAATGTGCAAGTAATTTTGAAGATTCCACTGGTAGATGCATTTAAAATTGGCCGCAAAGAGTAAACCACAAGCCCATTGAGGTCTATGGGACTTGGGAAAAAATGCGATGCAACATGTATGGTATCTGTATTTTTTGGATCCGCAATTTGCGACCACAAAATACATACAGTCGTGTGCATGAGCCCTAATGAGGACAAAAACTATACTACAGAAATTCTACCTTCAATATGATTGTTGATATCAAAGAGTACATGAGAAACAGCAATATGATTATTGGTATGTAGGAAGACAAGATGTCTAGAGATAGGGGCTTTATTCTGTGGTACTTACAAGGAACATAAATCCCTTGCCTCATCACAGGATCACCTTTTTATCCATTGTACATAGGTATATACTAAATTAATTTCATCACATTCACTAAAGATATAGCCAGAGATATATCCCTATAAAGCTTCAAACAAAGCAGCTGCTGAAATCAGGTATTGATTATATGTTACAACAACACTAAAATATTACATCATAGTAAAAAAAGGACACATTTGCTGCTTAGACTTTCATTTTTATACAATTACAAAAATGTTTGCATTGTGTGTTTTATGCACACTGATTCATGAAGACCAGCATCTGGTGTGTTGGTCTTCGTGCGGTCTGGGCTGCTGGAGAAGCCATGTCATTTATGACAAGGTGCAGGCCTCATCAATTACATGCTTCCTCCAGCAGTCCTACACCAGCATGAAATCTACAGCTGTCCTTTTTGTAAAATTGACGAGCTCAACATAAAATGCCAATTGCGACTAGAAAAACCTCAATGTAGGTCATCACTTAAAAAAGGCTAGACAACCACTTTAAATCATCACAAATAAAAAGGCAATGTCTATATATCAGATCAGCAGCAGCTGTGTAACGCCTGTAGGTAGGGCCAGACATAGACAGTGAGCCCTAACCTAAAACCCAATCCCTAGGTAGCAAGACTGCAACTGGTCTACAGTCCCTACGTTACTAAGGTGCAGAGACAGACAAACACCTAGAGACAAACACAGTATAAAAACGAGAGACAAAGAGTGGTCAAAAGACTGGGCGAGGTCAGAACCAGACAGAATGCACAGTACAAATCATGAGAGACAGAGAGTGATCAAAGGACGAGACCAGGTCAAAAACATGAGCAATCCAAATCAGCACAGGAACAAGAACCAGGAAGCTGGCTAGTGAGCCCAAACAAGACTACCACTGGCACTGGTGTATGGCCAGGAAGGGGTTTAAATAGAGCACTGAGTCCCTGGATCAGCACCTGATAGGTCATGACTCGGCGCTCCATTAGTCAGAAACACTAGCACATAGTAAAAGAGCAGCTGAGCAATCCTCCCACTGCTAATCTCCCCCAGCACACGCCTGCTGCCGGGAAAAACAGAGCATTGCATCCTGTTGCTAAGAATGATGTTGTGACACCAGGGGGCGTGTCTCAGCAGTGCATCTCTTTCATTTGAATGGAGTGAGTATTTGTAATTACACTACGCCACCGCTACAGGGGAGACAATGCGCAGTGAAATGAAGAGGAAGCAGAGCTCACAAGCAGTGCTTCCTGCTGTTCAAACAGCTGATTGGACCCCCACCAATCTGATATTGATGACCTAGGATAGGTCATCATTATAAAACCCCTGAACAACCCCTTTACCTTAAAGTAACTCCAATTTCTACAGTTAAACCCTTGATGCACCCTTTGTCCTGTCCATGTCAGACCCAGGATACCTATAGTCCTATACACTGCGTGCACAATTATTAGGCAAATGAGTATTTTGACCACATCATCCTCTTTATGCATGTTGTCTTACTCCAAGCTGTATAGGCTCGAAAGCCTACTACCAATTAAGCATATTAGGTGATGCGCATCTCTGTAATGAGAAGGGGTGTGGTCTAATGACATCAACACCCTATATTAGGTGTGCATAATTATTAGGCAACTTCCTTTCCTTTGGCAAAATGGGTCAAAAGAAGGACTTGACAGGCTCAGAAAAGTCAAAAATAGTGAGATATCTTGCAGAGGGATGCAGCACTCTTAAAATTGCAAAGCTTCTGAAGCGTGATCATCGAACAATCAAGCGTTTCATTCAAAATAGTCAACAGGGTCGCAAGAAGCGTGGGGAAAAACCAAGGCGCAAAATAACTGCCCATGAACTGAGAAAAGTCAAGCGTGCAGCTGCCAAGATGCCACTTGCCACCAGTTTGGCCATATTTCAGAGCTGCAACATCACTGGAGTGCCCAAAAGCACAAGGTGTGCAATACTCAGAGACATGGCCAAGGTAAGAAAGGCTGAAAGACGACCACCACTGAACAAGACACACAAGCTGAAACGTCAAGACTGGGCAAAGAAATATCTCAAGACTGATTTTTCTAAGGTTTTATGGACTGATGAAATGAGAGTTAGTCTTGATGGGCCAGATGGATGGGCCCGTGGCTGGATTGGTAAAGGGCAGAGAGCTCCAGTCCGACTCAGACGCCAGCAAGGTGGAGTACTGGTTTGGGCTGGTATCATCAAAGATGAGCTTGTGGGGCCTTTTCGGGTTGAGGATGGAGTCAAGCTCAACTCCCAGTCCTACTGCCAGTTTCTGGAAGACACCTTCTTCAAGCAGTGGTACAGGAAGAAGTCTGCATCCTTCAAGAAAAACATGATTTTCATGCAGGACAATGCTCCATCACACGCGTCCAAGTACTCCACAGCGTGGCTGGCAAGAAAGGGTATAAAAGAAGAAAATCTAATGACATGGCCTCCTGACCTGATCTGAACCCCATTGAGAACCTGTGGTCCATCATCAAATGTGAGATTTACAAGGAAGGAAAACAGTACACCTCTCTGAACAGTGTCTGGGAGGCTGTGGTTGCTGCTGCACGCAATGTTGATGGTGAACAGATCAAAACACTGACAGAATCCATGGATGGCAGGCTTTTGAGTGTCCTTGCAAAGAAAGGTGGCTATATTGGTCACTGATTTGTTTTTGTTTTGTTTTTGAATGTCAGAAATGTATATTTGTGAATGTTGAGATGTTATATTGGTTTCACTGGTAAAAATAAATAATTGAAATGGGTATATATTTGTTTTTTGTTAAGTTGCCTAATAATTATGCACAGTAATAGTCACCTGCACACACAGATATCCCCCTAAAATAGCTAAAACTAAAAACAAACTAAAAACTACTTCCAAAAATATTCAGCTTTGATATTAATGAGTTTTTTGGGTTCATTGAGAACATGGTTGTTGTTCAATAATAAAATTAATCCTCAAAAATACAACTTGCCTAATAATTCTGCACTCCCTGTAGTCCTGGGCCTAGTTCTGCCCCTAGATTTTGTACTAACAGATGGCTATGCAGCTTTGTATGCATTCATCACTATAAAAAATCGATATAAATAAAATGTTTCCATATACGTGACTGAAATGGATGTCTCAAGAGCAGAGCTTTGTCCCAGAAAAAAACAAGACTTCAAATTGATAAAAAAAATATCTTCTGGCTTTGAATGCAAGAAGTAGAAATGAAAAAATTCTGAATTCAGGCTCAATCCTTTGGTAAGACTCAGTCTAGTGTAAAATCACATAAGGGGTCATTTATGACCAAATATGCGCCACTTTTTGGTGTATACTTGGAACAGATTTTGGCGCAAATGTGATTTGCGGTAAAATCTGTGACTTCTATCCCTTTCAGGCCACGTATGACAGTTCTAAAAAAAAGGAACGTGGTGTGGGCAGGGAAGAAGAAGGGCTGTAAGGCCCATCTCATTTAATGTTTTCTACACCAGTTTTTGTTGCGTTTGCTGTGTCTAAGTTATGTAGAAGCTGGCGCCTCTACATAACTTAGCCACATCAAGCGCCAGCTCAGGGTTTTTAAGACCGGCATCTAAAATGCCAGTCTTCATAAATGACCCCAATAGTGTACAATATCCATCTTCTAGGCCGTCAGACTTGTGTCAGAAGGTCACAGTTTTATATATTTATGTCTGGATACTCTATTTTTCACAGTGATGCAAAGTGTAAGGCCTATTTCACACTGATGGCACATCCTTTTGGCAAGCTGTTCCAGCATAGAATGCCATGAATTGGACGTTCAAAAACCACTGTGTGCAGCTGTATTTGCTTGGCTTTTTCTTGGCATATTATAGTTAATGAGGCCAGACAGCATTTCGGCAGGGTCTGGCAGTGACTGATCCAGGAGGCTGTTACTGGCCAGAACAGTCTGCCGGATCGGTAAATGATTGATTTACATGTTTATGATCTATTCTCAGGATAGATTATCAATATGAAATTGGTGGGGTCCAACTCCTGGCTCCCCCGCCCATCAGCTGTTTGAGGAAGCCGTGGCCTACTTGCAGCTTACCAAGCACAGCGCTATGCATTTGTTAGCAGCTTTGCTTGGTATCACAACTCAGCCCTGTTCACTTTAATTGGGTTGAGCTGCACCTAGGCCATGTGACCGATGAATGTGACATCACATGGCCTAAGAAGAAGCCTAAGCACGAATGGAGTGCTGCAGCCTCTTTGTACAGCTGATTACTGGAGTTGGACCCCCACCAATCTTATATTGATGACCTATCCTGGGGATAGCCCATCAATATGTAAATCCCGGAAAAACTAATTTAAAATAAATAATACTTTTTATAATGCTAATGACACACATGCAACTGGGCCGGTATAGTGGCATACCTTTTGACAGTATTTTTTTTTCTTTGAAAATAAATGTATATTATCAGCTATATGGTCACAAAGGGTGTAAAGCTAGCCTAAGGGTGGTTTCACACTGTGTCTTGCAATGTGCAAAAATTTTAGGCAGATGTGGGAAAAATGATGCAAAGTAAGAATGCTTTCAAAAATGGAAATGTTAACACGTTGCCGACCTAGGACGAGAATGCTCGTCCTAACTGGCCGGTACTTAACGCACTAGGACAAGCATTGTCATCCTAGGATTAACTGGCTGCCCCACAAGCGCCGCTGCTGTATGTGTCAGCATCGGTGAAAACACTGATGCCAGCGGATTAATCCCCTGTATGCCACAGTCACACTGACTGCGGCATACAGGGGGTTTGTGGCAGCTTGTACATCCCCATAGGGTCCCCGTGCTGCAGTGACCCGATGGTTGCTATGGCAGCCCGATGCCTTGAACAGGCATTGGGACTGCCAGCTACGAAAGCCCAGGAGATCCAGCCCCAAGACACTGACAGTTCAATACAGCACAATACAAATGGATTGTGCTGTATTGAAAAAGGGATCAGACCCTGAAATGTTGAAGGCCCATAGTGGGACAAAAAAAAAGGTGAAAAAAGTTAAAAAAATAAAGTTTTACAAAAAAATGAAAAGTTTCAAGTAAAAAAAAAAGCCCTTTTTTCCCAAAATAAAGTAATAAAAATAAAAAAAAATATGGAAAAAAGAAAAGTAGACATATTAGGTATCGCCGCGTCCGTATCGATCAGCTCTATAAAAATATCACATGACCTAACCCCTCAGGGGAACACTGTCAAGAAAATGAAATTAAAACTGTGCTATAAAAAACTTTTTTTTGTCACGTTACATCACTAGAAGTGAAACACCAAGCGATCAAAAAGGCGTTTGCCCCCCAATCTAACTGTCACCTCATCCCGCAAAAAATGAGCCCCTACCTAAGACACTAAAACATGATTTTTTTTGTTTCAAAAATGCTTTTATTGTGTTAAAAGTAAAAAAAAAGTAGACATATTAGGTATTGCCGCATCCGTAACAACTTGCTCTATAAAAATACCACATGGCCTAACCCCTAAGGAGAACACTGTAAAAAATATAAAAACTGCCATTTTTTGTCACCTTACATCATAAAAAGTGTAATAGCAAGTGATCAAAAAGTCATACGCACCCCAAATAGTGCCAAACTGTCATCTCATCCAGCAAAAATAATACCCTACGTAAGACAATCGCCCAAGAAATAAAAAAAAAGTATGGCTCTCAGACTATGAAGACACTAAAACATGATTTTTTTTTTGTTTCAAAAATGATATCACTGTGTAAAACTTAAATGAATAAAAATAAAGTATATTTCCACGTCCGTAACGACCTGCTCTATAAAAATATCACATGACCTAACCCCTCAAGTGAACACAGTAAAAAAAAAAAAGTGTCAAAGCCATTTTTGTCACCTTACATCACAAAAAGTGTAATAGCAAGCGATAAAAAAGTCATATGCACCCCAAAATAGTGCCAATCAAACAGTCATCTCATTCTGCAAAAATCATACCCTACCTAAAACAATTGCCTGATAAATAAATAAAAATATGGCTCTCAGACTATGGAGACACTAAAACATGATTTTTTTTTTTTTAAGTATCAAAAATAATATCAAATGATAATCAATAGTATACACGTAGGTAGTTGAGTATCAAAATTTGACGTCCTCTGCTAAAAATACCTTTAATTTCATAAATGGGTAATAGGCTAGAATTGCCCTGGTGAAACTCGTTTACAAAGACTAATACCGTGTTACTTAACTTCACAGAAAAACAAAAACAAAAAATAAATAAAGAGATTTTTTCTCCTATAAAGGGCTGGATTACAAGGGGAAATGTATAGGCATTGCTGGTACAGGTGTGTAGGTCACTGATGTAAAAGGGATCAATATGTCCCTAGTTACAACCCTATGGCTAACTCAGCCCAGGGACACCTCCTGATGGTGGGGGTGCCCTTTCCTCATACCTAGACCTATTATACCCCTAGAACAACCCTATATCCCATACTGTAGGTTGGACTAACAGATTAGTCTCTGACGATACCTATACAGGATACTAAATAAGTATATAGAAATACACAGACCGTAACAACCTACTCTATAAAAATACCACATGATATAACCTGTCAGATGAACATTTTTTGTTACCTTGCCTCACCAAAAGTGTAATATAGAGAAACAAAAATGTACCCTAAAATAGTACCAACAAAACTGCCACCTTATCCCGTAGTTTCCAAAATGGGGTCATTTTTTGGGACTTTCTACTCTAGGGATGCATCAGGGGGTCTTTAAATGTGACATGGCAGCTTAAAGAGGACCTCTCATCTGTTTTACTTATAAGAGCTAAATACCTGTACTTGCAGGGTTTTTCCTCCCTGGCTGTGACATTCTCTGATGTAATTGGATCACGGCACAGCCAGGGAGAAGGAGACACCCATTGAGAAACCCTGGCATCTCCTCCTCCCTGTTCCGATGCTCAGTATTATCATACTGAGTGCGCAGCGGGGTGTAGGAGCGATGTTTAAAAAAACTAAAACGGGTGGCAGCATCAGCAAGTACAGGTATTTAGCTCCTATAAGTAAAACAGATGAAAGCTCCTCTTTAAAATTATCTCAGTGAAATCTGCTTTCCAAAAACCATATGGCATTTCTTTCCTTCTGCGCCCTGCCGTGTGCCCGTACAGCAGTTTACGACCACATATGCAGTATTTCTGTAAACTACAGACTCAGGGCAATAAATATTGAGTTTTGTTTGGCTGCTAACCCTTGCTTTCTTACTGGAAAAAGTGGATTAAAATGGAAAATCTTCCAAAAAAGTGAAATTCTGAAATGTCATCTCCATTTTCCATTAATTCTTGTGGAACACCTGAAGGGTTAGCAAAGTTTGTAAAATCAGTTTTGAATACCTTGAGGGGTGTAGTTTCTAAAATGGGGTCATTTTGGGTGGTTTCTATAATGTAAGCTTCACAAAGTGACTTCAGACCTGAACTGGTCCTTAAAAAGTGGGTTTTGGAAATTTTCTGAAAAATGTCAAGATTTGCTTCTAAACTTCTAAGCCTTCTAACATCCCCAAAAAATAAAATGGCATTCACAAAATGATCCAAACATGAAGTAGACATGTGGGGAATGTAAAATAATAACTATTTTTGGAGTTATTACTATCTACTATAAAAGTAGAGAAATCGAAATTTGGAAATTTGCTAATTTAAAAAAAAAATTGGAAAATTTGGTATTTTTTATAAATACAAATGAAATTTTTTGACTCATGAAGTACAATATGTGACGAGAAAACAATCTCAGAATGGCCTGGATAAGTAAAAGCGTTTTAAAGATATCAGCACATAAAATGACACATGTCAGATTTGCTAAAAATGGCCTGGTCCTTAAGGTGAAGAATGGCAGGGTCCTAAAGGTGTTAATACTTTATTTTTTATAAATTAGCAAAATGAATGAACAAAAAAGCTTGGTGTGACCACCCTATGAACAGCATCAATTTTTCTAGGTACACTTGCACACAGTTTTTGCAGGAACTCGGCATGGAGGTTTTTCCAAACATCTTAGAGAACTAACCACAGATCTTCTGTGGATGTAGGAGTCACGGATGTAGTAGGGGAGAACACCAAAAGACAACAAGACGGAAGGGAAGACACTAGGCCTTACCGCTAGGGAAGGAAAAGGGTCACCACCTATGAAACCCTGCTCCTGCCCCTAATTCCTATCCGTATGGGCACCTCTCGATGGAAGAGATGCCCATACACAGGAACCTAGAAAACCCTGGTGGCCCTCAGATGCTCTAGACTTAATGACAGGGCAGAGACAACGCGCTGCTTCCCTGGTGAATGATGGATGATCAGGACTTCAACTAGAACCACACTCCAGCTCTTCCAACACCAAATGAAGCTATCCAGAGCAAGGAGTGATGGGTGAAGTCAACCTAAATAGGGGGAGGTAAAGGTCACATGATTCACACCTGAACAGGAGGTGTGGACATACAAGCAACACACAGACAAAGTGAAACTAAAAGATGCTGTAAGATCACTAATGAGCAGGTAATCTTTCAGACTTTCTCAAACCTGTCACCGGTGTGACAGTAACCCCCCTTCTACGTGTGACCTCCGGGCACCCGGACCAACCTTATCAGGATGAGCTCTGTGGAATGCTCTCACCAGACGACTAGCATTAACATCGGTCGCTGGAACCCACATCCTCTCCTCTGGTCCGTACCCTCTCCAATGAACGAGATACTGGAAGGATCTCAGGAGAACTCGGGAGCCCACAATCCTGCTGATCTGAAATTCCAAATTGCCGTCCACCATGACAGGAGCGGGAGGCATGGAGGACGACTCAACAGGTTCAACACATTTCTTTAACAACGATTTATGAAATACGTTATGGATTTTTAATGCCTGAGGAAGTTCAAGACGGAAGTCATACAGGGTTTACAATGGCAGTGATCTTATATGGACCAATAAATCTTGGTCCCAACTTCCAAGAAGGTACCTTAAGTTTAATGTTTCTTGTAGACAGCCACACAGAATCACCCACTCTCAGGTCCGGACCACTCATACGTCTCCTGTCAGCTGCACGCTTTTACCTGTTGCCCATCTTTTCCAGGTTATTTTGGATTTTCCGCCAAATAGAAGACAAAGAAGAGGAAAATCGTTCCTCCTCAGGAATGCCGGAAATATGAGCACCAGAAAATGTACCAAACTGTGGATGGAACCCATATGCCCCAAAAAACGGCGACTTATCAGTGGATTCCTGTCTACGGTTATTTATAGCAAACTCAGCTAACGACAAAAATGAAGACCACTCTTCCTGATTCTCTGAAACAAAACATCTCAAGTAAGTCTCCAGATTCTGATTAGTGCGCTCCGTCTGTCGACTGAGGATGAAAAGCCAAAGAGAAGGACAATTGTACACCCAGACGAGTACAGAACGCTCTCCAGAATCTGGAAACAAACTGAGTCCCTCTATCGGACACCACATCAGAGGGAATGCCATGTAGTTTCACGATGTTGTCGACAAACCCCTGCGCAAGAGTTTTAGCATTGGGTAGACTAGGTAATGCAATAAAGTGTGCCATTTTACTAAAACGATCCGCAACCACCAGAATCACGGTCTTTCCTGAAGAATTAGGTAAATCCGTGATAAAATCCATGGACAAATGGGTCCAAGGTCTGGACGGGATGGGCAATGGAAGTAGAGATCCGGAAGGCCGAGTATGTGGCACCTTAGCACATGCACAGGTACCACAGGCTGACACATAGTCCTCAATACACTTACGCAACCCCGGCTACCAGAATCTGCGAGAGATGAGATCGATAGTCGATCTGCTCCCAGGGTGCCCAGCAAGCACCGTACAGTGATGTTCCTCGAACACCTTGTGACGTAATTCGGGGGGAACAAACAATTTCCCCTGAGGAAAAGAGTCCGGAGCATCCTCCTGTGCCTCCAACACCCTGGCCTCGAGATCAGGAAAAAGAGCGGAAATAACTACCCCTTCAGATAAAATGGGACATTAGACTCACACCCCCCCCCCCCAGGAAAGCTATGTGACAAAGCATCCGCCTTGACGTTCTTAATCCCAGGGCGGTAAGTGACGATGAAGTTAAATCTGGTGAAAAACAATGACAATCTGGCCTGCCTTGGGTTCAGTCGCTTAGACGACTCCAAGTAGGCCATATTCTTGTGATCCGTAATTACCGTAAAAGGATGAATTGCTCCTTCCAACCAATGCCGCCATTCCTCGAACGCCAACTTAATGGCCAGCAATTCCCTATTCCCCACATCATAAGTCCTTTCAGCAGTCGAAAGTTTTTTAGAGAAAAATGCACATGCGCGACATTTACTGAGTGAAGGACCCTGCGACAATATTGCTCCTACCCCAACCTCTGACGCGTCAACCTCAACAATAAATGGCTGAGACACATCCGGTTGCACCAGAATAGGGGCCGAAGCAAAACATTCTTTCACAGAAGAAAAGGCCTGTAATGCCGAATCAGACCAGATAGAAATATCAGCACCCTTCCTAGTCATGTCTGTTAAAGGTTTAACCACCGATGAATAGTTCAAGATAAATTTACGATAGTAGTTGGTAAACCCCAAAAACCGCATAAGCGCTTTCAGATTTTCGGGTCGATCCCAGTCCAACACGGCACGGACCTTCTCGGGATCCATACGAAAACCTGAGGATGAGAGGAGGTAACCCAGAAATTGCACTTCCTGTACAGCAAATACACACTTTTCCATCTTAGCATACAACTTATTCTCTCTTGGGATCTGTAACACCTGTTTCACATGATCCTGATGATTCTCCAAATTAGGCAAATAAATTAGTATGTCATCAAGGTATACAACGACAAACCTCCCCACCAGTTAATGAAAGATGTCATTGACAAAGTGTTGAAAAACCGCAGGAGCATTGGTTAACCCAAAGGGCATGACCAGGTTTTCAAAATGACCCTCAGGGGTATTAAATGCGGTCTTCCACTCATCCCCCTCCTTGATCCTTACCAGATTATATGCCCCCCTCAGATCCAATTTAGAGAACACTTTGGCACCAACAATCTGACTAAACAAATCCGGAAGGAAGGGGGTAAGGATCACGGACAGTACTACGATTGAGCTCACGAAAGTCCAGACATGGTCTCAGGGTACCATCCTTTTTCTTTACAAAGAAAAATCCAGCAGCCACTGGGGACTTGGATGATCTAATATGTCCCTTTGCCAAAATCTCGGTGATATACTCTCGCATAGCCTTTCTTTCGGGTTCCGAAAGATTATACAACCGAGATTTGGGCAATTTAGCTCCGGGAATAAGATTGACGGGACAGTCATACTCCCGGTGCGGAGGCAACTCCTGATTACCACTCTCAGAAAACACATCAGAAAATTCAGAAATGAACGAGGGTACAGTTTTAGTGGTAACCATAGAGAACGATGCATTAAGACAGTTGTCCATGCAAAAATGACTCCACTCGAGAATCTGTCTCGCTTGCCAATCGATGTTAGGGTTATGTTTGCTTAACCATGGTAAGCTCAACACCAACGGAGCAGGCAGACCCTCCAACACAAAACAGGAGATAGATTCCTGATGCAAATCACCCACTCTTAAATGAATGTCATTCACTACCTGCGACAGGCATTTTTGGACGAGAGGTGCTGAGTCAATTGCAAAGACAGAAATGCATTAGTAGTCAACCCGTGAATGCGTACAAACTGTCCATCAATTAAGTTAACTCCTGCCCCACTGTCGATAAAAGCTTTGATTTTCACAGTTTTGGACTCTAGCGCCACCTCGGCTGACAGGAGAAAACGGGTACTACCAGTAAAAAACAAAAGTAGGTTTTCTTGCTGCCCACCCACACTACCAATAGTAATTTGGGGATTTAACTTTTTTTCCCTTTGGTTTACACCTTGATGCTGCAAGTACGGACAAATATTCACAAAATGTCCCTTCTTGCCACAACAAAAGCAGACTCCTTTCACATGACCCAAGCTTTTGCCAGTAGTTCCGGGAGTAGCTCCTCCTAACTGCATAGGCTCATCACAAGGCAGAACCACCCGAGTCTCTCCACCATAAGTGTCAAAGGAAGCAGTACCCTTATTGGACAGTACGTTCTGAGGGTGAGGACCTCTAGATCTCTCCCTCAGGCGTCTATCAAGACGTACAGCAAGGGACATAGCTGCTTCCAATGACTAAGGATTTTCATGAAAAGCCAATGCGTCCTGCAGTCTCTCAGAGAGACCCTGGCAGAATTGGCTACGGAGAGCAGAATCGTTCCACTCTGTATCCGTAGCCCATCTCCTAAATTCAGAGCAAAGGGTCTTCGCAGAATGTTCTCCCTGCTGCAAACCCTGTAACTTGGTCTCGGCCTGAGAGATCCGATCCGGGTCATCATAGAAAAGACCCAAGGCTCTAAAGAATTAATCTACCGACCGGAGGGACGGTGATCCGGTCAGCAGAGAAAAAGCCCAAGATAGGGCTTCCTCTTTAAGTAATGAAATAATCATACCCACACGTTGACACTCATTACCAGAAGAGTATGGACGAAGCCAAAAGTATAATTTACATGACTCCCTGAACCGGATGAAATTGTCACTACCCCCGGAAAACCTGTCCGGGAGAGCTACCTTTGGTTTAGGGCAGGCCTGGAACCCACCACCGGAACCAGCAGCCTGTGGGCTCTGAATCTGCAAAACCATTGCACGGAGGTCTGCTACCTCCAAAGTCAGATTCTGCATCTGTTCGACCAGTGCAGTCATAGCATCCATAGCTGCACAGATCAGAACAAAAAATTGTGGTATTGGCTCTGGATAATGTCACGGATGTAGTAGGGGAGAACACCAAAAGACAACAAGACGGAAGGGAAAAGACACTAGGCCTCACCACTAGGGAAGGAAAAGGGTCACCACCTATGAAACACTGCTCCTGGCGCTAACTCCTATCCGTATGGGCTCCTCTCGATGGTAGAGATGCCCATACACAGGAACCTAGAAAACCCTGGTGGCCCTCAGATGCCCTAGACTTAATGGTGAAGGATACAGCGTCTCACTGAGGCCTAGTAAACAACAGAGGGGGGGGGGGGGGGGGGAGGAATACAAAACACAACAAGCGGAACACTTAACTTCTAAGGATGATGGATGATCAGGACTTCAACTAGAACCACACTCCAGCTCTTCCAACACCAAATGAAGCTATCCAGAGCAAGGAGTGATGGGTGAAGTCAAGCTAAATAGGGGAAGGTAAAGGTCACATGATCCACACCTGAACAGGAGGTGTGGACATACAAGCAACACACAGACAAAGTGAAACCAAAAGATGCTGTCAGATCACTAATGAGCAGATAATCTTTCAGACCTTCTCAAACCTGTCACCGGTGTGACAGTAGGCTTACTCAAATTCTTCAAGTCTCTTCATGTAATCCCAGACAGACTCAATGATGATGAGATCAGGGCTCTGTTGGGAACATATCAACTGTTCTAGGATCATTGTTCTTCTTTACACTGAAGATAGTTCTTAATGGCATTGGCTGTATGTTTGGGGTTGTTGTCCTGCTGCAGAATAAATTTAAGCTATTAACACTTCTATTTTTTAAAGCATTTCATTTTGTAGCATTTTTTCCACATCTGCCTAAAACTTTATGTTTGCTATATGCATCAGAAAAGATCCCGATGCATACATCAAATGTACCCATAGGCCTACATTCACCCAGTGGAGATTTGTTTAGATCTCCATTGGGCAGGTATACACCAGTGTACTTTATTTTCCTTTTTGCCGTATAGAATAGTGCAGCCTGCTGCACTACTTCATACAAGGACATCTTTTTAAAAAAAGTGTATAATGTGTAATATAAATTTTTTACAATTCGAGCCTATGGACAACAAATGCCGCTGTATAACTTAAAACACAAGAGAATAAGGGCTGTAGACAAGAGCCAGGATAGTTTTGCCATTTAATGTTGTTGGTCCTTATATTTTCAAATCCTTTTTGGAAGGATTTTGAAGATATCAAAATTGTATTGACCTATTTCATTGTTTCTGCAACTTTGCATCTTAATATTCTGCTTAAAACAAAGTGTGATGCATTTGTGTCAAATACAGAAATAAACACAAAAATAATGCATTTCTAAAAATATTATTTGGGAACACATTCATCAGAGGACTACATCTGAGCACATATTGTCAAGTGTACAGAATTTAATTTTTGTACTTAATTCTCTAGCATTTCCAGCATTCTTTAGCAATTCCAGTATTAGCAATTCCAGCAGAATTTCTATCTACTGCATCAATTACAGCAGCTACTTTCCGCACATTTTAGTTTAAAGAAAACCTGAAAGCCATCAGATTAGGTGACGGACAGTATTGACCACAGATTTCATCTGCAATAATGCTTTCAGGTTCTTTCTTTCTACAGCATCAACAATCATGGAGGAAAGAATCATGCTAAATACTAACATAAGTGCACTATAAAATAACAATTATTATATAATGTAATGTACCCAACTATACACTTGGAATCCAGAGGAAAAAAAGAAGGCTGGTTTGAGAGCTATATTTATACAAGCAGGCAAATAACTCAAGTTTGTGAGCGTTCTCGTGTGTTTGAGTTAAAGTGTGTTTGTATTAAGTGTGTGACTTTAGATTGCGTGACTTGAGATTCAGGGACTTTAGGAGGGGACTACAGTAAGTTAGATTTTTATCACTGCACTATATTGTGTTTTTCTCTTTTCTTGCGTAATCCCCATTTAGTATGTGTTCCATTGTTGACAGCCCAGTCCAGTGCACATCTTGTCTAATGTATGCAGTCCTGGAACAGCCATTTGAGGGTGCATATCTTTGTTCAAAATGTGAGAAAATTGCCCATTTGGATTCACACATTGAGTATCTAAACGGGCGAATTTCAACACTGAGAAGCGTTGACAATTTGGAAAAGAGTTTGCTGCTCACTGAGCAAGCACTCTATGGGGTAGATGTGGGGGAGGGTGGTAGCAAGGAGGCTCAGGAAAGTTAGGTAACAGTTAGGAAGAGGGATAGAGGGAAGAGTGCCAGGGAGGCTAGCCCTGATCTGACACACCCCAACAAGTGAGGGGGATGTCAGTTTAGGGAGAGCACTACTGCAGCCAGACACTTCCTCTGCCAGTCAGGGGAATGTCAGCTCCAATAAGCAGGGGACCAGGAGAGCAGGGCAGGCCAGACAGGTGCTGTTAGTGGGAGACTAAATTATTAGGGGTACATATAGAGCAATCTGTCACAAAGACCGGGATAGTCGAACCGTGTGTAGTCTTCCTGGCGCTCGAATTCGACACATCGCAGATCGGGTTGACACATTACTGGGAGGGGCTGGAGAAGATCCAGCGGTCATGGTCCATATCGAAACCAATGACAAAGTTAGAGGTAGGTGGAGCGTCCTTAAAAATGATTTTAGGGATTTAGGTCAAAAGCTTAGGGCAAGGACCTCAAAGGTAGTATTTTCCAAAATACTACTAGTACCACGAGCAACACAAGAAAGGCAGTGGGAGATTAGGGAGGTTAACAAGTGGCTCAAGAACTGGTGTAGGAAGGAGGGGTTTGGCTTCCTGGAGAACTGGGCCGACTTCTCTGTTGGCTACAGGCTCTATCGTAGGGATGGGCTGCACCTCAATGGGGAAGGGGCAGCTGTGTTGGGGGAGATAATGGCTAAAAGGTTGGAGAAGTGTTTAAACTAGGGACTGGGGGGGAGGTTAATTCATTATAGGATAGGAAGATGGTGCAGATAGAGACCGGGGGCAAGGTAATTGGACTGGGGGAGAAATGGAAGGAGGGACTAGAACAGCTCAGAAGGAGAAGTGTAGGGTACAAAATATACATAAACCTCTTAAATGTATGTGTACTAATGCCAGAAGCTTGACTAATAAAACTGGGGAACTGGAATTAGTGATGTGTGAGGAGGACTATGACATAGAGGACTGAGACATGGCTGGATGATTGCTATGACTGGGCGGTTAATGTACAGGGTTACAGCCAGTTTAGAAAGGATGTTTAGAAAGGATCGCCAAAACCGGAGAGGGGGGGGGGGGGGGTCTGCCTTTAAGTAAAGACCTGTCTAAAGCCCAGACTTGGGGAAGATATAAGTGAGGGACTTGAACATGTGGAGTCACTGTGGGTAGAAATACATGGAGGCAAAAACAATAATAAATTACTAATAGGAGTTTATTATAAACCACCTAATATACCAGAGTCCACGGAAAATCTGCTACTAAACTAGATAAACGAGGCGGCAAATCATAATAAGGTGGTTATTATGGGGGACTTCAACTACCCAGATATAGACTGGGAAACTGATACTTGTATATCTCAAAAAGGAAACAGGTTCTTGGCAATAGCCAAAGACAATTTTGTTTCCCAACTGGTTCAGGACCCGACTTGAGGGACGGCCATACTGGACTTAGTATTAGCCAATAGACCTGACCGAACAACAGATGTGCAGGTCGGGGGGACACCTGGGAAATAGTGACCATAAAGTAATAACTTTCCAATTATCATTCAAAATAGTGTTTCTTCAGGTAGGAACAAAATACCGAACTTCAAAAAAGCTAAACTTAGCCAACTAAGAGAGGCCATAGGCCTAACTAACTGGGAAAAAGTCCTCAAAAATAAAAATACAGCCACGAAATGGGATATTTTTAAAAGCATCCTAAAATCTAATTGTGAGAGGTATATAACTTATGGGAATAGAAACATAGAAACATAGAAACATAGAATGTGTCGGCAGATAAGAACCATTTGGCCCATCTAGTCTGCCCAATATACTGAATACTATGGATAGCCCCTGGCCCTATCTTATATAAAGGATGGCCTTATGCCTATCCCATGCATGCTTAAACCCCTTCACTGTATTTGCAGCTACCACTTCTGCAGGAAGGCTATTCCATGCATCCACTACTCTCTCAGTAAAGTAATACTTCCTTATATTACTTTTAAACCTTTGCCCCTCTAATTTAAAACTGTGTCCTCTTGTGGTAGTTTTTCTTCTTTTAAATATGCTCTCTTCCTTTACCGAGTTGATTCCCTTTATGTATTTAAAAGTTTCTATCATATCCCCTCTGTCTCTTCTTTCTTCCAAGCTATACATATTAAGGTCCTTTAACCTTTCCTGGTAAGTTTTATCTTGCAATCCATGTACTAGTTTAGTAGCTCTTCTCTGAACTCTCTCTAGAGTATCTATATCCTTCTGGAGATATGGCCTCCAGTACTGCGCACAATACTCCAAGTGAGGTCTCACCAGTGTTCTGTACAGCGGCATAAGCACTTCACTCTTTCTACTGCTTATACCTCTCCCTATACATCCAAGCATTCTGCTGGCATTTCGTGCTGCTCTATTACATTGTCCTCCCACCTTTAAGTCTTCTGAAATAATTACTCCTAAATCCCTTTCCTCAGATACTGAGGTCAGGACTGTGTCAAATATTCTATATTCTGCCCTTGGGTTTTTACGCCCCAGGTGCATTATCTTGCACTTATCCACATTAAATTTCAGTTTCCAGAGTTCTGACCATTCTTCTAGTTTTCCTAAATCCTTTTCCATTTGGCGTTTCCCTCCAGGAACATCAACCCTGTTACATATCTTTGTGTCATCAGCAAAAAGACAAACCTTACCAGCGAGGCCTTTTGCAATATCACTTATGAAGATATTAAACAAAATCGGTCCCAGTACAGATCCCTGTGGAACCCCACTGGTAACATTACCTTGTTTTGAATGTTCTCCATTGACTACAACCCTCTGTTGTCTGTCACTCAGCCACTGCCTAATCCACTCAACAATATGGGAGTCCATGCTCAATGACTGCAGTTTATTGATAAGTCTTCTATGTGGGACAGTGTCAAAAGCCTTACTAAAATCTAGATATGCGATGTCTACTGCACCTCCACCGTCTATTATTTTATTCACCCAGTCAAAAAAATCTATAAGATTTGTTTGACATGATCTCCCTGAAGTAAACCCATGTTGTTTTTCATCTTGCAATCCATGGGATTTTAGATGTTCCACAATCCTATCCTTTAATAGGGTTTCCATTAATTTGCCTACTATTGATGTCAGACTCACTGGTCTATAGTTGCTCGATTCCTCCCTACTACCTTTCTTGTGAATGGGCACGACATTTGCCAATTTCCAATCTTCCGGGACGACTCCTGTTACTAATGATTGGTTAAATAAATCTGTTAACGGTTTTGCCAGCTCACCACTAAGCTCTTTTAATAATTTTGGGTGTATCTCATCAGGCCCCTGTGACTTATCTGTCTTCACCTTAGACAGCAAACTTAGAACATCTTCCTCTGTAAAGATACATGCATCAAACGATTTAATAGTCATTCTTTCTAGTGGAGGTCCTTCTCCTTTTTCTTTTGTAAAAACTGAACAGAAGTATTCATTAAGGCAGTCGGCTAGCCCTTTATTCTCTTCTACATACCTTCCGTCCTTTGTTTTTAATTTAGTTATTCCTTGTTTTAATTTCCTTTTTTCATTTATATATCTGAAGAATGTCTTATCCCCTTTTTTCATAGACTGAGCTAGTTTTTCTTCTGCCTGCGCTTTAGAAGTTCTTATAACTTGCTTGGCCTCTCTCTGCCTAATCTTGTAGATTTCCTTATCTTCATTGCTCTGGGTTTTTTTATAATTACAAAATGCTAGCTTTTTATTTTTAATGATTTGGGCCACTTCTGCTGAGTACCACAGTGGTCTCCTCCTTTTTTTGCTTTTACTGACGAGTCTAATGCAATTTTCTGTTGCCTTCAATAATGCACCTTTTAAGTAGTCCCATTTCTCCTGGACTCCATGTAATCCATTCCAGTCTGATAAGGACTCATTTATGACTAATTTCATTTTTGAAAAGTCTGTTTTTCTAAAATCTAAAACTTTTGTTTTTGTGTGGTGGGACTCTTTCACAGTTCTTATATTAAACCACACTGACTGGTGATCACTAGATCCCAAGGTTTCGCCTACAATGACATCATATACCGAATCCCCGTTTGTGAATACCAAATCCAAAATGGCCTCCCTCCGGGTTGGCTCCTCAACCACTTGTTGTAGAGATAACCCCAGTAGGGAATTTAGAATATCTGTACTCCTGGTAGAACTTGCTATTTTGGTTTTCCAGTTTATATCTGGAAGATTGAAATCTCCCATAATGATAACTTCTCCTTTCATTGTCATTTTAGCTATTTCTTCAACTAGTAGATCATCTAGTTCTTTAACTTGACCAGGTGGTCTATATATCACACCTACACGAGTTACTGCATGGTTAGCAAACTGCAACGTAACCCAAACTGACTCTATGTTGGCCTCACCAACTTGTATTAGGTTAGATTTAATGCTATCTTTCACATACAGGGCCACTCCTCCTCCTTTCTTGCCTTCTCTGTCTCTTCTGTATAAAGAGTACCCATGTATGGTTATGTCCCAGTCATTTCTTTCATTAAACCATGTCTCCGTAACAGCCACTAAATCTACATTCTCAGATGCCATTATTGACCCAAGTTCATTGATTTTTTTACCTAAACTGCGAGCATTTGTAGACAGGACTCTGAGCTTATCATTTCTTAACCTCTGTGCTTCTGACCTGTTCTGGCATTGTTTCGGGGGGCAATTGGACTCTTTTATTTTCACTCTTTTGCCCCCCCTTCCTAGTTTAAATACTCTTTCGCAAATTCTTGGAGCTGTTCACTAAGTACATTTGTTCCTTTGAGAGAAAGATGCAAACCATCTTTTTTGTACAGTTCCTTTTGAACAAGAAAAAAACAATGTGGATAAATAAAACTGTAAAGAAGGCAATAAATGACAAAAAGAAAGCATTTAAATCACTAAAACAGGAGAGTGGCGAGGAAGCACTGAAAAACTAAAAAATTGAATAATATGTAAAAAAAACAAATAAAAGCAGCCATACTAGAGACCGAGAGATTAAGTGCCAAGGAGAGTAAAACTGACATGGAAAAGGACCTAGGAATTTTAGTGAACAGCAAACTAAGCTGTAAAAAACAGTGTCAGGCAGCTGCTGCCAAGGCCAATAAGATAATGGGTTGCATCAAAAGGAGCATAGATGCCCGTGATGAGAACATAGTCCTACCACTTTTCAAATCACTAGTCAGACCACACATGGAGTACTGTGTACAATTCTGGGCTTCTGTGAACAAGGCATACATAGCAGAGCTGGAGAGGGTACAGAAGAGGGCAACTAAAGTAATAACTGGAATGTGTAGACTACAGTACCCTGAAAGATTAGTAACATTAGGGTTATTCACTTTAGAAAAAAGACGACTGAGAGGAGATCTAATTACTATGTATAAATATATCAAGGGTCAGTACAGAGATCTCTCCCATCATCTATTTATCCCCAGGACTGTAACTGTGACAAGGGGACATCCTCTGCATCTGGAGGAAAGAAGGTTTGTACGCAAACATAGAAGAGGATTCTTTACGGTAAGAGCAGTGAGACTATGGAACTCTCTCTGCCTGAGGAGGTGGTGATGGTGAGTTCACTAAAAGAGTTCAAGAGGGGCCCCAATGTATTTCTGGAGTGTAATAATATTACAGGCTATAGCTACTAGAGATGGGTCGTTGATCCAGGGAATTATTCTGATTGCCTGATTGAAATGTAGAAGGAATTTTTTCCCCTTAATTAGGGAAAATTGGCTTCTACCTCACTTTTTTTTTTTTTTGCCTTCCTCTGGATCAATTTTCAGGATAACAGGCCGAACTGGATGGACAAATGTCTTTTTTTCGGCCTTATATACTATGTTACTATGCTAATATATGTCTTATAGCATTTACCAATCTATTAGCTTTTATAAAATGAACTAAATGCATCTTTCTATTTAGGCCTTTGTGCAGAAAGTCATCATAACTAGAGGTTTTTGACTTGTTACTGTTCAGTGCCTGCTCACAAATTATTTCATGCATATTACTAAGGGTACTTTCACACTTGCGGCAGGACGGATCCGACAGGCTGTTTACCATGTCGGATCCGTCCTTCCGGTATTTCGCCGTGCCGCAGGACCGCCACTCCGTCCCTATTGACTATAATGGGGATGGTAGGCGGAGCTCCGGTGCGAAAGCCGCTGGACTAAAAAGTCCTGCATGTCCGACTTTCTAGTCCGGCAGCTTTCGCCGTGCACCGCCGTGCTGCGACGGAGCTCCGCCCCCTCCCCATTATAGTCAATGGGGACGGAGCGGCGGTCCGGCGGTACGGCGAAATAGCGGAAGGACGGATCCGACATGGTGAACAGCCTGTCGGATCCATCCTGCCGCAAATGTGAAAGTAGCTTAAATTCTTGTTATTTTACTATTTAGCCTCCACGAAGAAAATCAATATAAAATGTAATGCATTGATATCATGCTTCCGATTTCATAAAAATAATCTGATTATGCCACACTCATACCGGAACCTTTTTTTCCAAGTTGGAAGCAAACTATTCTAAATTATTTTCAGATACTATCCAAGAATTTTCAATTTTATAATTTGAGGTAAGAGTGTACAGTAGTAATGTAGTTGTCACGGTAGGGAGTGGGGGAAACCCCTCACCGTGCGGTCTCAAAGGGTAAAAGGGGATCAGCCTGGCCAAAAGTAGTAATAAGGGAGCAGGTCACCTCCTACAGCATCCCCAATCCTCTCCCTGACTCCTCACCGTATGAGCGGGCCCCGATGGAATGACGGCTCATACTCTAGATTCCTAGAGACCCTGAGTCGCCCTGGCAATCCCTCACCAAGGAGCCGGGAAGAGACGACCTGTTCATCCCAGTCATGGAGGAACAGGAGTCTCTATCAGAGGCCAGGCTGCAAGCAGAGGGGAACACATACAGCATATGGAGTTAACAGGTAAGCGAAACCCATAACACACTTGCCTGCCACAGACACACTGACTGGAACCCATGCACAAGTGCTGCTGTCCACACCAACATTAAAGGACACAGCACAAACAACAACTACACAGGAACCCAGGACAGCCATAGCTGCAATAAACGTGAGACAGGAGAATGTCTAGCAAACATGCTGGATACCAAACATTACCAGCCATGTAACACAACACAAGACATACAACACCCTGAACATAACCCACGCAAACCAAAAGATAAGAAGGGAAAGAGACACCATAATAACTTCAATGACCACAAGGGTGGCCCTCACTGGACAGATGGTAAAAGCCAGGTGTCACGGGGTTCCGAAGGTGCACTCAGTCCCCCATTGCCCGCAGAACTGTTGCTTAGCTTTTGGAATGAGGTTCTGTGTTTGACCTCATTCCCAGGGCGGCTTTACTAGCTGGGTGGCTCCCTGCTCCTAGTCTACCTTGAGCGCCGAGCTGATCACTCGGTGCTCGACTGGTTGGTCTGTCGGTCATGTGACGCTGGCCACGTCACATGACCCTCACTCCCCACTATAAATACAGGCAGCCTGCTGGCTACAGGTTGCCTGTTAATTTCTAGGTTCCTGGCTATTTGTTGGACTGCTGAATACTTACCTGATCCTGTTCCCTGACCATCCTTTTGCCTGCTCCTCCTGTACTGCGTTTCCGTCCTGGTATTGTGACCTCGGCTCCCACCTGACTACTCTCTAAGGACTCCTCTTGTACTTCTCTGCTCTCCTGGTATTTATGACCCCGGCTTCTCCTGACAATTCTCTGCTTGCTCCATTTGTACTTTGCAGCTTTCCTGGTATTGACTCGGTCAGTTCACGTCCTGTTGTTTGTCTGTCTGTCATCCCTGCACTTACTCCAAGTTAGGGATTGCCGTCCAGTTGTCCCCTGTCATTAGGACTCGCGAGGCAAGTAGGCAGGGCCAGGGGTAAGGGTGGAGCGCAGTGGTCACTTCCCTCCCCCCTGTGTGTGTGTGTGTACGCGACCGTTACAGATTAACAGGCCCAATAACCACTGTATTATGAATCCTCTGGTGACCCTGACTGACCATGTCTCTAATCTGACGCAGAGGGTGCAGGAGTTAGGGGAAAAACTCAGTTCTTTTGAGTTAGGGCAAGGTTCTTCCACTCCTCAGGCCTCCAGTCCGCATTTTGAGCCCCAGATTAAGCTCCCAGAACCCTTTTCTGGAGACCGGAGGAAGTTTCTCTCTTTTAAGGAGAGTTGCAAACTTTACTTCCGTTTGCGCCCCGTGTCCTCTGGCCCCGAGAGTCAACGCGTGGGCATTATCATTTCCCGATTACAGGGTGATCCCCAGGACTGGGCGTTCTCTTTACCTGCTGGCACCAGTTGTTTATATTCTGTGGAGGGGTTCTTTCAGGCCTTGGGTACCCTCTATGATGAACCAGACAGGGCTCTAGTAGCCGAGACGGCTCTAAAGGCACTGGTTCAGGGCAATTTACCAGCGGAGGATTATTGCACCCAATTCAGAAGGTGGTGTGTCCCCTCAGGATGGAACGAACCAGCCCTGAAGAGTCAGTTCAGGTCAGGTCTGTCTGATAAATTAAAGGATCTTCTGGTCAGTTATCAACTTCCAGAGACCTTAGAGGAGATGATGACCCTTGTTGTCCGACTTGACCGACGGGTTAAAGAGAGACGACAGGAAAAACAGTTCTCTTCCCAGATGGTGGTCAAGCCAGAGGCCTACCCAGAGACAATGCTGAGGTCTCCACCAAGGAACCCATGCAGGTTGGCATGACCCGAGGGAATCTTCGCCGCAGACGTGGAGAATGCTTTTACTGTGGAGATCCTGACCATTGGATCAACCAGTGTCCTAAGAAGGTCCTCTCTGTCAAGTCTCCTAAGACAAGGCAACCTAAAGACCAGGTACACCCTGAATTTTCTAAATGTAAGCTTTCGGTACCCATTACGATTTCTCTGGGAGTAGATAAATGGCCGGGTAAGGCCTTTATTGATTCTGGCTCAGCGGCTAGCTTTATTGACTCTGAGTATGCTGTAAGATTGGGTATTCCTATGTTTGCCTTACCAACTCCTATCCATGTCATGGCTATTGATGCTACTCCTCTTATTGGTGGTACGGTGAGCTTATGTACCTCGGAGATTTCTCTAACCGTGGGTGTGTGCCACTCAGAGAGATGTTCGCTTCTAGTCCTGGAGAACCTACCTGCTGAGGTGGTACTAGGGTTGCCTTGGCTCCGACTACATAACCCCACTATAGATTGGTCCAGTAGGGAGTTGGTGAGATGGGGGCCTAAGTGTGACTCGTGCTTGTCCGTGGTACAGGCTGGGGTCTCAGTAAAATCTGATACTTTACCCTCTGTTGTTAGAGAATATTCTGATGTATTCTCATCACCAACCCCGGAGGTTCTACCCCCCCCCCCCATAGACCTTATGATTGTACCATAGAGCTAGTAGAGGGGACCAAGTTTCCTAAAGGACGAATTTATAATCTTTCTATGCCCGAACGCAAGGCCATGGAAGATTATATTAAGGAGAGCCTTGGTAAAGGGCATATTAGACCTTCTGTCTCTCCTATGGGGGCGGGGTTTTTCTTCGTTAAGAAAAAAGATGGTGGTCTTAGGCCATGTATCGATTACCGGAGATTAAATAAAATCACTGTCCAGAATAGATACTCCCTCCCATTGATTCCGGATTTATTTAACCAGGTTCTGGGGGCAACCTGGTTTTCCAAAATTGACCTGAAAGGGGCATACAATCTAATCCGAATCAAGGAGGGAGACGAATGGAAGACGGCGTTCAATACTCTGGTAGGACACTTTGAATATCAAGTGATGCCTTTTGGACTCAGCAATGCCCCAGCTGTGTTCCAAAACTTCATGAATGACATTCTTAGGGAGTACTTAGGTAAATTTGTTATTGTCTATCTTGACGACATTTTGATATTCTCTCCTGACTTCGAATCCCATGTGTCTCATGTTAAACAAGTATTAGAGGTGTTGAGGGAGAATCAGCTATCCGCTAAACAAGAGAAATGTGTCTTTGGTGTACAGGAGATTCTGTTTCTAGGGCATGTTCTGACTCCTCACGCCTTCAAGATGGATCCTGGTAAGGTACTAGCAATTAAGGAATGGGTAAGACCTTCATCCTTAAAGGCCTTACAACGGTTCTTAGGTTTCGCCAATTATTATCGTAAATTTATTATGAATTTTTCCGTAATTGCTAAACCGTTGACCGACCTTACTAAGAAAGGGGCGGATTTGGAGAATTGGTCTACTGAGGCCATTTCTTCATTTGAAAAATTAAAAAAGGCATTTAGTAGCGCTCCCATTCTGATCCAGCCTGATCAGGAGAAACCTTTTATTGTGGAGGTAGATGCGTCCGAGGACGGCGTAGGAGCAGTCCTTTCACAAGGTCCTGCTAGCCTCACAAATCTGAGACCATGTGCCTTCTTCTCCAGGAAATTCTCTCCCACGGAGAGAAACTACGACATAGGGAATAGTGAGCTGCTGGCCATTAAATGGGCATTTGAGGAGTAGAGGCATTTCCTGGAGGGGGCAAGACATTGTGTAACTGTTGTCACTGACCATAAAAACCTTATGTTTCTCGAGTCTGCTAAGAGGTTGAATCCCCGTCAAGCCAGATGGGCTCTGTTTTTTACTCGTTTTGATTTTTCCATCACGTTCAGGCCGGGAAGTAAAAATGTGAAGGCGGACGCATTATCTCGGAGCTTGCAGGCTTTTCAATCTACTGAGATACCACCTGAATCCATCCTACCAGCAAAAATCTTATTAGCAGCTCTTACCCAGGATATCTCGGCTCGCATTAGGTCTGAACAACATCTGGCACCGGTATCCACCCCAACAGATAAGTTGTTTGTTCCCGTACAATTTCGTCTCCAGCTGTTGGGTGAGTGTCACGATTCTGCCTTTTGTGGACATCCGGGTGTTGAGGGCACTAAGGATCTGGTTTCTAGATCTTATTGGTGGCCTACTCTAACTAGGGATGTCAAGTCCTACGTGTCAGCCTGTGAGGTTTGTGCCAGGTCCAAGACACCTAGGACTCGCCCTGCTGGTAACCTACGACCCCTACCCATTCCCAGTAGACCCTGGTCCCATATCTCGATGGACTTTATAACTGACCTACCGCTGGCGGAGGGTAAGACTGTGTTTTGGGTAGTGGTCGATAGGTTTAGCAAGATGGTTCATTTCATTCCCCTGTCTAAACTTCCGAATGCTAAAACCCTGGCGTCTATTTTTGTGAGAGAGATTGTTCGTTTACATGGCATCCCGGAAAATATTGTTTCTGACAGGGGTGTGCAGTTTGTGTCCAAATTCTGGAGGGCCTTCTGTCAAAGATGTAAAATTTCATTGTCTTTTTCTTCCGCCTACCATCCTGAGAGTAATGGGCAGACTGAACGCCTTAATCAGTCTGTGGAACAATTCGTGAGGTTGTATGTTGCTGATGACCAGCAATTATGGGTCAAATTCCTTCCGTTGGCTGAATTTGCTTTGAATAACCGTGTCAATTCTTCTGCTGGGGTCTCCCCTTTCTTTTGTAACCATGGTTTTCATCCCCGTTTTCATTCTGGGTCGTCCGTCTCCTCCTCTAACCCTGAAGCGGATAAACTCTCCTCCGAACTGTGCACAGTTTGGGCCCGGGTTCAATCGAACCTAGAAAAGGCTCAATGTTCTCAAAAACTCAAGGCCGATAGGAGACGTTCAAGGGGGGTAAACTTTCAGGTTGGGGATAAAGTATGGTTGTCCTCCAAGAATCTATCTCTCAAGGTAACTTCTAAAAAATTTGCTCCTCGTTTTATTGGACCATATAAGATCACGGAAGTGATTAACCCGGTATCTTTTAGGTTGGAGCTGCCTGAGTCATTCCACATTCATAATGTGTTCCATAAATCTCTGCTTAAAAAATATTTTGAACCGGTAGTACCATCAAAAGCCTCGCTTCCGCCGGTTCTTGTTAATGATGCTGTCGAGTATGTGGTGTCTAAAATAGTGGATGTAAGGAAGGTGCGTAATTCCTTGCAGTACCTGATTCACTGGAAGGGGTATGGACCTGAAGAGAGATCTTGGGTACCTGCCAGGGAGGTTCATGCTCCTAGACTTGTTCGTAAATTTCATTTAGAACACCCTGAAAAGCCATCGCCTGAAGTCTTGGGTCCGGTGGCCCCTCGTAAAAGGGGGGGTACTGTCACGGGGTTCCTAAGGTGCACTCGGTCCCCCATTGCCCGCAGAACTGTTGCTTAGCTTTTGGAATGAGGTTCTGTGTTTGACCTCATTCCCAGGGCGGCTTTACTAGCTGGGTGGCTCCCTGCTCCTAGTCTACCTTGAGCGCCGAGCTGATCACTCGGTGCTCGACTGGTTGGTCTGTCGGTCATGTGACGCTGGCCACGTCACATGACCCTCACTCCCCACTATAAATACAGGCAGCCTGCTGGCTACAGGTTGCCTGTTAATTTCTAGGTTCCTGGCTATTTGTTGGACTGCTGAATACTTACCTGATCCTGTTCCCTGACCATCCTTTTGCCTGCTCCTCCTGTACTGCGTTTCCGTCCTGGTATTGTGACCTCGGCTCCCACCTGACTACTCTCTAAGGACTCCTCTTGTACTTCTCTGCTCTCCTGGTATTTATGACCCCGGCTTCTCCTGACAATTCTCTGCTTGCTCCATTTGTACTTTGCAGCTTTCCTGGTATTGACTCGGTCCGTTCACGTCCTGTTGTTTGTCTGTCTGTCATCCCTGCACTTACTCCAAGTTAGGGATTGCCCTGAAAGGGGCATACAATCTAATCCGAATCAAGGAGGGAGACGAATGGAAGACGGCGTTCAATACTCTGGTAGGACACTTTGAATATCAAGTGATGCCTTTTGGACTCAGCAATGCCCCAGCTGTGTTCCAAAACTTCATGAATGACATTCTTAGGGAGTACTTAGGTAAATTTGTTATTGTCTATCTTGACGACATTTTGATATTCTCTCCTGACTTCGAATCCCATGTGTCTCATGTTAAACAAGTATTAGAGGTGTTGAGGGAGAATCAGCTATCCGCTAAACAAGAGAAATGTGTCTTTGGTGTACAGGAGATTCTGTTTCTAGGGCATGTTCTGACTCCTCACGCCTTCAAGATGGATCCTGGTAAGGTACTAGCAATTAAGGAATGGGTAAGACCTTCATCCTTAAAGGCCTTACAACGGTTCTTAGGTTTCGCCAATTATTATCGTAAATTTATTATGAATTTTTCCGTAATTGCTAAACCGTTGACCGACCTTACTAAGAAAGGGGCGGATTTGGAGAATTGGTCTACTGAGGCCATTTCTTCATTTGAAAAATTAAAAAAGGCATTTAGTAGCGCTCCCATTCTGATCCAGCCTGATCAGGAGAAACCTCTTGTACTTCTCTGCTCTCCTGGTATTTATGACCCCGGCTTCTCCTGACAATTCTCTGCTTGCTCCATTTGTACTTTGCAGCTTTCCTGGTATTGACTCGGTCCTGTTGTTTGTCTGTCTGTCATCCCTGCACTTACTCCAAGTTAGGGATTGCCGTCCAGTTGTCCCCTGTCATTAGGACTCGCGAGGCAAGTAGGCAGGGCCAGGGGTAAGGGTGGAGCGCAGTGGTCACTTCCCTCCCCCCTGTGTGTGTGTGTGTACGCGACCGTTACACCAGGAACAGTGAACCACCAGCATACACCAAGGCTGGAGGAACACTGAGCTTCAGGCATCCAGCAGAGGCTAAATAGCCCAAGCAACCACACACACACACACATAAACCCAGTGTTCACAAAACACTAGGGAGTTAACCCTTCCAACACCAGACAGAGGAAGGAAGCCACTTAAAGGGGAAGTGCACACACAAGCATACCAAACCACACATTACCACCGGCAACAGCATGCATGGCAACCATGTCACGGCAATCACCCAGAAGGCCGAGACACTGCCACCACATGCTCTCACAACAACACGTTGCCGCGGACAACACGCAAGTGTGGCAACAGAGTCATAGCGCAAACCAAAGGCTGTGACAGTAGTGGGAAAGCTATGCAGTCTGCAAATTCCTTTTGTTGACCATTTAATATCTCAGCTAGACAGAGAAAAATGTAATCCTTCTTTACACCATCATTTACTGGGCCACAAACCTAACGGTTAAGGCGTAGGTACAGCATCAGACTGAAATTTAAACACATCCAGATGAAATTATTCTGAGAGCCCACCCTTGTATAATATAGATGCCTACTTTTAAGTAACTTAAATTACATGAAAGACTTATCACACCTATACACACTAGGCTTAATATCACAATGTGGCATCATACAGGGAGTGCAGAATTATTAGGCAAATGAGTATTTTGACCACATCATCCTCTTTATGCATGTTGTCTTACTCCAAGCTGTATAGGCTCGAAAGCCTACTACCAATTAAGCATATTAGGTGATGTGCATCTCTGTAATGAGAAGGGGTGTGGTCTAATGACATCAACACCCTATATTAGGTGTGCATAATTATTAGGCAACTTCCTTTCCTTTGGCAAAATGGGTCAAAAGAAGGACTTGACAGGCTCAGAAAAGTCAAAAATAGTGAGATATCTTGCAGAGGGATGCAGCACTCTTAAAATTGCAAAGCTTCTGAAGCGTGATCATCGAACAATCAAGCGTTTCATTCAAAATAGTCAACAGGGTCGCAAGAAGCGTGTGGAAAAACCAAGGCGCAAAATAACTGCCCATGAACTGAGAAAAGTCAAGCGTGCAGCTGCCAAGATGCCACTTGCCACCAGTTTGGCCATATTTCAGAGCTGCAACATCACTGGAGTGCCCAAAAGCACAAGGTGTGCAATACTCAGAGACATGGCCAAGGTAAGAAAGGCTGAAAGACGACCACCACTGAACAAGACACACAAGCTGAAACGTCAAGACTGGGCCAAGAAATATCTCAAGACTGATTTTTCTAAGGTTTTATGGACTGATGAAATGAGAGTGAGTCTTGATGGGCCAGATGGATGGGCCCGTGGCTGGATTGGTAAAGGGCAGAAAGCTCCAGTCCGACTCAGACGCCAGCAAGGTGGAGGTGGAGTACTGGTTTGGGCTGGTATTATCAAAGATGAGCTTGTGGGGCCTTTTCGGGTTGAGGATGGAGTCAAGCTCAACTCCCAGTCCTACTGCCAGTTTCTGGAAGACACCTTTTTCAAGCAGTGCTACAGGAAGAAGTCTGCATCCTTCAAGAAAAACATGATTTTCATGCAGGACAATGCTCCATCACACGCGTCCAAGTACTCCACAGCGTGGCTGGCAAGAAAGGGTATAAAAGAAGAAAATCTAATGACATGGCCTCCTTGTTCACCTGATCTGAACCCCATTGAGAACCTGTGGTCCATCATCAAATGTGAGATTTGCAAGGAGGGCAAACAGTACACCTCTCTGAACAGTGTCTGGGAGGCTGTTGTTGCTGCTGCACGCAATGTTGATAGTGAACAGATCAAAACACTGACAGAATCCATGGATGGCAGGCTTTTGAGTGTCCTTGCAAAGAAAGGTGGCTATATTGGTCACTGATTTGTTTTTGTTTTGTTTTTGAATGTCAGAAATGTATATTTGTGAATGTTGAGATGTTATATAAATAAATAATTGAAATGGGTATATATTTGTTTTTTGTTAAGTTGCCTAATAATTATGCACAGTAATAGTCACCTGCACACACAGATATCCCCCTAAAATAGCTAAAACTAAAAACAAACTAAAAACTACTTCCAAAAATATTCAGCTTTGATATTAATGAGTTTTTTGGGTTCATTGAGAACATGGTTGTTGTTCAATAATAAAATTAATCCTCAAAAATACAACTTGCCTAATCATTCTGCACTCCCTGTATATATGCCAGAAAAAACACCAAGAATAGAGACACCACACAATGGGGGAGATTTATCAAAACTGATGCAAATGCTTTGTCCTGATCAATTGCGTGACAAATTGTAGCCCCTGGTTATGTGTGGGCATGGAGGTAACTTTTGTTTTAATCATGGAATATTTTTAATCTGGATTTGTTACAATTAAGATTATTTTCTTTTTTGACTGGAAGGTGGAATCTGATTGGTTGGTATGGGTAACTAAGCCAGTTCTAATTTACACCAGTTTGATAAATGACCCCATATGTTTTTTGATGATTTGAATATATTGGGGGAAATTTGGTGTAAAGGAAAACTGGCTTAGTTGCCCATATTAACCAATCAGATCCCACCTTTCATTTTTCCTTTGGAAAAAGTAAGGTGGAATCTGATTGGTTGCTTTGGGCAACTAAGGCAGTTTTCCTTTACACCAGATTTGATAAATATCCCCCAATATATTCAAATAAAAAAAAAAACATACGGGGTCATTTATCAAACTGGTGTAAATTAGAACTGGCTTAGTTACCCATACCAACCAATCAGATTCCACCTTCCAGTCAAAAATGAAAATAATCTTAATTGTAACAAATCCAGATTAAAAATATTCCATGAATAAAACAGAAGTTACCTCTATGCCCACACAGAACCAGGAGCTACAATTTGTCACACAATTGAATTGATAAGGACAAAGCATCAGCATAAGCACCAGTAAGCATAACTCAAATAGGGGGAATATGAGTCAAAGTGCAAAAAAATGCAAAGTCCAAGGAATAACAATCATACAGACCACAACAGCACCCAAGACCTCAACACTGTTTTGCAGTCGCTTGCTCCAGGGGGAGGGTATTGAGGTAACTTCTGTTTTACTCACAGAATATTTTTAATCTGGATTTGTTACAATAAAGATTATGGGGGTCATTTGCAAAAAGATATATGCCACTTTTCCCTGCTCACGCTACATCATAAAAAGGGGGTGGCCGCGTGGGTGGGGAAGGGGGCAGGTTGGCAGGCCTGTCTAATTTATCATTTTTTTACATCTGGTTTAGGCATAATTTTTTTTTATAAATCTACACCGGCAAGGAAGCTAGCATAGATTTAGACAGGTGGTGGATACACAGAAGTTATGTAGAGGTCAGTGCCTCTACATAAATTCGGCACATCCACCACTAGCTAAAGGGATATTAAGACTGGTGTCTAAATAACCGGTCTTAATAAATAACCCCATATGTTTTTTGATAATTTGAATATATTGTGTGGTGTCGCTATTCTTGGTGTTTTTTATGAAAGACTTATCAGTTTAATAAGAGATCTGAGTATTACTTCCAAGGTCAGCACCAAATAATTTTTCTGCTAGCCCTGTATTGTGTCAGAGCATGGGCCTACCGGCAGATCCTCTGGTGCTGTGGTGGACCACTACAGCCCTGAGTAGGTACTGCAATAGATTGGCTTCATATACAATGTCCAACAAACCAGTATCTCCTCCCTCAACAGGCACTCGTTGGTGACTATGAGTGCAGCTCTCGTTCTGTTGGGCTCAAACCATCTTTATATCACAGTCATCTAAATAATGTTAATGTAATGCTTGATTTGTGCTGAAGGGGCCATTCTATATCCTGTAATAAAACATATGGAATGAGATTAATATACATGTATTCACTGTTCCATTTCACAACTATGAAATACAGGTTTTCCCAAGCTTAAAGAGGTTATCCAGAAATTTATACTGATGACCTATCCTCTGCAAAGGTCATCATTATTAGATCGGTGAGGGACTGATATCCTGAACCCTGGCCAATCAGCTGTTAGAAGAGGCCGAAGATTCCTCAAAGCTGTGGCCTCTTCCTAGACCATGTGATGTCACCGTACATCAGTCGCATGACCTATTTGCAGCTCAGCCCAATTCAAGTCAATGGGGCTAAGCTGTAGTACCAAGCACAGCTGCTATACAATGTAAGGCGCTGTGCTTGGAAAGCTACCAGAAACCAGTTGTGATCACCAGAGATCCGTTGAGTGCAGAGGCTCCTTGAAACAGCTAATCAGTGGGGGTGCCAGGACTCAGACCCCCACCGATGTAATAATGATGACCTATCTTGAGGATAGTAAACAATAGTGTTGAGCGCGAATATTCGAATATCGAATTTTTTTCACGAATATCGGCACTTCGCTAATTCGCGAATATTTTGAATATAGTGATATAAATTCGATATTTCGAATATTCTTTTTTTTTATTTTTTTATTGTTATATTTTTTTCTTTCCCACTTCCCTAAAGTTGTTCTTACCTGTCCTTTGGATTCCTGGCTGCTCCAGTCAGTGCCCGTTGCCGCTTCTGCCGACTTCCGTGCTCATGGAGCGTCCCCATCACCATGGGAACGTCTCCATATACTAGAATGTACTGTCGGATTTGAGAATTATGTGAAAAATCGCAATTCGATTATTTCAAGTTATAATAATCGAATTTCGATTTTAACTTAGCACTGCTATATTTAATTCTAGCCTAATATGGATTATAGCAGTGCTAAGTTAAAATCGAAATTCGATTATTATAACTTGAATTAATCGAATTGCGATTTCAATTTGGACCTGGTTTACTATGGTTGGCTTGGTAGAATTAGCTAATATGACGAATGTATTCGTCATATTCCACAAAACGAATATAACAAATGTATTCGTCATATTCCACAAAACGAAGATAACGAAGTATTCTGCATCTTCGTTTTAGCTACCTATTCATCAACTTCGCTAATTCTAGCAATCATATAGGAAAGTTTACTATAGAGACAGCTAAGTTTAATTCGCTATGCGATTATATTACTTTGCTTTTTTTTTTATAAATAGAATAATTATAATAATTATGAAGTATTATAATTATTCTATTTATTTTTTTTTTTTAAAAGCAGTCATATAATCGCATAGCGAATTAAACTTAGCTGTCTCTATAGTAAACTTTCCTATATGATTGCTAGAATTAGCGAAGTTGATGAATAGGTAGCTAAAACGAAGATGCAGAATACTTCGTTATCTTCGTTTTGTGGAATATGACGAATACATTTGTTATATTCGTTTTGTGGAATATGACGAATACATTCGTCATATTCGCTAATTCTACCAAGCCAACCATAGTAAACCAGGTCCAAGTTGAAATCGCAATTCGATTAATTCAAGTTATAATAATCGAATTTCGATTTTAACTTAGCACTGCTATATTCCATATTAGGCTAGAATTAGATATAGCAGTGCTAAGTTAAAATCGAAATTCGATTATTATAACTTGAAATAATCGAATTGCGATTTTTCACGTAATTCTCAAATCCGACAGTACATTCTAGTATATGGAGACGTTCCCATAGTGATGGGGACGCTCCATGAGCACTGAAGTCGGCAGAAGCGGCAACGGGCACTGACGAGCAGCCAGGAAGCCAGGAATCCAAAGGACAGGTAAGAACAACTTAAGGGAAGTGGGAAAGAAAAAAATATAACAATAAAAAAAAAATAATAATAATTAAAGTTATAATAATCGAATTTCGATTTTAACTTAGCACTGCTATATTCCATATTAAGCTAGAATTAACGAATATGGAATATAGCAGTGCTAAGTTAAAATCGAAATTCGATTATTATAACTTGAATTAATCGCATTGCTATTTCAATAGGAGAGTAGCCTTTTAAGTTAAAATCGCAATACGCGATTATTTAAATCGCATATTAATCGCGATAACAAGAATAATGACGAATATTCGATTTCGACGAATATAAAACGAATATTCTATCGAATATTCGCGAATTTCGTCGAAATCGAATATGGCACCTGCCGCTCATCACTAGTAAACAAAAGTGTTTGTAGAGCAGCACTCACGGACGCGAACTGCTAGCCCGGCAATGCAACAGCCAAACCACGACCGCAGATCCTCAGCAGTCAACCATACAGCAAATGAAGAGAGGTAGCGGCAGCATCTCTGGTGAATCCTCAGCATCTCTGGTGAATCCTTTATTGGACGGACTTTACAGAAAGTGTGCCATAAAATTAATCAGCAACGTTTCGGCTGTATCCCAGCCTTTGTCAAGCCTGGCATGACAAAGGCTGGGATACAGCCAAAACATTGCTGCTTAATTTTATGGCACACTTTTGTAAAGTCCGTCCAATAAAAGATTCACCAGAGATGCTGCCGCTACCTCTCTTCATTTGCTATCTTGAGGATAGGTCATAATTATCAATTCTCATTTAACCCTGTTAATATCTATGTAAGGCTAGTTTAACACTAGTGGCAGGCGACTCCGGCAGGCTGTTACGGCGGGTGAACTGTCGGATCCGTCCTGCAACTAGTTCACGTGTGTCCCTGGACTGTCGCCCTGTCCCCATTGACTATAATGGGGGCGGGGTTCTGGCAGCGGCACGGCAGCGCACGTCGAGAGGCAGCCGGACTAAAAGTACTGCATGCAGTACTTTTGGTCCGGCTGCCTCTCGCCGTGCGCTGCCTTGCCGCCACCGAAACTCCGTCCCTGCCCCATTATAGTCAATGGGGACGGAGCGGCAGTCCGGGGGCACACGTGAACTAGCGGCAGGACGGATAAGACAGGCTGTTCACCTGCCGGAACAGACTGCCGGAGTCCCCTGCCGCTAATGTAAAAGTACCCTAAACCTTCAAGCATTGCATTTCATATGGTCTTAATTCAGTGCAGACTTCAATATGTATTTATTTGTTCTTATTAAATTAGAAAGAGGAAATGGAAAATTAGCAATTTAGAAAAGTGATGTAGCAGAAATAACTTATTTATGTCCTAATTTAATGTAGATGCATCAGATTCTGTTTACATACTTTAAGTACAGAAATTCCTCTTATACAGTCTAATGTGACTGAATATTTAAAGCCAAGTGAACCATTAAAGGATCTAATGTGAAAAATCAATTTTCTCATAAATGGTGTAAAGTGTTTAAAAAGTTTTCTCAATTCATCTCTATTACAATAGATATTTTTGAAGAGGATAAAATGTCCAGGGTGAAAGTCAATAGGAAATGGAGAGGAATTGCAAGTTATAAATATAATTCTTTGTATCTGTTATGGGCATACATGAGATGGTATATGTAGACAGGTTGTGAATTTAGCCTTAGGCTAGGTTCACATCTGTGGTAGAGGATCTGGCAGGAGCCTCCATTGCAGATTCTGCAAAATAAATTAATAAATAAATTTTAAAAAAGCAGTATGTTTTTTGGCAAAATGCTGGTATTGATGCTGGATATCGAAGACATCCAGTGGACCCCATTATAATGAATGGGATCTGTTGGGCACCTGCAGGTTGCAGCACATGGTCCACTCTTCTGTTTCTATGCCTGAACAGAATACCGGAATTACAAGTGTATATGTGGATGTAAACTTATTTCACTTTAACGCTTTACAAGAACACTCTACATATATGCACTTCTATAGCAGTGCATTTATGGAAGATGTTTTGGAATTTTTCTGGGGGGGAGGCAATAAAAATTAGTAAGATAATGGTGCATTTGAAACAAAAATGCTGATGTATGCAGGTTTAATAAGTAGTTCTAAAATTATTTTGGCTGTATGTTTACTATCAGATGCAAATCCTTCAGAAACATAAAATCCTTGACTATTAGAAGCTCCGAAGCTGGCAGTACACATAACATAATGGTGACGGGATCAACAATTAACATCCCTAGTAACTCCATTAACATGCACAACCTTCTGAGGGGTTAATGGCTATCAGACACGTTGTTGTTCCTTATCTTGGTAGAATACAATAGAATTAGAAACAATACAACCCAGTTCTTTATTCCCTTAAGATCAGATGCCCTGAGGTTCAGACAACCATGTATTGTGTACAGGGGGCTGAACATTTGCTCTAAGCCTGGAGCTATCTGTACACATGAGCTCAACCAACGAACTGGTTTTCAAAATCCCTCATATACATGCAACTGCTACTGCTGCTATTACATGCAGTGATCTCCTACACATCATGTTATGCCATTGCTCACCCCCATGCTGTCTAGTTGTTTGCTGACAGCAGATCATGATTAGACAGCAACATCTGCCACAGGCAAATTGTGATCTTTAAGTATGCTGAACGTTTGCTCGTTCATCGGATAATCAGTGGCAGTATTAGACTGCCAGATGATCACTAACGAGCGTTGTTACAAACGCTCATTAGCGATTATCTGGCAGAATATCTGCCAGTGTAATACAGCCCTTACTGCGTTGCTTATCTCCTGAGGAAACAAATAAATGAATGTGATATAACCAACCTGTCCAATACTTTTTTTCCCCCTTTTGTGAGACTATGAAGATCAGTCAGTCTTTTCCCATTAGGAAAGGCAGGTTAACATGTTATGGTCCTTTTATACTGGCCAACACAGTCATTCCTGATAATTGTCTTCTTATCCAAGAAGGTGAGAGCTGCATTTACATGCAGCAATTACCCCCTCTGTACTGAGGCGAACGATTGTTCCTGCGATCGCTCTTCCTCATAGAAAATCATTGTTTATGGGCAGCAGATTGCTGTTTACTCGCTGGCCAAAAACAATGATATACTGCATCAGCAAGACTAAAGGTCCCTTCATATGGGCCAAATAAATAGGCAATTATCAGGAATTGTACATTCCTAATAACTGCCTATGCTGAGGGGAGAGCAGAACAACCCCTTTAATAAGAAAAGGAAAAAAATTATGGGTCTTGGGATGCAACAATGCAAAAACTTTTTCTTCTTTTAAAAAAAGTTTTTTTTTATTGCGTAAAAGTAGTAAAACATAAAAAATACCTATATGTATTTGGTATCGATGTAATCGTATTTACACAGAGAATAAAGTTATTCACACCAAAAAATGAATGCTGCAAAATTTATAATGTAAAAACTCAATGGCAGTATTGCTGTTTTTTTCCTATCTCACTCCCAGAAAGAGTTAAAAGTTAATCAGTAAGTTAGGTGTATCCCAAAATGACACCATTAAAAACTACAACTTGTCCCGCCAAAAAAAAAAGACCTCATACAGATACACAGACGGAAAACTGAAAAGTTATAACCCCTGGAAGGCGACAAAGAAAATGAAAACAATTGCTTGGTCAGTAAGGCTCAAAACAGCCGGTCATAAAGGGTTAAAATTGGAGCCTCCAAACTCACCAAAAATTTTGAGAATACTAGGGATAGCTCTGTGCAGATTAGAAAATTAAAAAATCATCTGCAAACTCTGCAGTAGAACGCAGAACTGAGCACAACCTCAAAACTTTCTTTTCCGCCCTGCATAATGGAAACCATAGAGCTCTATTATGACTGATCAAAACGAAATTGCCTCTAAAGGTTTCCGTTTTGAATTCCATCTTATGAATTCCGTTATTTTTCGTCATAACCATGTTATAATGAAAGGCAATAACAGAATTCATAACGCTGATGTGAACCCTGCCTAAGGGCCCTTGCACACGACCGTATGCCCTCCGAGACATACGGTCCATGAGCGGGCCATATGTCCTGAAGCGGCATTGATTGTGTGCACGGGAGTACACAGCATCATAAATTACAATGATGCTGTGCACGTCGGGCCGCCCGCGGGGCTATTGTGCTGCACTCATAAGATCATATGAGTGCAGGACAATAGTCCCGCGGGTGGCCCGACGTACACAGCATCATTGTAATCTATGATGCTGTGTGCTACAGGGCGCACGAACAATGCCGCTCCGGGACATATGGCCCGCTCACATACGGAGGGCATACAGTCGTGTGCAAGGGCCCTAAGACAGATAGCGATACCTCAAAATGGTTATTGATTAACATTCATCTATGTCTTATTTAAGTTGGCTTCATTTTGTAAATGTCATTTTATTTTTTAGAATATCACAAGGTATAGAGCAATTTTTTCACATTTTCAAGAATATTTCCAAAACTTTTATGTAAATAGGAAGGAGTCGTCCAATTGAAGTGAACGGGATGGCACAGCTGTAACTACACTGCTCACTGCTGCAGTTGCGAAAGTGAACAGTGAAGCAGGTAACAGTATGAGCGCTGCGGTCTCTTCAAACAGCTGATCGGCGGGAGTGCTGGAGTCAGCCCCTCGCCAATCTAATATTGATAACCTATCCTGATGGTAGGTCATCAATATAAAAAACAACCCCTTTAAGTGAGTCAACTATGAACCGATTTGTACACACTAATTTTGCATGAAAAGGCTTGTCTGTCATCTTCTTTAAATCTCTAAATGCAATCATGTTGTTAATCTCCTAAACAATAATTTACTTTCGGTCGGGCACTCACGAAGAAGGACTCTTACCTGCTGGCTAGCTAAAGCGGTTAGAGTTATGCCGAAGCCGTGACGTTGAAGGGATAGCTGAAGGAGGCCATCCCCTTGGTGAGAAGCTGAGATTGAGGGTGGGTAGGGTGGGAGAGTTTGACACAACGTTCATTGAAGGAGGGGCAGAGGTGCCATGATATAGGCAACCGTGCCACTCCCACAAATACAGGCCAATGAATCGGCTTTAACACTTGTGGTCGGGCACTCACGAAGAAGGACTCCTACCTGCTGGCTAGCTAAAGCGGTTAGAGTTATGCCGAAACCGTGACGTTGAAGGGATAGCTGAAGGAGGCCAAAAAGAACAACAATTACTATCATATCGGAATGCTACAAACATTTATTCATAACACCAAATTCTGACAGGCAAGATTCATTTCAGTGTACGGACAAGGAACATAGCGGCTGAAACAGGACGAACGCCAGCGACCTAGTCTTTTGATTATGTGTGCTGGAACCTGATTCCTTGACGCGGCGGATGCCGCCCCTATGCGAAATGAATGCCCGGATATTGAGCATGGGTCTATGGCCAGATTAGTCAGTAAAACGCGAATATGAGATATGAACTGGGGACAGGTAAGGTGAGAATTATTGAATGGCAGTAAAGGACTGCCGGGCGGCTTGTTTGGCAGAGAGGACAGAAGCTGTTGTAGCACGCGCACGGGAAACCAATGATGAGAGGTCGGGAAGTAAAACACCTGGGTCGGAGGGCCTACCTGAGAGGTTTTGGAGGTGAGTAGAGAGAGTATGAAACCATCTCTGGAAGCCGAGAGCTGACCGAGAGTGACGTACTTGCTGCTGTTAGCCGGGGAAGTAAACTCGGCCGGTCTCAGAAACCCGTAAAAGGCCAGGTACATGGCAGCTTTTATTATCAAACTGTGCAGGGCACCGAATGGTTTCTTGTCTAGCAAGTCGGAAAGGTCGCGGAAAAGCTGGCCAGAGACAGGTAGCCGGCGAGTGCGTGACTCGCAGTCGCTTTTCTCGAGACCCCTCAGAGTAGCTTTAATGACATGAACAGAAAACAATGAACCTGGCTGGGTGAAACTCATGGCTCTAAAATGTTGCACCCCTGCGAGGTAGGACTTGACCGTGGCGTGGGATAGTTTCAGATTGGTGTGACAGTAACCTATGAACGCCAGGATGTATGGAACGAACTCGGTGTCACCTTGCGGATGAGAGTCCTGAGATCTCTGATAGGCTTTCCAACCTGTCTGGTAGGCTCTGGCTGTATTGGGTGAGAGGGACTTGAGTAACAGTGACCGAGCGGTGGCGAGATGAGCGTCTATGGAAGGATTAGAGCAGCGTATGGAGGGACTGGGCTCCCGATGGCGTCTGCTTCCGGACAGATCTGTGAAAAGAGGGTAAAATTAAAATGAGATAACGCGTCGGCTGCTGCGTTGTGGTTACCGGCTATGTGTGAAGCAATGTAACGGAACTGGTGTTGTAATGACAGAAGGACCAAGCGCCTAAGAAATGACATGACATATGGAGACTTAGAAGACCCACTATTGAGAATCTCGATGACGGCTGCATTATCGGACACGAAGGACACAGTCTGACCTGACCAACTTTGACCCCAGGTATAGGATGCTGCCACTAAGGGGTAGAGTTCAAAAACTGCTGAGGAACGGAAAAACCCAGGGATGGAACTAACTTCGGTTGGCCATCTGTCTGCTAACCAATGGTTGCCAAAAATAGCAGCGAAACCTGTATTGGCGGCGGCGTCGGACAAAACTACGGGGGATTTAGCGGATATTGAGGGAACAAAAGAGCGAGATGCCATTCCATTGCGTGAGAAAATGATCCCACATGTTTAAGTCAGCCATGACCATATCGTCCAGACCTATGCTGCTATCCTGGGAAGGGGCTGTAGGAAGGAGAGAAAGTAATCGAGATACAAATGCCCTACCTTGCGGAATTATGCGCATCGCAAAGTTTAGCATACCTAACAGGGACTGTAGCTGAACTTTTTTGACCACTCTAGTAGATGTGAAATTATGAACGGCTTCCCTGATTCTCTGTAATTTGTCACTTGGCAACCTGGCAACCATGTTCTGGGTGTCCAAGACTATACCAAGGAATGTGATGACTGTGGAGGGACCTTCCACTTTCTTGGGAGAGACAGGAACCCCTAGTTGTCTGAAACACTCCAGCAGCAAATTAAGGTCTTTGGGGGGAGCGTCAGGACGCTCAACAACTAAAAAATCATCCAGATAGTGAATAACATTGCTACAGTGGAATTCATGGACTAAAATCCAGTGGAGAGCCTTGGCTAACTGGTCAAACAACCACGGGCTACTCTTAGACCCGAATGTGAGATTGGAAGCAAAATAATAAAGGCCCCTCCATTTGATGCCATACCACTGCCAGAGGGACGGTTTGATCGGTAGTAATTTGAAGGCGTCTGAAATATCGGCCTTAGAAAGGATTGTGCTGGGACCTAACTGTAAGATAAGAGCGATGGCTTGATCTATGGTGGCATATCTCATGCTAACCTCTTCTGACGGAATTAGAGAGTTGATGCTAGGTGTAGGGGCACCATGCGGGGCGGACAGGTCGATAATCAACCTCTCTTTGTTACTAAATTTGCCGAACACAACTCCTATCGGGCTGATTCTCCACCTATCAAAGGGTGATGATGAGAAAGGACCTATCAGGAAACCTTTGACTAACTCCGCTGCTATTAACCTATCGGAAACCTCAGGGTGTTGGTCAGCGGACTGTAGGTTCCTACATTCGTGTGTGGAATCTGGAAGGGCCACCACCCCAGTGTGGAAACCGAACATGAACCCTGAACTAAGGAACTCCACGAAGCCCGGGTCAGGATACCTGCATAGGAACTGCTGCAAACGAACTATATTAACAACACACATGTAATTATTATCTGCTTTTAATGAACAAACTACTTTAGGGTGGGCTCTGAAGCAGTTATTACATATGTGTAGCAAGCGGCACTGACTGAAGTTACAGGAAGCATAGTTGAAATTGTTACAGATCTGTGACCTGCCGAGAAATTTGATGGGTCTGCCCAGCTTGTCAACTAAACCCGAGGATCTGTGAGGATCAGACGGGCCAGGAACAGGACCTGCAGAACTAGACCCCTCACTCTGAGCGGCCTTATGACACCATGCCGTGGAATGGTCAGTCAATTGGCACAGGGAGCATGACGGCGCCTTAACCCCAGCAAAGTGCCTACAAAAAATCTCTGTATCAATGTTGGCCCAGTTGGTAACAAACTGGAACTGGCTTAAGGTGGCAGCTGCCTTGGCCGAGAAAGAAGAATGGTAGTCGTAGAATGAACTACCACCATACTTGTACCCCAACTCCGTTATTCTGAACAACTACAAGTCAAGTTCTTCCCTTCTCTTGGGACGAACTGAACAGATTACGTCTCTGTATAAACTAAATGCGAGCACAAATTCAGGAACCGTGAGCTTGCGGTTCAGCCTATGGTCACGGACTTTCAGGATCACTGACACATCCCCACAGGCAATTACCCTACTATCAGACAGATCCCGGGTAGCGACCAGTAAGGATGCTAGATTGACATCTCTACCTTCCAGGATGTCCTTCTTTAGATTGGCAGGAACAAAATGTGCCGGCATAATACTTTGCGCAGTCACAGGGATACCTGCCCCTGTCGCCGTAGAAGTGGATGGAACAGCGGCATCGATGGTATGCGGAGTAGTAGCAAAACAACGTGACTCAACCGCTTGCAACCTGGTTTGCACATCCGTGACGGATGAAGTCAAGTTATTCAGCAACAGATGGATTTGTGTCAGCGAGTTCTGAACCGTGACCGTGGAGACTTCTTCCTGCTGCTGAGGGCCTGAGTTAATGACCAATAACCGGTATAACTCAGCCTTCCTGGCAGTAGCGGGATATGCAATATTCCGTCTGGACAACTCCGACATCAGCCTAGGGACGGTCCAAGTGCGAAGAGACGACACACTGCCCCCTTCTGACATCCTGGCGGGGTTCTCGTCGACCGAAGCCTCCACTATATCTGAAGCATGTGACATACCCCTGATGGTTGAACAACGTGCAGAATGTGTATGAAGAAGGATGAGACAAATCCTGGAATAAAATCACATGTAAGATCCTTGCGTACGTCATGGCGCCAAACGTAGAGGCGTGTGACCAACAATACAGATAGCCCCTAACTAGCACTGAACAAGTATATCGCCCCTTTCCTAAAAACTCCATCAATCAAGCATGAGTAACACTCTATAATCATTTATTTTTCTCCCCCTTTTTTTTTTATTTTTTAAATGTTTAATTAATTAATTTATATATTTAAACACCTTTTTTCAACACTTTTCTTTTTTTTTTTTTTTTTTGTGGTCATAACCCCTGGTGGCCACTAGATGGAGCCAACACAGGGCACAGAACCATGGACTGTACAGCCGGCAGACGCCACCGGAGGGAGCCTGTGACATCCAACACTGCTCCATGGACTGCATTGACTCCGGCGGCCACCAGGGGGAGCCCACACAGCGCCGGCCACCTGCAGCACGGGCAGACACCGGAGGAGACGGCAAGCAGGACGCTGAGGTGAGTGTGCGGCTGACATGACAAGGGCCAGAGCGGACATGGGGGACATGAGGGGCATGAGGGGAGAGGAATTAAACTACAGCTGCGGTGAGCCCTACCTAGCTAATGGCACAGCGGCCCGTGCCAGACATTAGGGGAGGAGAGACGTATGAATCGGGATCGCGCTGATCCCTGCACCCTACGATTCGTGCCACGTGGGAGTCGGAGCTCCTGGCAGACGCTCCGGTGCAGTGTGGCCCCCTCTTACCTAGGGAGCCGGCACTGCCGGCCGGACTTGTGAGCCGAGGCTGCAATTGTGGCAGCCACTTACCTGATCTAGTAGCTTGCTTTGCGTGGAAACGAACTTCTAGGACCAGACACAACTTCACACACAGAACGAGGCCAGCGTTTGACACAACGTTCATTGAAGGAGGGGCAGAGGTGCCATGATATAGGCAACCGTGCCCCTCCCACAAATACAGGCCAATGAATCGGCCTTAACACAAGTACGCCATAGCAGATAATTGTCTGCTAGTCAGCGCAGTGTAAATGCATCTTAAAGGGACTGCCTCATTTAAGCAAACGGCATTAATTATTTAGGCAAGGCACTTACTAATGAAAAAATGAATCAAGCCAGCAAAGGAAGCAATATGGACAATCACAATACATTGGCAAGTGGACAATCACAATACATTAGTGAATGCCTTGTATTAACTTTGTCTACATGATTTGCTTAAGTAACGTGTAAAATCGGTGCAATTCCATGGCAATGTTTCTTATGTCAAAAACTGTGTGCCCTTAATCTGTTTTTATCTGACAAATGAATGATTTTTCTTTTTGTGTTTTGATACCAGACATGCACATAATATTTATATTTACATCTATTAAGAGGCCTGGCCGGCTTGACAAGCAGAACATTTTTAAGTTAATTTCTAAGCCTGAGAAGGTCAGCTTGTACATTCTAATGGTTGAGAAAGAAGTTTAGCCTTTTTGACCCAAGAGCAATAAGCACTCCACTAATGTATGACTTGAGTACCTCCCAAACTACCAATATAAGCATCTCTGGAACGTCATTGAAGCCAAAGTATTCCCTAAGTTAGAGCGGACCTTTTACCACTCCTGACATTCCTGTTTCAATAGCTTCATGCATTCCCTAAGTAATAACATTTCAGGAACATCTATTCTTATGTCTCTATGTTGTGCCATTCCTCTATTATTTCTACTAGAAGTTATGACTGAATTGCTATTAGCCTTCAGTAAGGGTACAGAGGGGAGGTAGCCAGTTGGGGGTGTGTACCTGTAGTCTGACTCAGTGCTGCCATTTTTAGACTGTTCAGGGACATCCCCCCAACTGGTTACCTCCCCTCTGTACCCTTACTGAAGGCTACTAATAACAAAAAACGGACCCTGTCTGGGTGAAGGTAATATCTCAACAACATACAAATAGCCTTGTAGCTTATTACCTATCTTGACCCAGATTAATGATTAACACATACTAAAATGTAACTTTTATTTATCTGTAAAAATTGTGAGCCTAAATAAAGTGTTTAAAATTACCGCTCCCTGAGTCAGTCTGATTATTGTAATGAATGCCTGGAGTGAGGTTGTGCACTCACCTCACCCCACAGCACTAATATTCAAAGCCCTACTCCAGTAGTCAGTTGATTTCCAACAAACTGGAACCACTAGGCTGCTTGACCTGATCTAACTCATTAGTATTGGAACTGACTGAAACTAAACTCAAGGAAATCTTTATTAATACCTAATACTGCCCGCCGACATGTTTAACCAGAGAACTAGCTTCTTCAGGGGTATCGGGCAGACTTGAAGCCTTACCTCGCAGGTAATATTGACAACCTTGTAAAGCAATCAAAAGAAACAATACCTGTATGACACATAAGACACGTTGAATCCCTCCTACTGGTTACTAGTGTTGGGCGAGAATATTCGAATAGGGAATATTAATCGCGAATATCGGCACTTTGAGAATTCGCGAATATTTAGAATATAGTGATATATATTTGTAATTTCAAATATTCTAGATTTTTTTTTCATCAGTAACCTCCCTTCTTGCTTGTGGGTCAATGAGAAGGCTGGAATGTCTTGGTCTGAGCTTAGCAATATCCCTAGCAACCTATAGGAAAGTTGCCTACTCCTTACTATATAAGAACCTCTCCAGCAGCCCATGTATGCAGTATTTTGCAGATCTGAGAGAGACAGCAGAGTTATTGCTGTGCTCCCAGCTTTCATTTGTCATTACATTAGTTAGTTAGATAGATAGCTAGTTTATACAGTACAGACCAAAAGTTTGGACACACCTTCTCATTCAAAGAGTTTTCTTTATTTTCATGACTATGACAATTGTAGATTCACACTGAAGGCATCAAAACTATGAATTAACACATGTGGAATTATATACATAACAAACAAGTGTGAAACAACTGAAAATATGTCATATTCTAGGTTCTTCAAAGTAGCCACCTTTTGCTTTGATTACTGCTTTGCACACTCTTGGCATTCTCTTGATGAGCTTCTAGAGGTAGTCCCCTGAAATGGTTTTCACTTCACAGGTGTGCCCTGTCAGGTTTAATAAGTGGGATTTCTTGCCTTATAAATGGGGTTGGGACCATCAGTTGCGTTGAGGAGAAGTCAGGTGGATACAAGGCTGATAGTCCTACTGAATAGACTGTTAGAATTTGTATTATGGCAAGAAAAAAGCAGCTGAGTAAAGAAAAACGAGTGGCCATAATTACTTTAAGAAATGAAGGTCAGTCAGTCAGCCGAAAAATTGGGAAAACTTTGAAAGTAAGGGCTATTTGACCATGAAGGAGAGTGATGGGGTGCTGCGCCAGATGACCTGGCCTCCACAGTCACCGGACCTGAACCCAATCGAGATGGTTTGGGGTGAGCTGGACCGCAGAGTGAAGGCAAAAGGGCCAACAAGTGCTAAGCATCTCTTGGAACTCCTTCAAGACTGTTGGAAGACCATTTCAGGGGACTACCTCTTGAAGCTCATCAAGAGAATGCCAAGAGTGTGCAAAGCAGTAATCAAAGCAAAAGGTGGCTACTTTAAAGAACCTAGAATATGACATATTTTCAGTTGTTTCACACTTGTTTGTTATGTATATAATTTCACATGTGTTAATTCATAGTTTTGATGCCTTCAGTGTGAATCTACAATTTTCATAGTTATGAAAATAAAGAAAACTCTTTAAATGACAAGGTGTGTCCAAACTTTTGGTCTGTACTGTACATACACATTATTAGCTGCATTTTCGTAGCATCCAAGGTGGGCAGGAACGGGGGCGGCTGTGTGGGATGGTGTCTTCTATGTATTGTGTTATCTTATATCTTTATGTATAATGTCCATTGCTTTGTCATCTCTATGTTATCAGTAAACTATGTTTATATATAAGTATCTGCGAGGGTTATATGTTACTCCTGGGGTATATGAAGGACTGGAAGAGGTATAATAATACACAGAATAATCGGGTTATATGGGAAACAAGGGCAACAGTCTAGGAATAGAATAGAAGGGATGGAAAACGGAGATAAACATAACTCTCCAATTTCCAATAAGCAAACCTCCCTTCATCATGTACAAAGCCTTTAAGTCTAGCCCAAAGTCAGTACAGTTGGTTGGCACAGTGGCTCATTAGCTTTAACCTCTTGCCGCCACACTAACGCCGATAGGAGTCAGTGCTGCGGCACTCTAAGGTCTCAGCGACGCCTATTGGCGTCATCTCGTGAGACCCGAGATTTCCTGTGAACGCGCGCTCACAGGAGCGCGCGTTCACAGGATCGCGCAGTTCACAAGTTGATCTACAGCCTGCCAGCGCTGATCATTCGCTGGCAGGCTGTAGATGTTAAAAAAATCGCATCAGAAAGGTATATTAGACGCTGTTTTGTTAACAGCGTCTGATATACCTGCTACCTGGTCCTCTGGTGCTCCCTTTTGCTTGGATCGACCACCAGAGGACACAGGCAGCTCTGTAAGTAGCACCAAGCACCACACTACACTACACCTCCCCCTGTCACTTATTAACCCCTTATTAACCCCTGATCACCCCATATAGACTCCCTGATCACCCCCCTGTCATTGATCACCCCCCGTAAGGCTCCATTCAGAAGTCCATATGTGTTTTGCGGATCCACGGACCTGCAAAACACAGACACCGGCAATGTGCTTTCCGCATATAGAACTATATAGAAAATGCCTTTTCTTGTCCACAATTGCAGACAAGAATAGGACATGTTCTATATTTTTGCGGAACGGAAGTGCGGACCCGGAAGTGCAGATCCGCAATTCCGTATCCGAGCGGAACAGTCTGTCGCCATAGAAATGAATGGGTCCGCAATTCCGTTCCGCAAAATGCGTAACAGAATTGCGGACGTGTGAATGGGGCCTAAGGGTCCCTTATCACCGCCAGTTAGTTAGCTACTTGTTAGGTAGTTAGCGCCCAGCCCACCGCACCGCAGTCACTGATTAGTCACTGATTAGCGTCATCGCTGTCGCTAATCAGCATTAGTACTATATAGTATCTGTAAGTGATCAAGACTGATCGCAATCAGATCTATATCAGTACATTAGGGTCACCTTAGGCTCTACAAAAAACGCAGTGTTCGCCCGATCAGGCCTGATCTTGTGCGCACACTTGCGTTCAGTCCGCCCCACCGCAGTGACTGAAATATTGTTTTTCTGATCACTGCAAAAACACTGTAAAATCGCTGAGGCGCTATAAAGATCACTTTTGAGCTTTTTGGATCTTTATTAACAATCGCAGCTTCTTTTTTTTTTGCACATTTTTTGGCAGAGATTTTTTTCATCCACATTGATCGATGCGAATGAAAAAATCTGCGGCGTTTATTTTTTCTTTCAGCCCAGAGGCTGAACGAAAAAAAAAATCTCATTACCCGTATGCTCAATATAAGGCCTCATGCACACGACCGTGCCATTTTTTGCGGTCCGCAAAACGCGGATCCGCAAAAAACAGAAGGCGCCCGTGTTGACTTCCGCAATTTCCGGAATGGCAATATAAATGCCTATTCTTGTCCGCAAAGCGCGGACAAGAATAGGACATATTATATTTTTTTAGCGGGGCCGCGGAACGGAGCCACGGATGCGGACAGCACACAGAGTGCTGTCCGCATCTTTTGCGGCCCCATTGAAATGAACGGGTCCGCATCCGAGCCGCCAACGGTCGTGTGCATGAGGTCTAAGGAGAATAGCAGAAACTCCTAATGCTGGCCATACATGTAATGATTGCGGAGACCCTCAAATGCCAGGGCAGTACAAACACCCCACAAATGACCCTATTTTGGAAAGAAGACACCCCAAGGTATTCGCTGAGGGGCATATTGAGTCCATGAAAGATTGAACTTTTTGCCACAAGTTAGCGGAAAGGGAGACTTTGTGAGAAAAACAAACAAGAAAAAAATTTCCGCTAACTTGTGCCAAAAAAAAAATCTTCTATGAACTCGCCATGCCCCTCACGGAATACCTTGGGGTGTCTTCTTTCTAAAATGGGGTCACATGTGGGGTATTTATACTGCCCTGGCATTTTAGGGGCCCTAAAGCGTGAGAAGAAGTCTGGAATCCAAATGCCTAAAAATGCCCTCCTAAAAGGTACTCATTGGACTTTCGGCCCCTTTGCGCATCTTGGCTGCAAAAAGGAGTCACACATGTGGTATCGTCATACTCAGGAGAAGTAGGGCAATGTGTTTTGGGGTGTATTTTTACTTATACCCATGCTGGGTGAGAGAAATATCTCTGTAAATTGACAACTTTGCATAAAAAAATTGGAAAAGTTGTGATTTACAGAGATATTTCTCACACACAGTATGGGTATATGTAAAAATACACCCCAAAACACATTGCCCTACTTCTTCTGAGTACGGCAATACCACATGTGTGACACTTTTTTGCAGCCAAGATGCGCAAAGGGGCCCAAATTCCAATGAGTACTTTTAGGATTTCACAGGGCATTTTTACGCATTTGGATTCCAAACTACTTCTCACGCTTTAGGGCTCCTAAAATGCCAGGGCAGTATAAATACCCCACAAGTGACCCCATTTTAGAAAGAAGACACCCCAAGGTATTCCATGAGGGGTATGGTGAGTTCATGTAAAATTTAATTTTTTGTCACAAGTTAGTGGAATATGAGACTTTGTAAGAAAAAAAAAAAAAAAAAAACAATTTCCGCTAACTTGTGCCAAAAAAAAAATCTTCTATGAACTCGCCATGCCCCTCATGGAATACCTTGGGGTGTCTTCTTTCCAAAATGGGGTCACTTGTGGGGTATTTATACTGCCCTGGCATTTTAGGGGCCCTAAAGCGTGAGAAGTAGTTTGGAATCCAAATGCGTAAAAATTGCCCTGTGAAATCCTAAAGGTACTCATTGGAATTTGAGCCCCTTTGTGCACCTAGGCTGCAAAAAAGTGTCACACATGTGGTATCGCCATACTCAGAAGAAGTAGGGCAATGTGTTTGGGGTGTATTTTTACATATACCCACACTGTGTGTGAGAAATATCTCTGTAAATGTCAACTTTTTAATTTTTTTTTTTTTTTTTTTAAAAACACTTTTATTTCGGGAAACATTAATATGCATTATACAGAGGCAATATTGACACTCAATATACAATGATATCATTCCAACCATGTTTACATTAAGGTGCCATATCAGACATAATACAAACAAGTTTCCCTTTTTTTAAATTTTCTCCCCCCCCCTCCCGCAAACCTTTTATTACCCCAACTTATTGCCAAACCGTCAGTCTAGAAAATAAATCTCCATAAAAGAAGTCTTACACCAATAACATCACAATGTTTAATTTCTCCGCCTCTAATCAGGAAGTATTCAATCTTAACCTGGTCTAATTACCTACAAGCATATTACTCCCCCAGCTTACCTAGTGTCCCCTTTATCTGCTCTTCCAGGTACCATTTAGTATGACGGAAAGGTTTCATTACTTCTTGAATTTCAATAGGAGTCAGAATATGGCTAATGTATTTCCTCCACTTTCCAAAGAAAAGTTTCGCAGATTTTTCTTTATTGTTTTCTGCTTCCAACTTCTCCATGTAAAGGATGCGACTCATGATTCCTATGGCTTCATCAAGTGTGGGGATAGAAGGAAATATCCAATGTCTCAGTATTGTTTTTTTAACAGCTAATAAAAATAAATGGATACCTTTAACAAACGTGGAATGAGTTATTTCTCCTCTAGAATCCCAAGGAATGTAATGAAATACACAGTGTAGAGGATTTAGTTGTACCTCAACTCCCCAGATCTGTTTAATGAGTTCTAATGCTCCCTTCCATAGGGGGATTAGAGAGGGGCACTCCAGCAACCCATGTAATAGATTAGCTTTTTGTAATTTGCACTTTGGGCACCATCTGAGATAATGTGCTGGGGCATCTCTGTATGATAAATCAAATGCATATGTTGCTTTGTGCAAAATCCTAAAGTGCATCTCCCTCCATATCTCGTTACCGGTCGCCTGTCTCACACGCTCCATTCCTTCTCTTAGCTTTGGGGCTATTGTCACAATATTAAGTTCACTTTCCCATTTCTGGAATACTTTTGCTTCTAGAGGAATCGAGTGAGTATTCTGGATTTTACGATACAGGTCTGACAAAGAACAATTTTGACTTCCCATCAGAGAATCAAACCAAACTCTTCTTTCCTGATCTCCCATATTTAATGATTGAGATTGACAAAACGATCTTAATTGACTATAGGGGAGAAAGTGCGAGGGAGGCAACCGGAACTGAGACTGGATAGTTGTCCATGGTAATAATTCACTTCCTGCAGGGTTAAGTAGCTGCTTCAGGGACACAATGCCTTTCTCTTTCCATAATGTAAACATTACTGACTGTCTCCCTGCTGAAAAAGCCGGAAGGGTCCATAATGGCATATATGGCGAGAGATACATAGGTAATCTGTATAATTTGCGTATCCCTTTCCATGTAGCTAGAGTATCCTTTAGTAGTGTATATTTTTTCAGCGTGAGAGGAATATCTCGAAGTTTAGTGTGTAATATAGCCCCCAAATCCCATGGAGCGGACAATTCCTTCTCCAACGGGGTAACATAGTAACATAGTAAATAAGGCCGAAAAAAGACATTTGTCCATCCAGTTCGGCCTGTCATCCTACAAGTTGATCCAGAGGAAGGCAAAAAAAACCCTGTGAGGTAGAAGCCAATTTTCCTCACTTTAGGGGAATAAAAAATTCCTTCCCGGCAATCAGAATAACTCCCTGGATCAACGACCCCTCTCTAGTAGCTATAGCCTGTAATATTATTACACTCCAGAAATACATCCAGGCCCCTCTTGAATTCCTTTATTGTACTCACCATCACCACCTCCTCAGGCAGAGAGTTCCATAGTCTCACTGCTCTTACCGTAAAGAATCCTTTTCTATGTTTGTGTACAAACCTTCTTTCCTCCAAACGCAGAGGATGTCCCCTCGTCACAGTCACAGTCCTGGGGATAAATAGATGATGGGATAGATCTCTGTACTGCCCCCTGATATATTTATACATAGTAATTAGATCTCCCCTCAGTCGTCTTTTTTCTAACGTGAATAACCCTAATTTTGATAATCTTTCAGGGTACTGTAGTTGCCCCATTCCAGTTATTACTTTAGTTGCCCTCCTCTGGACCCTCTCCAGCTCTGCTATGTCTGCCTTGTTTACAGGAGCCCAGAACTGTACACAGTACTCCATGTGTGGTCTGACCAGTGATTTGTAAAGTAGTAGGAATATGTTCTCATCACGGGCATCTATGCCCCTTTTGATGCAACCCATTATCTTATTGGCCTTGGCAGCCGCCAATAAGGGGTATTGGAGAAATTTGAGGTACCCTTCAGCCAGTCTTTAATATGTCTCCAGAGGGATGCCAAGTTATAGTTTCTAATATTAGGCATTTGTAAGCCACCCTCCCATTTCAGCAGGCATAATTTTGCATAAGCAATCCTTGGTCTCCTTCCACGCCAAAGAAAGCGTGAGAAGGCTTTTTGGATCCTAGCAATATCTACATGTTTTAAGAGTAGGGGAATGGTCTGCATGGGATATAGTAGTCTAGCAAAGCTAACCATCTTTAATAGATGTGCTCTCCCAAATAGTGACAACGGCAAATTTAACCATTTCTCAAGTTCTTCCACTATTTTTTTAATCAGCGGCTCGTAGTTTATTTTATATAGAGACAATGGACTCCTACCTACTTTAATACCCAGGTATGTAAGATATTGGGGGACCACCTCCACATCCTGAAGCTCAATTGGTGCATTACGATCTCTGGTATAACCTTTTAGGAATAACAATTGGCTCTTATTTACATTAACTCGATAACCTGTCATATCCCCAAAGTACTGCAAGGAGTTTAGAACGATTCTTAATTCTGTCTCCGGGGATTTAAGGAAGAGTAGTATGTCATCCGCAAAACAGGTGAGTTTGACTTCTTTAGTCCCTACTCTGATCCCCTGAAACAAGTCTGATTGTATCAAGAATCTAACTAGGGGTTCAAGGGCCAAATTAAAAAGGGGTGGAGACAGAGGGCATCCCTGTCTCGTACCTCTGTGGAGGCGGAAAGGCGTAGACAAAAAACCCGGCAAATGAATCTGTGCCATTGGACTATCATATAAGGTATTAAGAAAAGTCCGAAAAGGCCCCACAAAACCAAAAGCCTCCAAGGATTTTCCCAACCAATTCCAATTCACATTGTCGAAAGCCTTTTCCGCATCCACAGATAGCAGAGCAGGGCAACCAAGTGTGTCTTGATTATGGAACAAATAATCCTGTATTGTTAGAACCGTCCTAATGTTTGTGACCGCAGCCCTTCCTTTAACAAACCCTACCTGATGGGGGCCTATCAAAGTTGGCATGATTTCGGCTAACCTGTTTGTCATTAGCTTTGTCATAATTTTTAAGTCCTGGTTTATCAATGAGATTGGGCGATACGAGCCCATCTGAGCAATATCTTTGCCCGGCTTGGGGATAAGTTTAATGTGCGCTAGTTTCCCTGTTGACATAATGTCCCCTCCTTGTAGACAAGAGTTGAATAAATCCTGAAGGACCGGGGAGACTTCTACAATAAGAGCTTTAAAGAACTCCGCTGGGAACCCATCTGGACCCGGTGCCTTCCCATTATTAAGAGATTTAATGGTAGATTGGACCTCTTCAATCGAGATTGGTTTATTAAGGCTATTCAAATTATCTTCCGTGAGTTTGGGTAGAGAGACTTTAGCTAATAGTTCTTCAGCTTTCGCTTGGTTGTAGTCATCTTTGGAGTAAAGCACCTCAAAGTATTTCCGGAAGCACTCCACAATATCCTTCGGATTTGTGTGCTTCTTTCCTGCGTCATCTAATATGGATCTAATGGCAGGACTATAGCGTTGTGTGTTAATCAAGTTGGCCAACATTTTACCTGCTTTATTGCCATATTTAAACAGTTTAGCTGAATGATAATCCATATGCAGTTTAATTTGCTGTTCTAATTTATGATCATAGTTGTGCTTTGCTGTTACCCATTTAACCCTGTTAATATCCGTGGGGCTTATTAGATAAGAGGTGTATGCAGTGCGGACCTCATCTGTGGCTTGTTGGAGTTTAAGCCATACCTTCTTCCTCCTAGCTGTTGCATAAGATATAATATTCCCACGGATTACTGCTTTTGCTGTATCCCAAAGTAGAGAATAATTGTCCCTATGACTGGAATTATTATCTAAAAACTCCCACCACCAGCCTTTTAATTTGTCTAGAAAATCCTCATCTGTCATGAGGTAGCTTGGGAGGCGCCACACTCTATCCGTACCTCTGGGAGTGGCTTCAGCAATAGTAATGCACACCGGGGCGTGGTCAGACACCACCATGTCAGTGATCTCGGCTATTAGAACCTTTTTTGAAAGTTGTGATGAGGTCAGGGCATAGTCAATCCTAGACCACGACCGGTGTACATGAGAAAAGTGTGTGAATTCCCTTTCCACTGGATTCAGAAACCTCCATATATCTACCATGCCTGTAGATTTGATAAAAGACTCCAGGGAATATCCCCCCCATCTAGTAGGCTGGACAGGCTGATGAGTGGGCTGAGTTTGCTTTCGATCTTCCACTGGATTATGTACCGCGTTAAGGTCTCCCATGACTAATATCTGATTCCCAGCCTCTTGCGAAATCCTGCTCTCCAAATTTCTGAAAAAGGAGGCCTGACCAGCATTAGGGCCATATACATTGAATATATCCATAGGACCTGCAGCAGTGGATATTTTGAGATGTATAATCCTACCCTCTGCATCACATTCAGTCAATACCATATCATGGCTTAGTCTTTTGTGGATTAGAACAATTACCCCTGCTTTCTTATTTTTGGACGGTGAACCTAGGACAGTGCCTACCCAGAGACGTTTCATACGCCAGAAGTCAGCCTCCTCCAGGTGCGTCTCCTGAAGCAGTGCAATATCTGCGTTCAATTTCCTGAGGTGTTTAAGAACCATTAATCTTTTTTGCGGGGCTCTAAGGCCTTTTACATTCCATGACACTATTTTCATAAAATGAGTAGTAATATAGATATATAGAGAGCGGCACCCGGAGGAGGCCTCCCCCAGACAGGAACCTCAAATGCAGCTTGTGTTAAACTTCCATGGAGCATGACTATATAAATGGCAAAAAACATTTCCCCCAACCTATTAACAATAACAATAACATATTGCTTTACATATAAAGACTTCAACAATCCGCCAAAGGCCACTTTAGACTTCTCTTTTTTCGCACTGAACTGGCGAGTACATGCGGACTCTGTCTCGCCAGATTCCCACCAACATATACGCATCTTGCTAATCTCTCCATTACCCATGGATATTCGGCACAGGTTTCTCTCCACTTCTGCTTATCTACCCTTTCCTATCCTGCTTAAAGAACTATCATTAAACTTCCCCACAGTGTCACTATAGAGTTAAACATCATATTACCATCAATAAACTTGGCATCAGATAAGTTTCATGAACGCAACTTTCAATTTTTGCCATTTTACGCTGCAGAGATCAGTCCCAGTCCTGACTAGATACTCGGCTGGCAGCTTCTCCAGACCCACGTGGATAAGCATCACAGGGCCTGGGATCCAAATGGCCGTTTGACCGGCCTCCTCTGGGAGAAGAACGTCCTCTAGACGCTGAGCCTGATCTCGGACTTTCAGAGGAGTCGCCATATTCTAAGGCCTCTGTCGCTTCCCTAGGTGATAAAAACGTGTCTGTCTCTCCATTCTGCTTGAAAACACGCAGGACAGCCGGATAAACTAGTGCAAAGCGGATTTTCTTCTGCACTAGCTGTGTGCAAATCTGAGAAAAGGCTCTCCTTCTTTTAGCAACCTCCATCGAATAGTCGCCAAACAATAAAAGCTTGCTTTCCCTTACCCTAAGGGGTTGATTCAGGCGTCGGTATTTCAGCAAAATAGCTTCCTTATCTGCATAATTAAGAAACTTGGCTATAACAGGTCTCGGTCTGGAAGCTTGGCCCTCAAGGCGCGGTTCTCTGGGGGGGCCTATTCTATGAGCTCTTTCAACCGTAAGTGGCATTTCAAAGCCCATCGCCCTAGGAAGTTCTGAGGAGCAGAATCGCGCCAATTGATGTGTTGGAATGTCCTCAGGGAGACCTATAATACGAATATTGCTCCTCCTAGAACGGTTCTCCAGATCTTCTACTTTGTCTTGCAGAGCCTGGTTAATGCGTACTATTTCTCTAACTTGTGTCTGGGTTCTATTTAATTCATCTTCCAGGACTCCTGTTCTTTGTTCCAGTTCCCGTATATGGGATGAATTCTGCGCAATGTCTTGCTGCAGTTGCTTCATTGTCCCCGCAATAGTAGATTCCAGCGTGGCCTTAATGTCTGGAGCCAGTATCTGTGCTACCGCCATCGCTATCTCTTTACTGGGGAGCTCTAATTCCTGAAGCTGCAGCATCTGCTGCGAGTGTGGAGGTGTTTCTCCCCCAGAGTTGTCTGCCTCGGATAGCAAAGGGGGCTGTGAGGAGGAGCGGGTATTTCTCCGCTTACCCTCCGCCATCTTGTCCAGTCGCGGCTGCGCTGAGTGCCGTTTCGGAAGTGGAGAGTTTGTCTGCGGGGGGCCGGTACGTATTAGGTATTTGTCCATGTGTCTCCCAACTCACATTTAGAGACACCGATCTTGCTTCCGATCCCGGTAAGCCCCCGATATGTAGCAGGGTATGCGGAGCTCCTCCACCTCACGTCCTCACATGTGCGCGCCGGAACCGGAAGTCATCTTTAATTTTTTTTTTTTCTTTTTTTTTATACAAAGTTGTCAATTTACAGAGATATTTCTCTCACCCAGCATGGGTATATGTAAAAATACACCCCAAAACACATTGCCCTACTTCTTCTGAGTACGGCGATACCACGTGTGACACTTTTTTGCAGCCTAGGTGCGTAAAGGGGCCGAAAGTCCAACGAGTACCTTTAGGCTTTACAGGGTTGCTCACAATTTAGCCCTGCCCAAAATGCCAGAACAGTAAACACACCCCACAAATGACCCCATTTCGGAAAGTAGACACCCCAAGGTATTCACTGAGGGCCATAGTGAGTCCGTGGGAGATTTTTTATTTTTTGCCAGAAGTTAGCAGAAATGGAAACTTTATTTTTATTTTTTTTCCTCAGAAAGTGTCATTTTCCACAAATATATCATACATAAACTCACCATGCCCCTCCGCGAATACTTTGGGGTGTCTTCTTTCTAAAATTGGGTCGTTTGGGGGGTATTTATACCATCCTGGCATTTTAGCACCTCAAGAAACATGACAGGTGCTCAGAAAGTCAGAGCTGCTTCAAAATGCGGAAATTCACATTTATGTACCATAGTTTGTAAACGCTTAAACTTTTGCGCAAACCAATAAATATACACTTATTGGATTTTTTTTTAATCAAAGACATTTAGCACAATAAGTTCTGACACAAACTTGTATAGAAATGTAATTATATTTGAACAATTTAACCAGAGAAAGTTAAAAATACACTTTTTTTTTGAAAATTGCGGTCTATTTTGATTAATATCAGAAAAACGAAAAATCTCAGCAGCAATCAAATACCACCAAAAGAAAGCTGTATTTGTGAGAAGAAAAGGAGGTAAAATTCATTTGGGTGCCAAGTTGCATGACCGAGCAATAAATCGTTATAGTTGCCGATTTGTAAAAAAGGGCCTGGTCACTAGGGGAGTATAAACCTGTGGTCCTTAAGTGGTTAAGACAGCATAGCAACACTTTACTCTACACATATGATAGGAGGGGGAGTGGAAGAAACACCTTGCCCTGTTTCTCTTGAGGATGAAAGGATGTCCATTGAGGAGGATGTGGAGGAGGTAGATAAAGCACCTTGTGTGGGAACCAGACTGACACAAATGTGGAGTTGTCAATAGGACCTAGTCTTGTTGCTGCAGTGCTCCCTCGTTGCTGTCGTACAAAACATTGACCCAGTGGGCTGTGAAAGCAGCTTTAGGTGTCCATGGGGGTGTGCACCTTGTTGCAAAACAAAAATTGCAAGGAATGGCTCACGTTCTCTTCCACATGGGAGTAAAAGGCATGGTTGGCCTTTTTGGATAAATAATGGTGGCTAGGTATCTTCCATTGATGCTGAGCTCACACCATCAGTTCCCTAAAAGCAGCCAATCCATTAAGTAGCATGGCAGCAACTTCACCATCAGCAACTTAGCAAGGTGAGTGTTCAGCTTGCAAAGAAGTGGATTGCTGGGCAAGTAGAGTTGTTACCTAGCAACACATTACATTATTGACAAAGAGAAGGAGAAGTAGTGTGAGCGGGAGAAGCAAGTAACTGATCAGGATGATGAAAAGGACACTGTACTGGCTGTGGATGTGGCCTGGCTGCCACAAAGAAGACCAGGAGAAGGCAGTCTTGTTCTGATTGCTGGACAGTTTTATTTTTCCCACTGGATCTGGTGATGCTGCTGTCACCGCCAGCTCTGTGAGAAGGTCTGTTAGACGTTCTTCGCTACCTCTTGCATGAAGTTCTTTGTTTTGGTTTCACTTTGTCATCTCCTTTCCTTCTCCCAGCGGTCATCTATTTGCACTGATTGTCTCCCTTTATATTCCCTCCCATACTGCCTCACTTTGCGGTTTATACTTCTTCCTGGATGAGTTGTTCACTGCTGGATGCGCCTTCTCCTGATTCCTCAGATAAATCTGTTTCCTTTATTTGTGTTTACTTGCTGGCTTGATTGTAGGTGACCCTGACTCCGTCCGTATTAAGTGCAGGGAGCCGGTGGTCGTGTCCCCTCACTATTATAGGGTTTTCAGGTGTCAGATAGTATAAGGTACGTGGACATGCAATCGTCTACCATAAAGATCTTTGCATGGGCATAGCAGTCAGGGAGAGCTCTAGGGGTTTTATAGGGCTCACCCATATGCTCCTTAGTTTGGGATCAAGCCAGTCGGATGTTTATTTATAAGTTCCAGCTTTCTGCACCATCCGTGACAGCTGCCTAATGTGATGCAATAGAGCTATATTGCCTATTCTTGTCCCCAAGGCTTATTTTCATCCTACAGTGATTTTATCTGCCAGCAGCAGCCGAGCTTGGCTTAGATCTGGCACCTTTAGCCTGCACCCAGAATATCAGCAGCATCACCAGTTCCCAAGGATGACCACAATAGAAGCAGATCTATCCCTGGGGAAGTTTTTTTTGGGCGGTTGCCTCTGCTCTTTATTGCTTTTGCGGCCATTTCCCTCCTCCATTGATGTCACTTCCTCCTAAGCACTTCCCAGGTCCTGCCCAACACACAATCATTATAGTCCTCAACCTCCCCGACACTTTTATCAGGCTGTGATAGGTCATAATGGGTTCCTTGTCCAACCTCATGATTCCCTCCGCTGTATTTGCCCCAAGTGCCTCTGTCACCATGGCTACCACTGATCCTACCATCACCACCATAGCTGCAAGTTCCACTAGACCAGTGACTAATCAGACCATATCTGCCTGAGACATAACTGCATGCAGTTTTGCAGCAATCAGATATTTCTAGCTGGGCGTGTTATTTATTTTTCAATGAGTATATATATACACAATAAATTATATATATATATATATATACACACACTCACCTAAAGAATTATTAGGAACACCATACTTATACGGTGTTGGACCCCCTTTTGCCTTCAGAACTGCCTTAATTCTACGTGGCATTGATTCAACAAGGTGCTGATAGCATTCTTTAGAAATGTTGGCCCATATTGATAGGATAGCATCTTGCAGTTGATGGAGATTTGAGGGATGCACATCCAGGGCACGAAGCTCCCGTTCCACCACATCCCAAAGATGCTCTATTGGGTTGAGATCTGTTGACTGTGGGGGCCATTTTAGTACAGTGAACTCATTGTCATGTTCAAGAAACCAATTTGAAATGATTCGAGCTTTGTGACATGGTGCATTATCCTGCTGGAAGTAGCCATCAGAGGATGGGTACATGGTGGTCATGAAGGGATGGACATGGTCAGAAACAATGCTCAGGTAGCCCGTGGCATTTAAACGATGCCCAATTGGCACTAAGGGGCCTAAAGTGTGCCCAGAAAACATCCCCCACACCATTACACCACCACCACCAGCCTGCACAGTGGTAACAAGGCATGATGGATACATGTTCTCATTCTGTTTGCACCAAATTCGGACTCTACCATTTGAATATCTCAACAGAAATCGAGACTCATCAGACCAGGCAACATTTTTCCAGTCTTCAACAGTCCAATTTTGGTGAGCTCGTGCAAATTGTAGCCTCTTTTTCCTATTTGTAGTGGAAATGAGTGGTACCCGGTGGGGTCTTCTGCTGTTGTAGCCCATCCGCATCAAGATTGTGCGTGTTGTGGCTTCACAAATGCTTTGCTGCATACCTCGGTTGTAATGAGTGGTTATTTCAGTCAACGTTGCTCTTCTATCAGCTTGAATCAGTCGGCCCATTCTCCTCTGACCTCTAGCATCCACAAGGCATTTTCGCCCACAGGACTGCCGCATACTGGATGTTTTTCCCTTTTCACACCATTCTTTGTAAACCCTAGAAATGGTTGTGTGTGAAAATCCCAGTAACTGAGCAGATTGTGAAATACTCAGACCGGCCTGTCTGGCACCAACAACCATGCCACGCTCAAAATTGCTTAAATCACCTTTCTTTCCCATTCTGACATTCAGTTTGGAGTTCAGGAGATTGTCTTGACCAGGACCACATCCCTAAATGCATTGAAGCAACTGCCATGTGATTGGTTGACTAGATAATTGCATTAATGAGAAATAGAACAGGTGTTCCTAATAATTCATTAGGTGAGTGTATATACAGTATATATATATATATATATATATATATATATATATATATATATATATAGTATATATAATATATACACATCACCCAGTATTTGATTAGAAATAATTTTATTTTTGAGAAAACACCTTGGGATGAAAGTTATATACATCAGAGAAGTCAACCAGCCATGAAGCCATGTTTAAATTATTGACTTATTCTCAACTTGTCACAGAAATGCAGATATGTGTAACTCAAACAGTCTGTTCAATCTATCTCTGGAATAATCAAAGTTGGTGGAAATATCTGCAAACTAATCACCTCTGCTTGACGCTGATGTATATTAAATTGTGTTTCCAGAGATGAGAGCTGGGATTTTAGCTTACACAGTGTATATGACTGTATGGGTCTCATAGGACAACAGCACAGACAGTTTATATTGCTTTGTTTAGCTGTCAGAGGAATATATCACAAAACTAGTAGCTGAGCAGTGTTCATTTTACCATGCAGCTTACTTGTCACCACTTGTAATGAATTATAGAATAACAAATAGGAGCTCATAGTCAATGTACTTGTAGAGGGAAGTCTTAGAGTCCACAATCAATAAATATTCATTGTGAGACATTGAGTCTTGGTCAAAAAAATATCTATTTCACTAAAGAAATATGAGCCAATATTTTTACTTTAAAATAATGTTTTGTGCAAGAGGTTTATCTAAAAACCTCTTAAGCTAGTTTCACACTAGAGCTATGTATCCAGCAGGCTGTTCCGGCAGGCTATTCCCTGCTGGATCTCTCTGCATTCCGGCATTGCAAGGAGCTTGAATGTCACTCTACGGCCCTATTAACTATAACTATAGCAGAACAGCCTGCCGGATACCTAGCGCTAGTGTGAAACTAGCCTTCATTGTATGTGTACGAATGCCAGAAGCCTGATTAATAAAACTGGTGAACTGGAATTAGTAATGCCTGAGGAGGACTATGACTGGACGGTTAATGTACAGGGTGTGTGGATTCGCTCTGGTAGACAGGACAAGCGGGTGCAGTATTGAAAATCAAGAAAGTGGAAAACCGCGCTGCTTGATACACCTCCTCCCTTCTTGATACGGGTTACAAAAGGCACGGGGAAGGATTTGCAAGGGGTATACCCTAGGATCCCTCCTCTCTCCAACACTCCTGAGGGTAATTAAAGGTCGCAACAATAGTGAAGCCCAGACTGCCACAGTCACGTGCAAAGATTTATTGTACTTACAACAGTATCTCTGATAAAATGCAAAAAACAATGGTATGCACACTTCGGTATCGCCCGACCCGGGTTTCGCTGTCACGCTTCGTCAGGAGCGAACATCTTAGCATCAGAAACCAATCTTAAATACCATTAAAAGACACACCCTTTCCCTGTGTCACCACTCAGGGACACACCTCCTTTGTTACAATATAAAAATACAATTCAAAAATACATCAAAATTTATCATAAAAGAAGTGTATAAATAAGTCAACAGATTCACAGTATCAAAATACATAAAACAACTAAAACCATCTTTCTAGTACTCCCTCCTAATAGATCTAAACCCACCTCTTTCAATACCCCTTCACACTTCTATCTCAGGCCGGCCCCTTCTAGCTGGTCACAGCGGCTCTGCTCAATCACCTCTTTCATTCTATCACATGACTCGACTAGTCAGACCTTTAATCCACCCCTCATCCTATCCCAGTTAGGAAGAACTCCTCCCATCACAGGTCCTACCTGGTCACAGGTAAGAGAAGTGGAGAGGTACAATACCCCTCCACACTTCTATCTCAGGCCGGCCCCTTCTAATTGGTCACAGCGGCTCTGCTCAATCATCTTATTCATTCTGTCACATGACTTGACTGGTCAGGGCCGGATTACTTCGTCAGACCTTCAACAGCCACAAGTTTTCAGTGGAAAGTTGTACCACAAACCCTGTGAAGAGGAAACTGAAAAGGTGAAATCTTGAGGTCCACCATCATATAATCCTCCAAGGGAACATGCCTCTCCAACGGCCCCTGGACAGGGACTGGAGGGATGAGTATGCAGGACTGGAATCAGAATCCAGATTGGACTGAAACCTGCAGAGCGTGTTGTGCCCCTAGATACAGTACTGGATTATATCTAGTGCTTTTGAGAACCGCCGATGGAGCTGGTGGCGGAGATGGCCAAGATGGCCAACAGGCAGCACTACCTCGTCAGGATCCCCATTATTTTCAACAGCACCTTATAGAGTATGTTCCATGGAGTCCTAAGGACCAACTGGGACTGCTGTCAAGGATACCTGACCCACTGATGCGACCCATGCCCACATCCCGAATGTTACAGCAGATACAGGCCACTTACAGAGCAACATGGGCAGACTTAAATGACTTGGTAGCCATGAAGTTAGGGAATGCACAGTATAACCCGGTTAAGA